>NW_011888935.1:1137558-1144200 GCF_000151845.1 Pteropus vampyrus | reverse complement strand
CTGTGGGAATCGGGAAGTAAAAGGTCTGGTCTCGGAGAAAGCAAGCCCTAGATGAAAAGTTAATATGTGATTATTTCTACTTATAATCGGAAAGACTCACCCAGTCAAGTTACAGTCTCCTCAAAGATGGAAATAACTGATAGATGAGAAAGACATTTTTAAGTGTATCCTCATTATGAGTTCAGCCCTATTTGGGAGAGGGGCAGGGAAGAAAAGATGCTACCATGTTTATTTCTTCAAAAACGTTTGTTCAGTTCTAGGTTCCAGGAAGCTTATGGGGAAGGGGGAAGGGAAGAAAGTATCTGGTGGTGTTAAGCTCCGTACAAAGAAAATACCATAAATCATGTGATAGTGGTTGTGATTGGGTGGCCACTTGAGGGGCAGCCCTTTTGAGAAAGAGACATTTAAGTAGTGATTTCCCTAAAATTCATAGAACTATCAGAGCATTCCAGACAAAGTAAACTACAAATTCAAAAGGCCCTAAATTGGGTTTAAGAAGGAAAATAGAATTAAGAGGACACAAGCTTGGAGAATTAAACAAGCATGGGCCAGATCCTGTAGGCTTTGTAAGCCAAGAGAGATTTGGGGAGTTTATCTAAGTACAGCGGAAAGCATTGGAGAGTCTTAAATAGGAGAGAGATACTTATTATTTACTTTAAAAAAAAGGAAAAAGAAGAAAAGATTGTCTCTGCAGAGGATGGATCTTATGGAGGCCACAGCGCAAGCAGGATTAGGAGACTTTTAGTCCATGTGGGAGACAACCCTGAAAAACTTACTTTCTAATGACCTTGACATTCCTCTTCTAAAATCCATTAGGTCAGAGCCCTGGTGCTGTTTGCTTCCTTTTGTTAAAAACACCTGGACACATCTTTGGTTACTGCTATTTAATGACAGTAGGAGAAATAAATGGGATGTGTTGTTACTTAAGAAAAATGAATGGCCCAAAGGGAGAGTCGCCTTCAATTTTTCCCCGCCATTTATACCACACAGATACCACATCTGTCTATTCTTAAAGTCAGTTCTAAGAAAAAGCACCATAAAGTCATGTTCAATGAAGATACTTATTCATAAGTATAGATTTGAAAAGAAAGAGGTCGAAGGCTGGAAAATGAAAATGTTCTTCTAAAAGAAACAAAAATCAGGAGACTTGAGTTCCAACTGGAAGACCTCTCAGTAACTGATGAGGCAACCAAATCAAGGTACCTTATCGCCCTTGAGTCTCAGCTTCCTCATACATAAAACAAGACAGTGTAACCAGCCTACACGCAAAGTGGTTAAGCCTGAATTACACCTCGGCATAGCCACACCAGTACAGCGGAAGGTGGAAAGGGAAATGAAATGACATGTTATAAAAACATAAAAGTCAACAGCACAAGTCAAATGAAGTCACACACACACACGCACACCCCAGCTGAGGAACTATGAACCTGATTAATACAGATGCCAGGAATGCTCCCTAAGAAAACTTGGCCTTCTCAGAGTCTGAAAACGGAAGCACTGCCACCTGCTCAACCTCCTATCCCCTTTCTCTGTAGCTATTTTGAACCTCTGTAGTATTTAATAAATAAGGACTCACATGTTCTAATCAAGATTTTAAAAAATAGGAAATGTTTAAAGGATCTGAGGAAACATCTTAAAATTACGCTAACACCTTCATTTTAATGAAAATAAGATTTCAAGAAACCTTACAGGGTTACTTTTTTAAAAGAACACTAAAAAGGGGCAGGATATTATTTTAACAAATGAAGACCATTCTTTTAAAATGCTGAAAGAATTGGGCACTACTTCCGTGCCCTTTGCCGTCCTCATAATGACCAGCTGAAACAGCTGCTTGGTGCTAATTTAGATGAACAACGGCCTCAATGCCACCATTCTGTCATGTATTAATGGGGCCATAAATCCTCCCAACTCAGCCTAGCAAGACAGTGATGGCGGTCAGTAATTTGGAGTACAACGAATACAAAGTGAGGAGATAGTCAAGGTTAACATTCAAGGTTGAGATCCGTTTCTACAGATGTCTCGAGTTCCCGATTCTTTTAGAAATTATTTTTTTAACAGCTTTATTGAGCTATAATTACATACCCCATACAATTCACCCATGTAAAGTGTACAATTCAGTGTTTTTTGGTCTATTCCCAGAGTTGTGCAATCATCACCAAAATCTAATTTTAGAACAATTTTGTCCCCCCTAAAAGAATCCCCATATCCAGTAGCAGTCAATCCCCCACCTCACCCCCAACCCTAATCTATTTTGTCTCTATAAATTTTCCTATTCTGGATATTTCATATAAATAGAATTATACAATATGTGGTTGGTTGTGTTTTCATTCATGCACTTAGCATGTTTTCAAGGGTCAGCCATGTTGTAGCACGTGCCAATACATTTTTTTTTATTGTGGAATAATTCCATTGTATGCATATATCACATTTTATTTATCGATTTATCAGTTAATAGACATCTGAGTCGTTTCCACTTTTTGGCTGTTATGAATAATGCTTCTTTGAATATTTATACACAGTTTTATGTGGAAGTTGCTTTTCTTTTTTAAAACTTTTAAAATAAAATTTATCCAGTTTACAAAGTCCATATTTCTTTACTAGTACGATTGTTTTGCTCCTAGCTTTATCTTTTTTGCCTGCTGTTTGAAGCATGTGCATCTGTCCCCAGACAGTTAGTATTTCTCCTCAGGCAGTTCATATCTGCCCCTGTCACTCCCCTGCTTAAAATCCTTCAGTGGCCTCTTAAGATTCTATCCACGATCCACCTAACTTTCTCCTCTGCTCTCATATTTTCTCCCTCACACAGTTCTCTTTTCGGTTCCTCAAAATAGGGCCAGACCGTCCCCATTTCAGAGCCTTGCCACAAGCCGTTCCCTCTTCTCTGTGCATCCAGCGTAGCCTCTGCTGCCCACAGCCCTTCAGCATTCAGCTCCGCTCACTTCCTCAAGGACTCTTGTCTGAACCCCTGAAGTAAGCTCCTCCTTATCTAGGACTCTACTTTTTCTTCAAAGCCTGTATCAACTTATAATGACTTTTATTTGAGTGACTACTTATTTGGTTAGTGTCTGTCTCTCTACTAGATCATAGGATCCATGAACAAAAACCCCATCTGTTTTTTCTGTTTTTACTTACATGTGCCTGGCACATAGTGGGTGCTATTAGTTATTCGATAACTATTCATTGAAAGAAGAAAGAGAGAGGGAGAGAGGGAGGGAGGGAGGGAGGGAGGGAGGGAGGGAGACAGACAGACAGAGAGAAAGAAAGAGAAAAGAATGAAGAAAGAAAAGAAAAAAGAAAGAAGAAAGAAAAGAAAGAAAAAAAGAGAAAAGAAAGAAAAAAAGAAGGAAAGAAAGGAAAAGAAAAAGAAAGAAAGAAAAGGAAGAAAGAGAGAAAGAAAAAGAAAAAAGGGAGAAGGGAGGGAGGAAGGGAGGGAGGAAGGAAGGAAGGAAGGAAGGAGGAAGGAAGGGTGGCTTCATAGCTTATCCTGCGTTCTATTTTTCCCTTCCTTGCTCATGATGAAATAAATTTCTAGGCCCAAGATGGAGCCACTCCTGCCCAGGGTGGCACGTCAACAAAACAAAACTTAGATAACTTTTGTGTCCCTGTAAATGCTCCATAAGACCAGAAACGCAGTCTACCCAGTCAGCCAATCCCCAAACACCGGGCTAAGTCCGGGCTCTATACTTATTTCCTTGTTCCTTTGCACCCCAAACAAGGTTGACTATGTGGCCTCAACCAATCAGATACTTTCTATTTTTCTCTTCCTTGTTCCTTATTCTTTATCCTATAAAAGCTTCCTATCTTCGGCGCGTTTTGCAGTTCTCTAAATGGACTGTCCACTTCTAGAAGTGTTAAGTTTATTTGAATCACCTAGATTGTTTTCTTTAAATAAAAATTTTGAATCCTCAGTGAAGTCTTGATAAATGTTGTGAGCTGCAGTAAGGGGAATTAATGGCAGTTGAAATGATATAGCAGGCGACACTTATGTCCTCTACTATACTCTCTATAGATGTGGGGTGTAGAGAAGGGAAGGCCAGTGGTATACTTAGGAGCCAAGTCAGTAGTATGACAAGTCAGAAGCCATAGGCTGTGTCTGAATGTACCTAAGACTGTGCCTAGGAAAGTCTCCCATGTTCCCAGGGGACACGTTAGTGGCCTAATTTCTAGCAATCGAGTTGGCGGTATCTGCTCCAGTGTCATTTCGCTTTTGAGTGGAAATGTTACTTTCATTTGTTTACAGAATCTAGTTGAGCCAAGACATTTGGGTTATATGCACATGAAAGAATTATGACCCAGCAAGCCTGAATGACTGGTCCCGGATCGCGTAGGGGCACTAAATGTCACAGTTGAGACTAAAATTAGCTGGTTCAGTCTGGGTCTAGCTTTCGGCGGCACTAAGCACACTGCACAAAGCTAGCCTCTCAGCCTAATCCTCCTGGCGACCTTTTGATGACAAAGGCCGGCATCATCTTTCCTCTGGAGCTTCAGAGCTTTACAGCAGCACCCTCTGACAGCCAGGAGCAGATTCCAGGTCGCTTCCTGTTTGAAAACTTGAGTCTCCCTTTGGCCCACTTGTCGAATTCCTGTTTCCTGCCTGAATGATGGCCCCAGCTGGCAGTTCACTTGTAGAAGAGAGAAGTCAAGTCCTTCTTTTTCCACATGGTTCAGTTTAGGGATTTTGTTTTTTTTACGATAATGATCACACACTGATTATGTAGAACATTGGAAAACAGGAAAAAAATAATGGAGCAGACCACGTTTTTCGGTGGTGGTTTTACATGCTTTGTTTACTGTGAGTAATAATACTTAATAAACCGACATAAAATATTTTGAAAGTGGAAAAATGTGGACATTACGATTTCATCACCCATTTAAACGTGTAAAATGCTTTTAAATTTAAAAGATTAAGTATCTCATTCATGCCTTTGTTTTAAAAGCATGTATGTTACACCACAGTCTGTCATATAGTTTATAACACATACTTACCTAATTCTTTTGTAGTGAGTCTCTTGAAGGAAGAAACACATCTTAACTGTGCTTATTACATGATATCTACTGATGTTTTTATATACGGTAGGCATTCATTAAATGCTCAATGACTTCTAAAATCGCGACTATAAATATTAGTATAGATGGCAATTCAGAAGTGCCCCTTCAAATGAAAGACCTCTTGAATTAGTAAAATAAATTTGAGTGCTATTGTATATCGTACTCGAATATAATGATTCTTCTGATTTAAATCATCACACTTACTGACTAAATTTCCAATATGTAAATTACAGATGTACCATCTTTTAAAAAAATGTAATATATAAACATCTGAAATTCAAAATGTAATGCCTAAATGTAATTACTTCGTAAGAGAGTTTTTAAAAAATCGTTGCCCTCCTGATTTTAAATGGTTGGTGTAGAGTTAATTATAAAAAAAGCAGCACAAAGTTTTATAAAAAGCTTGTTTTACAAACATTTCTAATTCAAAGAAGCACAAATAAAATCAAGTATTTCAAAAGCACTTAGTATAAGTAAATGGAAAAATAATTTACAAAAAAATTTAGACACAACTTTCAAAACTGTTTTTTGCCAAAGGTGAAATAGATTTCCTCTTCATGTGATCCAACAGCATGCATGCTTACTACGTAAAAAAATATTAGATAACTTCCCCTGGATTAGGTATCTAAAGGGCAAAGGAAGTCCTTTGAATATTGTCATAACCTTATGACAAGATAAAACAGACCCTAGAACGAGTTGTTCCTGAGTCCCTCATTCCCGTTGCTTGGCTGCTTTGCTTTTCAAATGAAATGTTCATTTAACATGCAGATAAGAGAATCCTTATTCATTAGTTACCTCACATGAAATTCAACAGAAATATTCTTAGGTGATCAGATCTTTAAAAGTAGGTAATACTCATGCATGCAAAGCATACATATTGCATGCCTGCTTCTGGATCAGGAAACATTAAACACTGCAGTAAATAAAAATCTAGGCTGGAAAGCAGCAGAACTTTTAAGCTGCCTTCAATGCTTCTTAGGCTTTAGGAAATCCCTGTTCTATGTGAGGTTTTAAGCCATTAAACTATGGTAGCCATGTCTAGTCTAGCCCTATCCTAGTTCCAAGCCTATTTGTTTTGGATTCCCTGAGATCATCCTTGAATAGATTTGTTCCTTTCCTCCACAAAGAAACTTGCGAAATCAGCCAACCTTCTGAAGGACAGCCTAGGATTCCTCGTAGCCAGTCCTCAACTTTTCAAAGCAGTCTACCACCTCTGCTTTGTTGTTTGCTGGCCTACAGCACTTCACGGTCAGCACCATCTCCTTCCTCTGAAGGAGGAGGCCACCCAAATATAGCAAATGCGACCTTAGGCCACACGAATGCTAGCGTGATGCTCAGAAGAGAAGAGGTTGGCAGCCCTACTCCACTCTGAGGCAGGCAGGCCGCATCTGCATTGACCAGATGAGACAGGACCGGATGTGAGGGGACTAGGAAGTATGTCGTTTGTGACATTTAGCCTGTTGGTATTTCACCTGAAGAAGGGAAGATTCACAGGGATATAATAAACTGGCATTGAACGTCTTAGATTTCTGTCATTCCATAGGAAAAGGAGTGGACTTGGTTTCAAATATAAGGGGTGGGGAGAACATTACC
>NW_011888935.1:1129033-1137508 GCF_000151845.1 Pteropus vampyrus | reverse complement strand
ATTTAACATGCAGATAAGAGAATCCTTATTCATTAGTTACCTCACATGAAATTCAACAGAAATATTCTTAGGTGATCAGATCTTTAAAAGTAGGTAATACTCATGCATGCAAAGCATACATATTGCATGCCTGCTTCTGGATCAGGAAACATTAAACACTGCAGTAAATAAAAATCTAGGCTGGAAAGCAGCAGAACTTTTAAGCGGCCTTCAATGCTTCCTTCAATGCTGCCTTCAATGCTTCAAATCCCCGTTCTATGTGAGGTTGTAAGCCATTAAACTATGGTAGCCATGTCTAGTCTAGCCCTATCCTAGTTCTAAGCCTATTTGTTTTGGATTCCCTGAGATCATCCTTGAATAGATTTGTTCCTTTCCTCCACAAAGAAACTTGCGAAATCAGCCAACCTTCTGAAGGACAGCCTAGGATTCCTCGTAGCCAGTCCTCAACTTTTCAAAGCAGTCTACCACCTCTGCTTTGTTGTTTGCTGGCCTACAGCACTTCACGGTCAGCACCATCTCCTTCCTCTGAAGGAGGAGGCCACCCAAATATAGCAAATGCGACCTTAGGCCACACGAATGCTAGCGTGATGCTCAGAAGAGAAGAGGTTGGCAGCCCTACTCCACTCTGAGGCAGGCAGGCCGCATCTGCATTGACCAGATGAGACAGGACCGGATGTGAGGGGACTAGGAAGTATGTCGTTTGTGACATTTAGCCTGTTGGTATTTCACCTGAAGAAGGGAAGATTCACAGGGATATAATAAACTGGCATTGAACGTCTTAGATTTCTGTCATTCCATAGGAAAAGGAGTGGACTTGGTTTCAAATATAAGGGGTGGGGAGAACATTACCATTGTCTTAAAATAAAATGTCATCTTTATAAACAGGGGGTGTCGACTTTCTTGGCATCTATGCAATTTATTTTTAAAATATCCTTTACAGGGCCAAATTTATAAAGTCCTAATGTCTTACTTTGTCATATCGTGCTTTTACTTATACCTTGATTTAAAAATTCCTCATTTTTAAAGTGCGTCTTTACCTCGCATTTGATTATACAGGTTGCTATTCTTATCAGTTGCTGTGATAATATTCGTACAAAGAACTCGTTATCTCGAAATATCATGCCTGTAGGCAGGATAGAATGGGAGTAAGAAGATTTCTACGGAGCTCCTGTGTAACAATTTAATGGCCTATCATGTTCCTTTTCTTTTTCAGGTGGTCAGTAGCTATTCTGAAATTGCCACGTAAGTTCCAAATGAAAATGAGGTGTTCAAGATGTTCAGTAAAATAAAATCTGATAAAATGCCACACTGATTTTTGTGTATGGCTTGAGGAAAGACATTCTTTTATGGGAAAGAGAAATCAACATTTCACAAGATGCTGCTTGGGCTTTCGTGTCAAACCCCATGCCCTTCAAACTTTAACGATAATCTGCATTTCTTATAACTTTAAAAAAATCATCATAAACGTATCCTGCTGACTTCACTCTTAATGTAATTCTAAGGATTCTCAACTAAGTGCCAGGAGGAACTGAAGTCCTCAATTAAAGTCTGCTGAAATGTGCATTTTCCTATGCAACTCTTGATCATTATTACCCTGCCATGCCAACGCCTCCTCGAAGGCATGCATTTCTACATATTCTCTGCCTATGTGGTCACCGCTGCTGTCTGCTACAACACCCCCTCATTAAAACGTGACCGACAATGCCATCTTACAAACAGCTCTTTCTGCAGAAATAACACTTGATTCTTAGATACCATACAGAATCTGTAGACCAGTCCTTGCTGCCAGGACATGACACATGCTTCCTCTCATTGTTCTCAATGATCTGATTCACTACCTCCCCTGGGGACAGGATTTTGTGACGCCACAATGCTCCCTCCTCTGATCCGGCCTGTATCGGATCTCTTGTCCTTCCATCCTGAAATGGCAATAAATATGAAGTGATCAAGCAAATCTCGTGCTTGCCCTCAGAGAGGAGTCTCTCTCAAATCGCCTGCATGTCATAGAAGATTGTCATGCTTCCTGCCCTCTGTTCATTTGTCCCCTTTGGCCAGCTTAAGGTCTTTGACTTATGACTTCAGATAACTGCCGGGCAAGAGGTGAAAGTATGGGATAGAAGAATGTACAAGGTATATGCAAGGATGAACACCTGCTGGGAGAAGCCAGAGGCTTTCTGTGCACCCTGGCGAGCATTTGGCCTCCCTGGGCCACCTTCATAATGGATTTTGTCACTAAGCTCCCTGCCTCTCAGTAACATAACACCAATTTCATGGCTGTTCCAATAACAAGTGACTCTTTTCCATCTATGCCAGGAGCCACTGGGATACTCATATTGGTCATCTATTACCTCCACAAAGACTTCCCTGGTTTAATGACTTCCCTGAATTTATATTCTAGGTGACCGTACATCTTGGTTTTTGCCTGGTACGATCATGCGTAATTCTAGTATATAATCAAAGATTTGCCTGCTATTAGCACTTCTTTCCTTTCTCAAAAATATCTCAGTCTAAAATATAAATTATAATGCTATCCTATTTATATCCTGCTTTTAGACAGAACCCCCTTTTTTCACCAGTCAGGGCAAAATGGATCTGTCCCCAGAAACCAACCCAGACTGCTGGCCAGACAGGCATATTCAGCCAAACCCTACAGCTCTATCTTCAACATCCTTCTTTCCACCGCCAAGGTAACTCATTGGTCATTTCTCCTTCTCCCCATGTCACTTGTTTATTTAAATGTCATCCACCCTTGCCCCAGAATACCATAATGTGCATAAATTACATTTACTAACAAAGGTACTTCTTGGACTTAATTCTCTTTGTCAGTGTTTGTAGGTATAAAATATGGTGAGGAATTCTAAGCCACAAGGGATAACTGACAGACTTTCTCAAGGAAGCCAAAATGATTTTCAAATACATCAGCATGGGATCCCAGGACAACCCACTGGCATGTTACTTGTCTCCGTGACATCTTGGTAACTTCTCTCCCTCTGACCTTTCACAAAGCTGCATGGCTCCCTTCACGTCTCCACAGCGCTAGGGCCGTCATAATGGTGACTTACAACTACAGCTCCTAAATGCTCTCACATCCATCGGCCTCTCCTTCGTCCCGCCCAATTCAACTCCTATCCCTCATGTTAATGAAGTATATTTAGGAATATGTAGTTCATGTCATGCTGGATTCTTGGATCTACTGAAGACAAGTCTAGTACTTCAACAAATGGAATACAAGCACAAGGCCAATGCTGAGGGCCGGCCACCTCTCTCTGCCGGTCATTTGTGGTCATAGGCCATTACCTGACAGGGATGACGCAGAGATCCATAATGCTAAGATTTCTACTGTCACTTGTCCCTAGAAAAACTCTGCAGTACACTTGGGGAGGGGACATCACTCCTTATCCCCAAGGATCTGACTCTCCCTGAGAATTCCAGACATTTGGCAGAAAGCCTCCACGGGATAAATTTCTCTAGCCTCTGCCTCTGCCTTTGCCTAGCTCATGCTTCACTCATTACCTTTGCTTCTATACAACTGATTTGACTGCTGTGCCACTGCAGGGACTGGGGCTCGTTGGTCATTGATCCCCAAAGGTCTGTCACAGAATTGGGCAATAGGCATCAATTGGGCAACAGACACATCTCTGCTCCACTAAAACTTTCGACTCTCTTTTCATATGTTTGCCCTGAGGGTTGGCCTGAGGGATGGGGACAAATCGCAGTGGAGGTCTGGGATCAGAGTCAGAGTAGCCTCAAAGATAATGAGGCTTCAGGTTGGGTGTGGTCCAGCTGCTGAGGAGGCTAAATCAGACATGAGCTGTGGTCTCTAAAAGGGCGATAAACGGAGGGATCCTGGAGAGAAGCAAGAAGCCCACCCAGGAGAGGGCCAGAGAAAAATCTGAGAGCAAGCATAGGGGCCATGCTGTTTAAATGCAGAGCTATTCAGGACGCCTAAGGCAAAAAGGCTGCTCCCAGAGCTGCACTTCACAGGGCAAGTAGCTTAGGAGCACGCCTTCCGGGCACACGCTTGAAAAACTCATGCTGCCCCAGTCATCTCGAAGACAGAGCGTTATATTTCCAAAAAGAACTTTATCTCTAGGTCTGAGGAGTGAAGGAAGGTAAAGAGGGACAGCTGTGTCCTAATAAATAGGTTTCTATTTTGAGGGCCTGGATATCAAGAGTGTTTAACTTGATCAGTCTGACACAGGTTAGGAAGGAAGTCAGAAAGCTTAGCAAGTGCTGAGAGCAGTAAACTTTCATCGCTCTGAGCTGGGGCTATCCATTACCCTCATCCACTAGATTGAGACAGGTTTTAGGCAACAGAGCTAGGTGGAAATCCAGTCTGGAGCTCAGAGTTCCGCATCCCAAAGATAATACACAAGCACAGCCATCTTCAAAGGATCTAACGCCGAGTGTAAGAGATGATCCAAAAAAGCAGACAAAATGCAGCATCAGGGAATCTCAGCTCGAGAGAAACTCAGAAATCCAGACTGACAACTGGCAGGCACTAAGAAAGTATGTCGACAAATACAATGTCCTCTATTCGTTAGGGTGCAGGAGTGGGGAAAAGGCAGGACCAGAGCAAGGAAAGCTTCCCATCCTCAATCGACTCCGTAGTTACCAAGGACCCCAGGTTCAAAGCAAAGAGAGGAATCAAGTCTTATGAATCAGGGAACCAAGTTATTGGACTGAGAACATAAGATCAGAGTCAACAGTTGGGTCTTGGGTGCACCTTAAGTTCTGAAGTCGGGATAAATCTTAGAGCCTGACTCAGGGTGCTTCTGCAGGGAGAAGGAGGAGGCTGAAGGCGGGAACCAGGCAGAGTTTTAAAATGTGAAACATTGTGAATAAACTAAAACTGATATAACAGATATTTTTCTTAGAAGTAAAATACTTCAGGGACAGCTGACGCTTCGCTCTCAACTACCCTTTTCTCCTTTTCTCTCCATGGGAAACCACCACCCTGCAATTGATGCGCATCACTGCCATGATGTTTGCGTTCTTCTACTGCTTGCCTATGACTTCATAAACAACATGTACTATTGTTTGAGTGTTTAAGACATTTCCATGTATGTTATACCGTGGTATATATATCCCGTGGCAACCTGCTTATTCTTTCATTCGACGTTTAGAAATCCAACATACTGATTGATGTATGTGGATTTCATTCATTCAATTGTATTCATAAATTAGTTTATTCATCCTCCTACTATTCAATGTCTCTATTTTCCATTAATATATTCTTGCAACAAACATCGTTGTACATATCTCTTTGTGCTCATACGTGTACACCTAGGAGTTGTCATATCAGATTCATCTTCGCCTTATCAGGTATTATTAAATAGGTCTGCAAGTGGTCATACTGAGTTATACTCCTACCTGCGCTGCGTATGAAGTCCCATTTCCTTTCATCCTTGCCCCAAACTGTTTTATCTCACAGTTATGCTGGCCTGGGGAGATCGAAAATGATATCTCATTTCCTTGCATCTCTCTGACTACAGTACTACTGAACACATTTTTAGATGCTTATTGACTATTCTGAATTCCTTTTATGGAAATTACCTGTTCGTACAATTTGCCCATTTTCCCAATGGATTGTCTGGTTTTTAAAAGCTGATTTGTATGAATTTATGCAGATGGCAAAGCTACACCCAAAAAGATGTTCGGTATCATTAGTCATGAAGGAGATGCAAAGTAAAACCAGAATGAGACAACCTGATCTACTAAAACTCACCTATTAAAACTTCCTTAAAAACTGTCAGTCCCAAGTATGGCAAGGACGGCAGCAACGGGAGCAAACGTTCACACACCGATGGTGGCAATGAAAATGGCACAGCACTTTGGGAAACAGTTTGACAGTTTCATATAAAGTTAAACACAATCTATCATATGACTCGGAAGTCCTATGATGTCCTCAGAGAAAGGAAAACAAACATTCATATAAAAATCTGTGCACAAATTTTTATAGTTGTTGTATTCATAATTACTCCAAACATCTCAATGTCCTTCAACTGATTAATAGAGAAAACTAGTACATCCATATAGTGGAATCCTACTCAGCAATAAAAAAGAGAAACCTACTGATATAAGCAACGAGGTGGATGATCTCAAATATTTGTATGCTAAGTGAAAGAAGCCAGACTCAAAAAGCTCTATACATATGATTCCATTGAAATGAGATGACATTTTGGAAAAGGCAAAAATATAGGCCTAGAAAATACATCAATAATTGCTAGGAGCTAGGGAGGCCTGGGGGAAACGAAGAGGGGATGATTACAAAGAAGCCCTAGAGAACATTTTTTTAGATGAAATAAATATTTTATTCTTTAATTACAGTGCTGACTATACGACTATATGTATGTATTTGTCAAAATTAATAGAACTCTACTAAAAAAGATGAGTTTTCCTGTTTGCAAATTATACATCAACAAACGACTTTAAAAAATAAATGATTTGTAGGACATACGCATATGTCACATATATGATATGTGGATATCATATATACATATGTGTATATCATAGCTACGAATCCATGGTAGCTTATATGTTTGAAAATATTTTTTTCCAGGCTGTGGTCTATTTTTTACCTTTTATGTGTTGTTTATTATTGAATAGAACCTCAAAAGTTTTATCTAGTCAAATTTATGAATCTTTTTTAAAAGACTTTTTTGTACTTTATTTAAAGTAATTCTTATCTACCTCGATGACTTAAAAACATATAGTTTCTTCAAGAAATTTGAGTCTTGCTTTTCACATGTATGTCTTTTATTTATTATAAACGTATTTGGAGTATGATCTGAGGGATCTAATATATATTTATTTTTCCTTATGAATATCTAATTATTTCAGCACCATTTATCGAACAATTTTTTTTCTCCTCTTAATTTTTAAGTATCAACTTTCTTTTTTAAAGTCCAGGGAACATGCCTGACACTGCCCAGATGTTCTCACCTTCATATTTTGTAGAAAAATAACATAACATAAAAATAACATATACAATAACATGACATTCTACAAGCCAAATTCTTATCATTTCTGAGAGATACTTCTAAGATAATTCTGAGAGATATTGACAGTAAATAAAGTGTTTATTACATGTTTTCTTTTAGACTAAAAATTCTTGAAAATAACTAGAAATCAAAGTCTTCCCAAGCTAGTTTAAAAAATTCTTATCCAATTAAAAAATAAAAATCTCCATTTATACTCACAAAATATAAACTAGTAACTATTCTAATAATATATATTGAGCATCTATCCTATACAAAAGACCAATCTAATACTGTGATTAAAAACAGATACATTTCCTAAATAATATTGCAGACTAGATTATTTAAGCCAGCAGAGTCTAAAGGAAATCTGATCTAAGCCATGTATATAATTTTAAATTTTGTAGTAGCCACATTAAAAAAGGAGAAACAGGCAAAATTAATTTAATCACAATTTTTATTTAACACAATATATTCAAAATATTATCATTTCAACATTTAATTAATATAAAAATTATTATTAAAACAATTTACACTCTTTTTTTATACTAAGTTGCCAAGTCTGATGTTCATTCCTGAATTCAGACTGGCTTCATCTTAGGTGTTCAATAGCCCACACCGCTAGTGGCTACCTCATTGGACAGTGCAGATTTGGACCAGCTTTCCCTTTATAAATAACTAAAACTGCTGGATGAAATCTAAGTATAGACAAGAACCTAGAGAGTTAAGTTAAATCTAATCACCGATCAGATTTCATTTGAGGGCATTTGCCAAAATGGCAGGGTTGAGCTTTATTTTCATGGCTCCTACAGTCACAGGAGGAAGATGGCCAAGCCAGAAGCCAGCCTAGGTGTTGTCTACAGGACAGCCCCTCCCCCATGAAGCTAAAATACAGAAAGGAAGCACCAGTGGCGTAAGATGGGCCAGAAATTACCCATCCCCTGGACGATGACGAGATCACCTCTAGGAGCGAAGGCTGCCTCTAACACATTGATTAAAATCTTGTGAATCAAAGAAAAAAATCATAAATTATTAAATGCCTGAAATTAGACATTAATGAGACGATTATATATTAAAAGTTGTGGGTCTCATGAGACCCTCCACAACAGACTTGGCCTTGCCTGGTCCCTAGGGCCAGGGCCCATTGGAGGTCTTTTCCCCTGGAGACAGTGTGCAAATGCAGGTCTCCTGTGTGGGAGGCTTAGTCTTGAGTCTGACCACCCATAGGCTTTCTCCACTGAACTCTAGCTCTCTCGGGCTTCCACCATGCTAGGTTGGTGGGTTGATTGGGATTCTGTCTTGGTTTTCTAACTGGAGTTAGAGACCTGTCCTGAGTCCCAGCCCACTGAGCTCCCTTAAGTGATTGAACTTTCCCCTTGGATTCCTAGGTGACCATCTTGAACCCATACATGACCCCTGAAAAATAAAATTAAATAGGAAAAAAACCTTGTGTGATGCAGATAAAGTAGTGTTTACAGAAAAACTTGATAATTTT
>NW_011888935.1:1118517-1128983 GCF_000151845.1 Pteropus vampyrus | reverse complement strand
TGCTGGATGAAATCTAAGTATAGACAAGAACCTAGAGAGTTAAGTTAAATCTAATCACCGATCAGATTTCATTTGAGGGCATTTGCCAAAATGGCAGGGTTGAGCTTTATTTTCATGGCTCCTACAGTCACAGGAGGAAGATGGCCAAGCCAGAAGCCAGCCTAGGTGTTGTCTACAGGACAGCCCCTCCCCCATGAAGCTAAGATACAGAAAGGAAGCACCAGTGGCGTAAGATGGGCCAGAAATTACCCATCCCCTGGACGATGACGAGATCACCTCTAGGAGCGAAGGCTGCCTCTAACACATTGATTAAAATCTTGTGAATCAAAGAAAAAAATCATAAATTATTAAATGCCTGAAATTAGACATTAATGAGACGATTATATATTAAAAGTTGTGGGACTCATGAGACCCTCCACAACAGACTTGGCCTTGCCTGGTCCCTAGGGCCAGGGCCCATTGGAGGTCTTTTCCCCTGGAGACAGTGTGCAAATGCAGGTCTCCTGTGTGGGAGGCTTAGTCTTGAGTCTGACCACCCATAGGCTTTCTCCACTGAACTCTAGCTCTCTCGGGCTTCCACCATGCTAGGTTGGTGGGTTGATTGGGATTCTGTCTTGGTTTTCTAACTGGAGTTAGAGACCTGTCCTGAGTCCCAGCCCACTGAGCTCCCTTAAGTGATTGAACTTTCCCCTTGGATTCCTAGGTGACCATCTTGAACCCATACATGACCCCTGAAAAATAAAATTAAATAGGAAAAAAACCTCGTGTGATGCAGATAAAGTAGTGTTTACAGAAAAACTTGATAATTTTACATGCTTTTATAAATAAATAAAGAGACTATACTAAGCATCCAACCCAAGGAGTTAGAAAAACAAAAGAGAACAAACCCAAAGAAAACAAGAGGACATAACAAAGCTATGACCAGACAGATAATTCTGCCATATAGTCAAAGAATAGACAATTCTATTCTTATACAAATTCTTTCACAGAATAAAATAGAATAAATGCTCCCCCAGCTCATCATATGGCCTACTTTACCTTAACTCTCAAACAAGGCAGGGGCGGTGAAGTGTCACTTATGAACATAGATGTAAGAGTTTTAAACAAAATATTGCCAGTGAGATATTCTTTTCACTCGTTCAATAGACATTTTTTAAAGACCAGCTAGGAGCCAGGCCTTGAGAAATGTGACAGGGACAAGATGAATAATATATACTCTCTGTCCTTAAGATACAGCTAATTCATGGGAAGAGAGTTGCATTAATAATTATGAGCTATATAATTGCTGTAGTCAAGGTATGTGATGGGAACAAGGACCAGAATTTCTAAATCTGCCTTGGTTTTAGGTTTCACCAGGAGACTACTTGAACTGAGGGTTTGTGCAAGAGGAGGAGGTTTGCTAGAGTAGGTAGGGAAGAAAGTAGGGATGTAATTTAGGGTAGTGTGTGTGTGTGTGTGTGTGTGTGTGTGTGTGTATGCACGCGCGCGCGCGTGCAAGTGTGTGTCGTACGTGAGGGCAGGGAGAATGAAACAGACAATGATGAGAAAAATAGCAATTCAAAGAAAGGCTTGGAAGCTTCCCTTTTATTTAGACTCAAAACACAGGGGAAAGAAATGGCTTTAGTTAATATCTGAAAGACTGTAATTAAAGCTATCGAGAGTCTGCAGGACGAATGAGTATGTACAAAAGGAATAAAAATTAATATTTCAGTTCGCGAAACTTTACAATGGATTAATTCACTCATCATTTTTAATTTGTCATTTTTTGTGCCTATTTTTATTTTAATTGTTTTGATATATTGAAGTCCATACATTGTCTTTATTAACATAATTTCCATCTTTATAAAAATAATGATCAAATGTTACTTCTAAATTCAAAAATTACTTTGGGGCAAAAAAGTAAAACAGATTACCAGCATGCTATAAGCACTCACTTTCAAACCATCTAAAATGCTTTAACAATTTGATTTCTAGTAGAAAGTGCATATTCATCAAATCATAAATAAGCTAATTAGATAGGGATGTTACATATTTGTGTTGTTGGTTGAAAAATTGTCACCATGGTGTAATGAGCTTTTAGACATTTATGCCTTTGGGCTGAGCAACTTTTACGGTAGACTTGAGAGGTTTAATATTCTTATTGTTAGTTTAATGGGCATTGGCTTGTGTCATTTAATCAGTTATTACTTTTGCTGAATTTCTGCAGGGCTGTGTGTATTGAATAAATTATAAGAGGTAAATTTTATTCTGCTTCAGGTTTGTTATTAATTTCCAGTGTAACTACACTGTGGTAAGAGTCCCTGGTTTATATGACCTGGCTTCTTTAAATTTGTTGCAAAATGCTTGGATCTCAGAACTTAGCTTTTTGAGCTTTAGTTTGTTTTCTGTAAAATAGGTGCCGGGGTAATTGCGGAGGTTGGATCAGATTAGTGATTTCTAACCCTGGTTGCAGGTGAGAATCACTCTGGGAGGGTGATCAGCTTGACTGCCTTGAGCCCTTCCCCAGAGATTCTAGTTCCATGGGCTCTGGGGTAGGTCCTGGACAGTTTTTAGCATGCTTTGCAGATGACCCTTGGGCTGTCAGCTGAATGTGGGAAACTGTTGAACGAGTGCTGTGTTTTTAAAACTGTAGAGCTGTGGGCTGTGAGCGATTAGAGCCGAGGTTGGGCTGCCATCTGTTTTTGTAAATAACATTTTATTGGAACACAGTCGATCTGACAGAGACCACATGACTCACAAAGCCAAAAATATTTACTATCTGGCCCTTTATAGAAAAAGTTCACTGACCCTTTCATGAATGAGTTATAATGTCATTTTAATAGGTTACAAACAGTATTATGTTTTATGTATTTCTATTTTATTTTTCAATGACAGTTAACATTCCTTATCATATTAGTTTCAGGTATACAGCAGAGTAGACATTTATATAACTTACAAAGTGATTCCTCTGATAAGTCTGATATCGACCTGCCACCTTAGTTTTTATGACATTGACTGTATTCCCTATGCCGTAATTCACATCCTTGTGACGACTTTGTGACCAATTTGTATTTCTTAATCCTTTCACCTATTTCACCCAGCCCCCCAACTTCGCTCCCATCATTTTTTTCTCTGCAACTATGAGTATGTTTTGTTTTTCAGATTCTACATGCGATATTAAATGATCTTTGTCTTTCTATATCTGACTTATTTCACTTGTCACAAATAGAAAGATTTCATTTTTTTTATGTACCTCTTCTTTATCCATTCATTTTTTGATTATAGAGTATTTAATCCATTTAAATTTGAAGTAATTATGGATAGGTATGTAGTTATTGCCATTTTGTTGTTTTTGTACCGTTTTCGTCGTTCTCTGTTCCTTTCTTATGCTCTTGCTCTCTTCTCTTGCATGTTGATGACTTTCTGTGGTGTTGCCCGGATTCCTTTCTATTTATTTTTTGTATATTTCTTGTAACATTTTGCTTTGTGATTACCATGTACTTCATATATACCAAGCTACATTTATAATAATCTAGTTTAGGCTGATGGTTGCT
Organism: Pteropus vampyrus; assembly: GCF_000151845.1. Classification (NCBI taxonomy): domain Eukaryota; kingdom Metazoa; phylum Chordata; class Mammalia; order Chiroptera; family Pteropodidae; genus Pteropus; species Pteropus vampyrus. The sequence continues at coordinate 1,125,450 of NW_011888935.1, read as the reverse complement.
GAAATTCAAACACATTCTAAAGTCACTTCCATTTTTACTTCCTTAATGTTTATTTTGTCATATTTTTTACTTCACTCGTGTTGTGCGTGTTCCTTAATTTACCATTGTAATTACACGTGATCTTCTTATTCTTATCTTTTCACCTTTGTACCAGCTTTAGTGTTGGTGGATCCACTATGCATTTGCCTTTGTGAGAAATTTTTTCTTTGAGATATTTTATTTGCATTTTTGGTATTTTTTTTCCTTCTTCTTCTTAAAGAATACCCTTCAACATTTCTCATAATACTGTTTTGGTGGTGAAGAACTCCTTCAGCTTTTTCATGTCTAGGAAGCTCTTGATCTCTCTCTCGATTCTAAATGATAACCTTGCTTGTTAATCTTGGTCGTAGGTCCTTGCTTTGTGTCACTTGAATTTCATGCCACTCCCTTCTGGCCTGCAGAATTTCTGTTGAGAAATCAGCTGACAGTCTTCTGGGAGCTCCCTTGTAGGTAACTGCTTTCCCTCTCCTTCTTTTAAGATTCCTCGTCTTTAACTTTTGGCATTTAATTATGATGTGTCTTGGTGTGGGCCTGCTTGGGTTCATCTTGTTTGGGACTCTGCACTTACTGGACTCGTGAGTCTACTTCCTTTGTCAGATCACATAGGTTTTGAATCCCTTGCTCTCTCTTCTCCTTCTGGCACCCCTGTAATGCAAATGTTATTATGCGTGAGGTTTCCCAGAGGTCCCTTAAACTACCTTATTTTTTAAAATTCTTTTTTCTTTTTGCTGTTCCGATTGTTTTCTGCTACCTTGACCCTCTGCTTCATCTAATCTACTGTCGATTCCCTCTAATGTATTATTTCAGCTATTGTATTCGTTTCTGACGGGTTCTTTTTTTTGTTTCCTATCTCTTCGTTGAAGTTCTCACTGAGCTCACTGAGCATCCTTATAACCAGTGTTTTGAACTCTATGTCTGGTAGAGTGCTTTCTTTAGTTCTTTTTCTGGAGTTTTGTCCTGTTCTTTCATTTGAGATGAGATTGTCTCCTCATTTTGGCTGCCTCCCCATGTCTGTGTCTATGTATTAGGTAGATTTGCTAGGTCTCCAAGTCTTGACAGAGCAACCTTATGTAGTAGATGTCCTATGGGGCCCGGTGGTGCAGTCTCCCTGTTCACCTGAGCCAGGTGCTTCGGGGGTGGTCCCTTTTGTGGGTTGTGTGCACCGTCTTGTTATAGTTGAGCCTTGATTACTGTTAGCATGGTGGCAGGTAGGATGACTGACTGGCTGTGAAGACTGGCCATGACTAGAGCAGACAAGCTGCTGTGCTAGGACTGATTCCATGGATCAGAATTTGTGTTAGTGGGGCCCTGGTGTCTGCCGAGTCCACCCTCTGGGTGCGTTGCTTGTGGCATTGATTAGGTGGTGGTCTGGTGTCATCTGAAGCTGGCCACCAGTGTATTGGTTCTGGGGCTCTGGCGAAGGGCTCCAGTGTAGGCCAAGGTCAGCTGCTGTCTGAGTCTGGCCTGGGGCCACCTGGTAATAACTACAGCGATCTGTGGTTGGTAGCTGCCTGTGTTGGGCTTGGAGGATCTATCTCTATTTCTTACAATTGTATGTGAATCTACAATTACCTCAAAATAAAAGTTTAATTAAATAACTAATATTTCCCACCAGAAAGAACGTAGGCTTCACACATCCTCCAAACGCATTCTTTTTATTTGAGGACGACCTCAAGGCAGTGCCCTTTGCGAAAGGCAGCTCTCATCACCATGTGCATCGAGATCAGCCATTTCTCTCAGCAAAGTACAAAAATACACACATCAGTGACTTCCGTACAATAAATACATAATCATGCATCCCACAATAAAAGGCACGGAAACCAGTCACTTAGTAGTCATAAAAATTGCTAGCTACATTAACAAAGCCATCCAAATTATCTGTATAAGGAACTGTAACAATATATTCCAAAGGTGAAAACACATAAAACATCTTTAAAATAGTATGCAATAAATATCTCAATTGTTGTTTATATTTAAAAAAAGTATGCCATTGTAAACAGCATGTAAACAAACAAAACTCACGTTTTCTTACCATTATTAAAAGTAATTAGAGCCAAAGTTATAACCTCTGCTCTGTCAGGTGTATTTCACCGGCAAGTGTGCTAAGCAGTTAAAAGTTTTACTCTTTTCTGCAGCAAACAGAGCCCACTGTGTAATAAATAGACGTGATGTGCATCTTTCTGATACAAGTTTCAAAACAGACTACCAAAATGTAGTTAATTCTTAACTATAAATAAAAAGGTGAAGACTAAATTAAAACTATCTTTTGCTATATAAGGGACAAAGGGAACTCTATTGTTATGTTTTCAATACGATGATAAATAGGAAGCAAATAGTTACCAATTAGCAAAGGGTAAAATCAATGGGCTGAACATAAGGGTAAGGTGTCTAGCTTTCTGAGCCTTCTTTTTTTGTGTGAACCTTTTATAACGTGGAACAAAGCTGTATCAAACTAATAATTTTTTTTTTTTTTGCTAGAGAACATAGAAATAGTTGATGCTTTCAGCTGATGGGCCATAGGGACTTCAAAATATGCCTGTCAAAATGTAAGTATATATATATATATATAAGGTTTTTTTCCATACTTACTGACAATAAAAGGGTAGTTTTTTCCTTCTCATAAGGGAACCACTGCCTAACCATCAATAAATCTTCAGAGTTCACTTTTTATAATCAAATCTTTTTGTCTTATCTATGTATCAGGGCCTCACGGCACACACATACTAGTAGTATATTTGCCATATGCTTAGGCGAGGATGCTACGTGTTAAATATTATTAATCTCTACTGCCCAATACAAATAACTGAGGTGGAGACATCAACCCTTAAGTGCAAATGGAGCCAAGTGTACCAGGAGGCATCTTTTTACGTTTCCCCTCTACTCTGGGTGTACAATGCATACCTCACATATTTTGGTGTATGTGCCATTAATAGGGACATATGCCTTCCTAGAATGGACTTGAACTTGAACTCACGTTCTATAACCTATTAGTCTCTCGGATCACACGCAGCACCTTATGTTGTGGAAATGGGGTTCTGCAGGTTTGATGAGAGATGAACTTGACAAATCAAGGGCAAAATGGTTTGTTGCTGACCTGAAAACACAAAAATCGTGGACATAAACACAGGATTAGTTCTACGTGACACGGAGTTTGGTTAGTTTTTTGGTGTGAAAGGAGACCAAGTCCCTGAAATATCCTGAGAAATACTTGGTTTTAAAAAATGTCCTCCCGATTTATTAAGTGGACTGTAGAAAAATAATCGTGAATAAAAACAAAATCTACTAGAAAAGAGCTATGTCTTATTTTATTTGTATCCCCAGTATCTAATTGAGTGCCAAGTATAGTGATGGTAGAAAATGTCTATTGAGTGTGTGAAGGAAGAGGGAATTTAATTTCAAGCATTTTGGACTACTAGTTAACTTTAGAAATTATTAACTTTGAAGAGCTTTTGTGTTAACCCTAATCATAATTTGGGGACATGGTAGAAAGGCTTTATAAAATCACGAAAGAAAAACACACTGTGGATGTAGGAAAAATATTAATAAAGTTTTGAAGATTTTAGAAGTGACTATTTAGTCTATCCTAAAATGAATATGAATCTGTAGTATACAGGTAGTAGTTTTTAGACTATGTAATAGTTCTATAAGGGGTGAATGTCACAAACAAGCCTTCTTACATTTACATCATAAAAAAAATGAAAGTCATTAGCTGTCAATGACCTGAAATTGTACAAATTCTGCCAATACCTCTGGCTTAATATTGTTGTTGAGAAAATTTCCTCTTCATTATTGTTTTTTATTCTGAAGTCTCATTATTTTTATAGGTAATCAGTGTATGTGTTTATATAAATTGTACACACTGAAAGTCTGCAAGAGAAAAATAATCTTTAGAGAATATTTATGAAGTACTAGTAAGAACTTGGCAGTTATATGAAAATTTGGTAGGCTTCATTTTTAGAAACAGGAATTCAGATTTGGTAAATATTTCCAAGCTAATGAATGAGTAACCCTCGTAAAGCAATTGCTTCTGAAATTTGTCTTTTGTTGGTTTCCCGGAGTGTGTACATGCTGTGAGTACACACACACACACACACACACACACACACACACTTGATGTGGGCTCTCAGGGAAGTCCAAGTTTTCAGTTGTGAAAATCTGAAAACATAGAGAAGTTTGGGTTCCATGTTACCTTCACTTATTCAAAAACATTTATTAAAGTCCTATTATCTGCTAAGTGAACAATGAGATTACAAAGAAAGAAATTCAACGGTATATGTAAAATTATCGAAACGTGATGTTATTTTAACAGAAAAAGTTTCAAGATTTCATGAAACACTTAACTTGGCCTGGGAAAGTTGAACTGGGTTGTGAATGACGAGAACCCAAACTTCTCTATGGTGTGTGATTATGTCGAGGCATGAAGCTGTGAAAAGTTCCAAATTCCGGGATTAGGAAAGGTCTCCAGGGGAAACGGTGGGTGACGATGCTAAAAAAACAAACAAACGAAAAAGCTGGAAACTGGTGGGGTGAGGATGCTGAAAGCAAGGTCATAGGAAGCTCTTGCGTCACACTAAGGAGTTAGGTTGCTATGATGTCAAGAAAGGAAAGCGTATTTAAGAAGGGTTAGTGAAGAGAAGCAGGTTTGTGAGCTGGAAAGACCATCTGTCAACCGTGAGGAGGACGAACCAGAGGTGGGACAGGATGAAGGTAGGAAAATTGGTGGCAGAAATGGTGAAGGTCTGTACTGATAAAGGCAAAGGAATTGTCACTTTACTGCGACTGATTCCAAACAACATAAAATGCCGATGCAGTGTTTGAGATGACGAAAAACGAAACTTGCGACTGCATAAAATACTGAAAAAAAACTTTGATATCTAAAATGTTTTTGCTTACACAACCCCGAACTAAGATTAGGATGAAGCGCTTGTTTTTGCTCCGTATTTTAGTTTATGAGTCTCTTGGCAGAAGAACGTAATCACATAAAGCTGCTATGAAAACCGTGCCATCTCTCAAAAGCTTTCTGAAAGCCTTCCGAGTCAAAGGAGGGAACAAAAGAACTGCTCAAGTTTGCGATGTTTTTCATCTTCAATATTATGTATATTGAAAAACTGCTGCCCAATTGGAACCTGTAAATGAAGCAGGCTCTAAATCAAATCATAATGCTAAGTATATTTTGGTCATCTGTGTATCAGGTCATCGTGGGAAGCAGATTCGCAGAAAAATGGTGTCTTTCCGTCACTGCACCAAATCGGTTAGAGATCTGTCATTATGAAATCTAAGTTGTGTTATTAGGATAGACTAAAATGCCACCTGATTAAGTTCCGCTTCAGTCTTTTCCCTTATGTCATGCAGCTGACTCCCTCGTAAAATTCCAAGATTTTTAGGAGAGGAAGATGCAACAGAAGCTCCAAGTTCTCATATTATGCTATAATAAATGCCAGATTTAGCCAAATCTTTAAGTCAAGAATCGGATAGTGACTGAATTTGAATAAAGTCAATATTCATTTACCTTCACCCATATTGAATGATTCTAACCAGGTTATTCTAATTTGATTTCCCTTAATTGTACTCAGATTTCCACTATAGTAATAATTAAGACGCTCTCCAGTTGGAAGGGACTTCACATGACGGAGTCCCCTTTCCACAGCCAGAGAACGTAGCCAGTGATCCACGCTTGGGATCAAACAGCAAGGAAACTTAGTATAGAGAGTAAGTGACATCACAGGGTAAAATGAGGTAAAGGAGTCCCATGTTCCATTTTAAACACTGATTTAAAGAGACATTTTCCTCTTTGGGGAGTTAAAAGAAGAAGTGAAGGTCTTAATTAAAAAAAAAAAAATCCACTGCTATAAAATTGGGGTGGGTGTAGAAAAATTACTAAAAAATTTTTGAAGATTTTTGAAATAAGTTTTTAATCTATCCCAAAATGAATAATATGAACCCAGTACACAGACAGCACTCACGTCACTTCACTCACGTGTTTAAGCTGAACATCAGGGGACATTAATTTGGGCTTTTAATTTTCATGCTATAGTCTTGGAAGCCTTTCTTTAGATCTCAGGTGACAGGAGGAAAGAGCTGGGAACTTTAGGTAGGATTCACGCTTACACGGTTCCTTCTGTTAAAGAAAAATTCCCACGTACTTATAATTGATAATATTGTGTGCCATTTCTAATCGGGGAAACTGAGGCACCAAAACGTTATAATTTGTAGAAGGGACACAAGTGAGCCAGTGCCAACGTCAGTTATGGAACCCAATAAACCTAACCCACATTCCCATCTCCAGAATTATAGAATTCACCTATGTATAATATTGTAAGTGTGGATAATTTTTTGTTGTTTCAAATGAAAGGAAAATGGCATTCCTAAAAATGTCAAGGCTTATTAGCACATTCACAAAAATCTCTTTCGTCTGAATGGTATGGTCTGACCTATACTTACCAGAGTTGTTCTGTGGGAACTAGCTAAGCCCTCCGTGTACCAATCACACTTGTCTCACGTGAGACATATAAACGATTAGGTCATGTAAACTATCTGCTTACCTGACTTCTGAATTTCAACAACAGAATGGGGCCCCCGAGTTCACTGGTTATTTTGATAAGATGCAGAGACCGTCTCAGACCTCACCAGGGTGACATCTTTTGTTCTTCTGCTTCCCATATGTTTCACACGTGATAAAAAAAAAGTGCTTTGTAATGCAAGGTGAAAGATAGCTACGCTCAAACTATCCTAAATCTTTCCCAAAATTACCAACCCAAATCTCTTTTGCTTTAACATCCACGTTTCTCATATGTTTTTTTCTGACTTTAACAACTGCTTGTGCAATAATAACATTAATATAAAACTGTTTCCAAAATTTTAGTAAATTCCTTATCTTGTGCTATAGTTCTTAAA
>NW_011888935.1:1115663-1118467 GCF_000151845.1 Pteropus vampyrus | reverse complement strand
CCGTGTACCAATCATACTTGTCTCACGTGAGACATATAAACGATTAGGTCATGTAAACTATCTGCTTACCTGACTTCTGAATTTCAACAACAGAATGGGGCCCCCGAGTTCACTGGTTATTTTGATAAGATGCAGAGACCGTCTCAGACCTCACCAGGGTGACATCTTTTGTTCTTCTGCTTCCCATATGTCTCACACGTGATAAAAAAAAGTGCTTTGTAATGCAAGGTGAAAGATAGCTACGCTCAAACTATCCTAAATCTTTCCCAAAATTACCAACCCAAATCTCTTTTGCTTTAACATCCACGTTTCTCATATGTTTTTTTCTGACTTTAACAACTGCTTGTGCAATAATAACATTAATATAAAACTGTTTCCAAAATTTTAGTAAATTCCTTATCTTGTGCTATAGTTCTTAAATAGTTCACGATTCATCTGCTGCTCACACTGTAAGACAATAAATCAGGTGAAGTTAGGGCCTGTTAAAGTCATGTCTTTGGTATACAACACTGCCTCACGCTAAGTCAGAACAGTTTTTTCTTCATATGATTCTGTGTGGTACGTTGTGCCATTACGTTTTAGATTTTCAGTTTTTTAAGCAGTTGAATAGAGAATACTTTTAAACAAAAGTAACTCAAAACTCAATTAAAATCTCATTGACTTAACTGACAGAAACAAATCATTATTCACCATGGTTACTGTTTGTAAAGTAGCCCGGAGTCAAATGCAAACATGTTAAAAATATACACCCTGGAAGCTAGAGCCAATCGCCGGAGGTGATATTTTTGGGGTTCAAGATTCTTAATGTGTATTTGAACGTCATATTGGCAGTACAATCACTGAGATCTCTTCAGCAATAAAAATGGAAAATTTATCACAAAAAAGGAGTTCTGACTTGAAGATAAACTGTACGTATTGGCAAAATATAACAATGAATCCCTTGGCTACATTAAATTCTTAATAGTGATGATTTCATTTTGGCATTATGCCTTTTTCCTTATTTCTGTTAAACATGAAAATTATTTTTTTAACAAAGTCCCTGTTACTATTTAGTTACCTATGATGGTAGAGAACACCATATTTTACAAGGAAAAAATCGGGCATCTGTTTGACAGAAATGAGCACTTCAAGTACATAAGTCATTAACAGAGCTATTACACTCTAAGCAACAGCAGTAACGAGAAAAGAGCTAGAATACGCGTTTTGTATAAAGATTAAATTTCACAACATAATAAATAAATGCTCTGATTTATACAACTTGTAAAAACCTTCTACTGATGATTACAAGTAATACTGTCTAATACTGACTTTGCTGATAACAGCACTGCCTTAGAGATTCAAAGGTAAAATTTTCACCCCCGAAGCCACAAAATATACAAAGCTGGTTTGTTATTAAATATTTTGTCTGCCAAAAGTCCAGCAAACTAAAATACATCTTGGCAGTTTGTGTAACCAGCGTAACTATTTTGGTATAAAAAGATAAGAAAACTTTTAATATGAAAATGAATAAAACCAGTAAAAGGAGAAACCTGTTGTATAAATAGACATTTTTAACATAAAAGTGAGACTTCTATCTCACTTGAGAGGAAGAAAAGGATTCGATACAACTTACTTGAAGATGTGAAAATAATGATCATATTTTCCCAGCTCTAGATAAAATATATTACTCCAATTTATTAGTCATCTTCAATATACAATATATAACTCACAAAACTGGGAATGTTACAACACCGAACCTTTTCACAGCAGTAATACCAGTTACGGGAACTGTAAGAAATCTAGTTACATATCAGCTTAATACTCAGAATATTGTAATAGACATGGCTAAGCTGTGGTAAACAATAGTGCAAACAGTCACAAAATATATTCTTCTTCCTTTTAGCTTTTAGATCTAACTGCATTATCCTACTTCAATGGCGTCATTAACTGAGTATAAAACTTACTTTAATACATTTTTAAAGTAACTCTATGTTCCTTTAAGTTTGGCTAAGTTACTCTTGAAATGCAGTTCTTAAGAAATAGCCAGACTATTAATAAAGTCCTATGTAATGAATAATTTGTAGCTAAAATGAAATATTTTATGTGAAGTTTCTTAGAACTTTTAAGTAGTGGCTTGGTTTCTATTTTTCCAATGAAAACTTGGAAGTGCATAAAAAGATTTAAGAGAGAGGCTATAAATATATGTAAATAGAATATCTTAGTTTCATAAATGAAATTAATCTGCTCACCTATATTAGTAGTCTGTTTTTAAAACGACATTACTGAGTTTAATGCAGTCTCAGCTACTCTGTTAAACTTCTTTTCCTGAAAATAACAGAAGTACACAAATAGCTATAGTCCAGCTGTCTTTTAACTCACTATTCTCTGTAATAATAAATCTTTACAGTTTTTATTCTAACAGAATATCTCTAACTAAAACTTGGACAAAATAACAAAAACAATAATAAAGATGAAATATTTTATGCTTTGCTTATTATAAAACCGATAATCTTGGCCCTTTTAAAGTTTTGTTTCCTTAGAAAGGCATCCTATTACAAAGGCAAGGTATTACCCATCTGACACAGAGACTGCTATTTGAAAGTCACTGGGGGGATGCCGTGGCAGAGACAGACAAGTCCCAGGCCCCACTGCACTGGGCTGGGGTGGGGGTGGGGGCAGTGGGAGGAGAGAGAGGGGCGTGGCAGTGAGGCGACCTCTCTGACTGACAGCATTTACTTAGGAATCTTCACTGCTCTTTTCAGCTGACTTAAAATGTTTTGCAACTGCCACTTTGGTGGTCAGTCTCTAAACCCACTGTTCTGTCC
>NW_011888935.1:1111595-1114918 GCF_000151845.1 Pteropus vampyrus | reverse complement strand
TTATGCCTTTTTCCTTATTTCTGTTAAACATGAAAATTATTTTTTTAACAAAGTCCCTGTTACTATTTAGTTACCTATGATGGTAGAGAACACCATATTTTACAAGGAAAAAATCGGGCATCTGTTTGACAGAAATGAGCACTTCAAGTACATAAGTCATTAACAGAGCTATTACACTCTAAGCAACAGCAGTAACGAGAAAAGAGCTAGAATACGCGTTTTGTATAAAGATTAAATTTCACAACATAATAAATAAATGCTCTGATTTATACAACTTGTAAAAACCTTCTACTGATGATTACAAGTAATACTGTCTAATACTGACTTTGCTGATAACAGCACTGCCTTAGAGATTCAAAGGTAAAATTTTCACCCCCGAAGCCACAAAATATACAAAGCTGGTTTGTTATTAAATATTTTGTCTGCCAAAAGTCCAGCAAACTAAAATACATCTTGGCAGTTTGTGTAACCAGCGTAACTATTTTGGTATAAAAAGATAAGAAAACTTTTAATATGAAAATGAATAAAACCAGTAAAAGGAGAAACCTGTTGTATAAATAGACATTTTTAACATAAAAGTGAGACTTCTATCTCACTTGAGAGGAAGAAAAGGATTCGATACAACTTACTTGAAGATGTGAAAATAATGATCATATTTTCCCAGCTCTAGATAAAATATATTACTCCAATTTATTAGTCATCTTCAATATACAATATATAACTCACAAAACTGGGAATGTTACAACACCGAACCTTTTCACAGCAGTAATACCAGTTACGGGAACTGTAAGAAATCTAGTTACATATCAGCTTAATACTCAGAATATTGTAATAGACATGGCTAAGCTGTGGTAAACAATAGTGCAAACAGTCACAAAATATATTCTTCTTCCTTTTAGCTTTTAGATCTAACTGCATTATCCTACTTCAATGGCGTCATTAACTGAGTATAAAACTTACTTTAATACATTTTTAAAGTAACTCTATGTTCCTTTAAGTTTGGCTAAGTTACTCTTGAAATGCAGTTCTTAAGAAATAGCCAGACTATTAATAAAGTCCTATGTAATGAATAATTTGTAGCTAAAATGAAATATTTTATGTGAAGTTTCTTAGAACTTTTAAGTAGTGGCTTGGTTTCTATTTTTCCAATGAAAACTTGGAAGTGCATAAAAAGATTTAAGAGAGAGGCTATAAATATATGTAAATAGAATATCTTAGTTTCATAAATGAAATTAATCTGCTCACCTATATTAGTAGTCTGTTTTTAAAACGACATTACTGAGTTTAATGCAGTCTCAGCTACTCTGTTAAACTTCTTTTCCTGAAAATAACAGAAGTACACAAATAGCTATAGTCCAGCTGTCTTTTAACTCACTATTCTCTGTAATAATAAATCTTTACAGTTTTTATTCTAACAGAATATCTCTAACTAAAACTTGGACAAAATAACAAAAACAATAATAAAGATGAAATATTTTATGCTTTGCTTATTATAAAACCGATAATCTTGGCCCTTTTAAAGTTTTGTTTCCTTAGAAAGGCATCCTATTACAAAGGCAAGGTATTACCCATCTGACACAGAGACTGCTATTTGAAAGTCACTGGGGGGATGCCGTGGCAGAGACAGACAAGTCCCAGGCCCCACTGCACTGGGCTGGGGTGGGGGTGGGGGCAGTGGGAGGAGAGAGAGGGGCGTGGCAGTGAGGCGACCTCTCTGACTGACAGCATTTACTTAGGAATCTTCACTGCTCTTTTCAGCTGACTTAAAATGTTTTGCAACTGCCACTTTGGTGGTCAGTCTCTAAACCCACTGTTCTGTCCCACTTGCATCTGAAAAATGCAGGATGTGTTTACTTTGGGGGGAGGTAGGGCAGGAGAAATGCTACATGTCAAGGTTGAGAGATGCAATGTGTTTGCAGCTTAATGAAAAGCCACTTCCTTAAAGAAGTCGCATCTGTACTGTCAGCCCCGTTGGAGATAATAGGTGAGTTACTTTTGAAGGATGTGCAGAAGTTCCACTACGATTCTCTAAGTCGCAGCTCTGCGGGAATTATTTCCTTCCTCGATTCCTGTTAAAAATAACTTCCATGAAGATTAAAGTGGTGCCCTCTCCATTCACAAAAATTAGCTGAAGAATCTCTAGGCAATGTTTTGGTAAATCATATCAGTATGTAAAAATCAAGCGAAGGATTATTGACAACGAGTCATTGGGAAAGATGTTATTATGGAATTAAGTAATTTGCATTTTGAGCACTGAGAATATGATATAGTATTTTTCAGGCACTATTTTAAGGAATTATTAGCTATCTGAAAATCAAGATAAGTTAGCGTAATAAGAAAGACAGATTTCGTCTTAACAAACATGCCTTCTCTGAGGGCTTCAATGACACAGTCACTTCACTGGCCATCATTTTGGTTCTTATTTTTTTCATGCCTAATGATTCACTTAATGTGTGTGCTGCTACGTGTCCTCAAGCATGGACTACGTCAACAGGATCGTCAACTGATAAGAGAAAGTTGGAGGAGACTGACCGGGTCTTTACTTATCTCAGTACATCTGCTTCTGAAACGTTCCCTGCGCCTCAAGTTGTGAACAAATGAGAAGGTCAGATGAGCAACAATCGGAGTGAATGGAGACTGCTGGTGACTTCGACACGGGGTGAGGGGCTGGAGAGAGGCCCGCTGTGTCGGTAAGGCCGTCTCCTGTGTTCTATCTTAGCTACCAAAATATAAGCACGGGGTAGGTAGGACTCCCCTGGAACCAGAATTAGGAATAAAGATTGAGAAGAAAACTCAGCTGGGGTGAGGAAAGAGTTGCAGCTCATTTCTGAGATTAGCTGGAGAATCGGTAAGAGACAAATGAGTTGGGGACTGAGCTTTTCTGAGGACCTTTTGAAAATGGATCTGTAGTATTTGGAGGGATAAAATGTATCTAGACCAGAGCTAATCACCTGACGAATCTGGCTGAAAGGTGTTGACTCACTAGGTCTAAAGTAAATCTGAGAATCTGCATTTCTGTAAGTGCCCAGGTGATAAGGATGCTGCTGGACCACGGACCACGGGTGGAGCAGCAGTGCTCCAGACCGATGCCATCCAGAATTTTTGCAATGATGGAAACGTTCAACATCTGTACTGCCCACTATGGTTACTGTGCCCTTGAAATGTGGCTAGTGCAGTTGAGACACTAAATTTCCAGCTAAATTAATTTAGATTTAAATAGCCACATGTGGCTAGTGGCTGTCATATCATTCATGGGTCACCTCAGCTACAGCAATACAGATCACAGCCCCGAATTATCAAATCCATTAATTCTTTTAGATAAG
>NW_011888935.1:1107500-1111545 GCF_000151845.1 Pteropus vampyrus | reverse complement strand
GGCTAGTGGCTGTCATATCATTCATGGGTCACCTCAGCTACAGCAATACAGATCACAGCCCCGAATTATCAAATCCATTAATTCTTTTAGATAAGAAAGTTTCTTTTTATAAAATGCAAATTGTAAAATTCATTCCTTTAAATCGTTTTCCTAAAACTTCTCTAGATGACCCACGACAGGTGCTAAGGTGGAGAGAGATCAAAGGAGTCATTATGCAGTGGGACAGTTGATGAGGAAAGGGTAGGACATGTCTGTCCCTTTCCTTCTTATAAAGCAAGTTCTTCCTCAGGAAGATGAGACTGAAAGGAAATGGATATTGGCCGTGATTCCTCTCCATCCCTCCTCCCCAAATGTCTGTAGGCAAAAGAGCCTTGTGGGAGAAAAGGAGTGGGCGTGGGCTCCTCACCTGGCCCGGCCACAGAGGCCCCCCATGCACTCCCAGAGCTGTGATGGGACCCAGGGGGAAGCTCCTCCTACTTTTTTTTCTGTAACCCCATCTGCTATGAGAAGCTGGTTCCTCTGTGATACTGGCAGGAGCGTATGGAGGCTCTGAGAGCACCATCTTGGCACAGATGTGAGTGAAGGTACCTGGGCCCTACACAGCTGTGTGCAGACAGAGCATACAGGAAAAAGTGCTATCATTAAACAAAAAAGGTGCCTAATTGCATTTTAAAGGATTTCCCTGATCCCAAAGCCATTTGCGGGAAAACTCTAGCTAATTAAGGATTCCTTTAACTGAGGTTTTACAGTCTGTATGACAGCTGTGATCTAAAAGTAAAAGAAAGATCAACACCAAACAAAAAAATTCAATCATTTACATCTTCCTCTTAAATTCTGCAAAGGTAATAGCTTGAGAATCGTTTCTGTTGGCAAAGGGGTGATGTGGGGGAGTGGAAACCAATAACGACCTTTATATCACTTCATTCTTTTCTAGAGTCCCTGCCTCCTCGCCCTCAGCTCTCCTTTTTCAGTAAAGCTGGACAAAGATCTATGATTTCAGCAGGGTTCTGAGAAGCTGGCATCTACCGTATTGATTTCCCAGGGAAGTGCCTGCAAGAGCAGGACACCTTGCAGGGTGGGGACTAGAAAAGGGACAGAAACAGAAGACCCTTGAACTCACAGGTGTGGATAACATTAAAATTATTAGTGAGTTTTTTTTTTTTTTACTCTATTAAGTTACTTGATAGAATTCCCTTTGAAAATTTTCCATTTATTCACAACTTAAGACAGGTAAAATATATCGTCAGACATACCCGGTCAGGAATCCATCAGGTTCATTTATTTTTAAGGTATCCGAATTTTGTGATTTTACTAGTAGTTAAATACTAAAGTTATAAATAAAAATAAAGTGTCAAATATTTAAATTCCTTTGATATGATCAAATGATATGTCTGACAGTAGTTCATTTTAAATGTGTTCCCATCAATGGTTCTCTTTAAGCATTCAGCAAATAACTGCCTAGAAAATGTCAATGAGAGTATATTTCATGATTATATATGTACATGCGAATATACATATAAATGCATATGTGTGTATTCACACATATATCTGTGTAGGTATAGATGTGTGTGTATTTTTATCTGTTGAGCACCTAGCTAAAGGCCGCTTTATGAAAACTGTCACCACTGGGTCAGGACCTTGTTTACTTCTCTTATATAGAAGATTTTTAAATAGTATAATTAACTTTTTTGGTATAGAATACCTAAAGAAAGCTTATTTAAAGGTACTTTTATGACTTTTAGATATGTATGCCTTTGGCTTTCAAAGATTTGATAATTGTAATGTTGACTACTAACGAGCTACGCTAAAGCCAAGTGGTTTAGAAAAAGGAAAATAATATCTACCTGATAGAAGGATTAAGTGAGATAATAATAATAATGTAAAGCCCTTAAGAACAAATTTAGATTTCTCTTGTTGGGAAGTTTGTGTCAGGAGTGACTTTAGCTAGTGGGCGAGTCTGGGTGGCCAATCGGGACACAGATCCCAAGTGAGACTTTGGAGAAATTCCTGGCTGTCAACAGTCTACAGTATTATAAATGCAAACAGAGTATTAAATAATTATGACATTGAAATGAAAAAATAAGAACAAAACGTGGGAATTTTGGTTTAGAAAGCATAAGTCTTAGACAATGTGAAATTTTGTGAAAACATCCAGAAAATTTTCTTAATGTGCATACCTACTACTGTTTATCATTGGCTGACATAAAACTGGCTTGCATGAGATGTATATCGTTTGTTGATCATGGCACAGATGCATGTTCGCAAATTCTTAGATATAGAATATTTTTGCAAAAGTCCACATCAAAGAACAGAAAAGTGCCTTTAGCTAACAAAAAGGTACTTAGGTAGTAATAAATTAATTGCATTGAAACTGACAGTAAAACTGGTCCAAGGTTAGATGTGACATGCAAGAAAAGGAAAGAATTCAAGCGGGAACATCGTGCATTAAGATTCGCCTTCATTCATAGTATTCGACCTTACTCTTTGACCACCGAGTGCTAGGAATCAGAGGTGCTGCCGATCTGACATTCAAAACACAACTTCACTTAAATCTGAGTCTGTTATGCGGTTGCACAGTAAGAACATTCCATCTGACCCGGTTTACGGAAAGTAAACACTGTGTGATTCCACCTTTTAGGCGACGAGATTGTCTCAAATTCTTCAATTCTTCCTACTAATGTGAGCATATTTGAACGTGTTAGGTTTGCACAATAAGAAAATGGCTTTGTGGAATGTATTTTTTGGCACAAAAATATTTTCTAATACCTCAAATCAAAATTTTCACCCACGGCGAAATATCGAGCCGTAGAGATGCTTCGGCGGTGCTTCCTTCTCTGGGCAGAAAACTACGGGGACAGCCAACTGCTTCCAAGAACTCTGTATTAAATGGCAATCACTGCCCTTCCGAGGGACAGCACCGGTACGGCGACACCTCGGGCTGGGGAAGGCTCCTGCCCAGCTCTTTAATTCCCTGGAGAATTCGCTTCACATGACCCACTTTCGGTATCCCCAGGTCCTAAGATAAACAGAAAGAAAAAAAAAGGAAGATGAGTTTATTGATGAGAGAATTAACAATTAAATATTTAACTTAGCATGAGCATTCGGTTCATTTCTGTTAGTTTCTATTCAATGATGCAGGAAGTGAACGCTAGAAAAAGACGTTGAGAAAACAAAAATAAGCTGACATTGAAAAATTACCAACCAGTAAAAAATTACATTCTACATTCTAAACTCTTAAATGTAACAGTCTCATAAATCATATACAATAGCAGTTCTTCAAGAATCAAAATTAGTTTCTCCTTTTTCTTTTTCTTTCTTTTTTTTTTTTTTTTTAAGAAACACAGGTCCTTTTGGGATCTCTGAGAAAGTGACGTGGTGAGACCAGAGCATCCACCGTTAGTCTAACGGCAACTATACATTTCCTTGATAAAATATTAAACTTAAAAGTGATGCCTAATCCTAAAGGAAGATACCAGCCCCACTACCTAAATGTGGAATGTAAATACATTTGGGGTTGCATTTAGAGTCTTGATTTCAGAGAAATATTTAAATATTCTTTATACTTTGTCATGTGTATGTGTAAAAAACTCCTTAAAACACAGGTGTCTGTGGGTCGATGCTGTTCCTCAAACACTTTTGGCTCCTTTCCGTCAGAATTCTTGTTTCTTAAAGAACTATCTTCCTTTGAAGAACCAAGAATTCTGTAGTTAACTTTCAGAAATTCATGCTGACTGCAGACTGAGCGGCACAGCAGGCACTCAGCAAATCAATACTTGTTGCTGGAGCGAATGAGACCCACCCAAGACGACCCAAATATTCACTATCTGAAGCACTAAAAGCAGAGATGGAGGCCTCCAAACCCGACAGCTTCAAGTGTAACGTGCACAATGTGTGAAGTCAAATAACTTAACTTTACAAAACAGAGTTTTTAAAATGTTTGAAAATTAGTTAAATGATGACTTCCAAAGCAGCCTAGAAAATAGGACTATAAGGTACCACAAGATTATTTTTCTGACAAGATAAAAATGCCAAATATCCCTCAGAC
>NW_011888935.1:1078998-1107065 GCF_000151845.1 Pteropus vampyrus | reverse complement strand
AACTATACATTTCCTTGATAAAATATTAAACTTAAAAGTGATGCCTAATCCTAAAGGAAGATACCAGCCCCACTACCTAAATGTGGAATGTAAATGCATTTGGGGTTGCATTTAGAGTCTTGATTTCAGAGGAATATTTAAATATTCTTTATACTTTGTCATGTGTATGTGTAAAAAACTCCTTAAAACACAGGTGTCTGTGGGTTGATGCTGTTCCTCAAACACTTTTGGCTCCTGTCAGAATTCTTGTTTCTTAAAGAACTATCTTCCTATGAAGATCCAAGAATTCTGTAGTTAACTTTCAGAAATTCATGCTGACTGCAGACTGAGCGGCACAGCAGGCACTCAGCAAATCAATACTTGTTGCTGGAGCAAATGAGACCCACCCAAGATGACCGAAATATTCACTATCTGAAGCACTAAAAGCAGAGATGGAGGCCTCCAAACCCGATAGCTTCTTTAAGTGTAACGTGCACAATGTGTGAAGTCAAATAACTTAACTTTACAAAGCAGAGTTTTTAAAATGTTTGAAAATTAGTAAAATGATGACTTCCAAAGCAGCCTAGAAAATAGGACTATAAGGTACCACAAGATTATTTTTCTGACAAGATAAAAATGCCAAATATCCCTCAGACTAAGAGATGCTTTCCTTTTAAACTTTTAAATGAAGTAGATCAAACTGTTTTAAGTCCACACACACACACACACACACACACACACACACCTGCATGTTCACACTTTCTCCCACATACTTTATGGGCAATTTGAGTTCTAAAGCAGCATTGCTACCGACGATTCTGAATTCTTCTGAAAACTACTCTTTCCGCAGCGAGGACTCTCTTCAAGACTGAGATAGTTTCGGGGTAAAATTTTTATAATATTCAGCTGACCCTGAAAAGCATTTTCTCACATGATACCAGGACAACCACAATTAGTCTCAGGCAAACGTACGTTTCCTGTGTGTGAGCTAAAGTAACAAAAATCAAGGCCAAAGCCTAGAAGGTACGATGCCAGCTGCCTGCTACCTAAATTAGAAATGTAGATCCATTTATAGTTGTATAAGATTCTTTGATTTGAATGGAATATTTTATATTCTTTATAGTTTGCGATAACTTAGTTCCCTGATTAAGAAATATATTTAATACTAAATATTTTATGTTAGGCCATAGGTACATTGTATTCTCAAGAACAAAGACTTCTTTGGGAGAGACAGATTCGACTCAAAATTACTGCTGTGATGTAATGAGATGAATGTTTTCAGCAGTTGCACTAACTTCTTAGCTGTATTTTCTTTAGCTTGAGTTCAATACTTGGATCTCTTCTAGGAACTGAGCTGTGATAAAATTGTACCCTGATGTTTGTTATGTTTATTTTTTTCATATTCTTTACTTTTGGCTTTCCCTTTCTTTGGATAAATAGGCTTAATTTTGCAGAAGCAGGCTTTGTAGATATTCAGTTATCCTTCTGGCCACTCATACACAACTTGACAAGTGGGAAAAAAAAAAACCCCACCTAAAACCAACTAAACAAAAACTACTGTGTCATTACCATTTTCTTTGATGCCCCTCACTTCTTCCTACTCCTTTCCAGGAGGGAAAATAATGCAATCAGTTTATTTGTCTGTTAAAGCACATTAGAAATAGTCTCCCTTTCCCACCTGTAGACTGTCAAATGCCATCTCCAGTTGTTTTAGTGATACAGAAGTAACACCTGAGCCAAGCTCTGAGCAGGACTCAGCCAGCCGACAGGTAGGGGGAGAAGCATATCTAAGCGGGTACCCTCCTACGGTGAGACAGAGTTTAGTATTTTTAGGCAAACGAAATAAGGCGGGGGGCAGATGAAGCATGGCCCAGCAAGAAGCCAGGGGGTTCACACCAGGCTGAGTAAACAGCAGAACCTGTCAACCTCGCCAAGATCGAGGCTTTATTCTAACAGAAACAGGAAGCCACAGAGAGGTTTTAGGCAGGAAACTGATGGGCCTGACGTTAAATGGCCCCTCTGGTTGCCGTGTGGTTAATGAGCCGGAGCAAGAGCAGCAGCGCAAGGCCAGTTGTGGGGGCTGGGAACCTGGCGCAGGCGAGAGGTCAGGGCAGCGTGGGGCAGAGAAACGGACGCGGACTGCCGTCCGCCTGACTTGGGGGTGGGCTTCGTGGGTTTGGGGAGGATAAGGAAGAGGGAGATGCTACGTATGCACCTGGGTTTCTCTGGCTCGAGCACCTGGAGAGGGAGGGGGCGATTTACTAAGACTAGAGCACGGGAGGAGGGGCAGAACGGGGAGGGGGGCAGGCCACGTGCGCTGTGAAGGTTAGCGGGGTTCAAAGCGGTAGTCGACAGACGGCCCGGGATGGGAGCGCGGCAGAGGGCATGCAGTCGGCAGCCACGTGATGGCCGCGTGGAGAGAAAGAGCAATTAGGGGATCATTTTATAAAAGATATAAAGGTCTAACCAATGTGTCGTATACTTGAAACTAAAGAAAGTGTGGCTGTGAACCCATTAAAATGGACATCCCTGTGTGACAGCCAAATATCAAGTAGAGTTGGTGAAATAATCGGAAAGTTCACAAATGAGGTCAGGGCTGGAAATACAAACTGTGAACCTCTCATACGAGATATTCACGGACAGTATTCGAGGCAAAGGCACGGATAAGATCACCGAGGGGGCAGGGACCCTCCCATTCAGAGACTTCATTCTGAAGGGTCTGCCCTCTCCGACACCACAACCACAGAGACCAAGGTGGGGCTCGTCCCCAGCTGCCCCTGTTTGGTTTTACAGGAGGTTCTTTCTGTAAAGTCATTTTTTCTTTCCCCATTCCTTCACGCCCTGTTTTAGAACCAAAATAGTTCAAGAGGACTGTCAATGCAAATTTCTAAAAGTTTTACAGGAAAAAAAATGTAGTTTGCATTAAAAATAAAAACAACACAGAATCGAAAGTCTCACGAAAAGCTAAAGAGAAAGTTTACTAAAATAATTCTTAACCATCTCCTTTTTACTCTTATTCTTTTTTCTAGCCAGCTCCTATTACTCTTACTTTGACTTATTACCTGTATGATATAATAAGTCCTGTAAATATTTGCTTCGCTCACTGTATTTGTATTTTACATATGTTTGTGTATGTGATACACACACACAGTCTTTTCCTAGAATGTACGCTTATTCGTGGCAAATGAAATGCAAGCTTCTGGAGGGCAGATACCTTGTAGGAAAGCTGGCATAACACAATAATCGGTAGCTATTTAATAAATATTGCTGCCTGCTGAGGGCAGCAGGAGCTATACAATTATGTTGGATATAATAATGATACCCTACATTAATATTTTTTTATGCATTCACTTCAAGTTTTGAAGTCAACCTTTACTTTATGCACTCTAATGCTATCTTTTGCTGTGTTCCAGATTTTGGCCTCTCAACTAAGGCAATTAATTAATCTATGATTTCGATCCCGTCTGATCTCGGAAGCTAAGCAGGGTCGGGCCTGGTTACTACTTGGATGGGAGACCACCTAAGAAGACCAGGTGCTGTGGGCATAAAAAATAAAAAATAAGGGATTTAAGCTGACAAGGTCCTTGCAATCTGCGAGGTCAACCAAGGGCTGCCTCACCTAAAAAAAAAAAAAAAAAAAATCTATGATTTCATTATTATTCTGGCTAAAAATAGTGACGTTCACTTCTGATGTGCTAAAACTGTATGACCCGGCATTACAAACATGTAAAATTATATTACCTGGTATCTGCGCAAAGATCTACCCTAGCACATTTGTAGATAAAGGCATGACAGTTCATGAATTTGTTAGGAACTTACTATATTACAATTCTATGCATTTCAGAGCTTGGTCTCCAGAAAAGGGATCATCCAACAAATGTTGAAGGCTTTGTCGGTTGTTTATTAAGCCATCTTGGAATTTTAAAACTGGCAGCATGTGGTATAAGAAAATATCACGACACAACCCCACTCCTATCCCTGGGGCTGGCTTTGGCCATTTCTGCTGCTGAGCCTCCAAAGAATGAGAGAGAAGGGCTGCAGACCATGAATGAATGATTCTCCTTCTCTGTTGTGAGTGACGAACAAGCTCTGAGCCGCTTTCTAGCAAAATCGAGGCAAAACTTTTACTTTATTTATTAAAGAAAATATTTTTGGGGAGAATAATACGATTTTAACAGTAAGTCATGGAAAGGAAATTTGAATTTACTGATCTAGTTATCTTGTGACATCTGAAAAGTCGATTTAGAAACGCAACGAAATCACAGGATTATAAGTCTCTCATCTAGTCCCACAAATTAACAAGGCTTTGTTATTGGTATTTTGAATTACCTTCTAGTACATTTTTAAAGTCATTTTCAGCAACAATTATCACCTTTCATGCTGATCCAATAGAATAAGCCCATTTGGAAACATGATTTATTTAAAAATATCAGCGTACAAGAATAGCCATACCAATGGATGCAGAGAAAAATTACTAAAGTCATGTAAGCTTTAGCTATACTAGTAGGAGAATGATTTTGAGAGGAAAATATTGCTGATATTCTTGTTTAAAAAGCATACAAGGAATCTGGACCACAGGACAATGCATATTAGATTACTGCACGTTTGCATAACATAAGCCAAGCTGTAAGCACATAACAGAGGAGGCGCAGGAGAAAGGATTCTGTTATGCAAGAAAAATTTCAAGAGCAGAAGGTAGCACAAAAGAAATACCTTAAGATCTCGCCTCTCCAGATGCAAAAGTTCAGCCCCTCTGATGTCATGACGGATGAAGGTTTCCTTGTACTCTCCCAAATTGAGCAGATCCAGCCAAGCGGCAACTTCCTCTGTGCCCCATTTCTGAACTACCAAAGTTAAGAGCAAAACCCCCTTAATTTCTACATGCTCAATGCATTACAAAGCAAAGGTTGGCCAGAGAAGATGCAAAACAGAGTATAGCGGCAGTGCTAGCAAAGGGCAAGGTTAAAAGTGCCATTTCAACAAAACTACAACTCCATTTTTTCTCATGCACGTTACAGACTATCAATCAACACAAGGATGTGATTACACAAAGCCATGCACGGCAGTACACCTGTGTCCTTAGCTTTAGCTCAACTTCCTCCTTTAAGCCACCCAAACTACACAATGTGCACAAAAAAAGTTATTTCTCACGATTAGGATCAGTAGTACAAGGTCTAAAAAAAGTTCTGATGATTTCCTTAAGACCATATATGAAACTACATTTTAATTAGCTACCAATGCTAATTCAAATTTGAAATCTGACATGGGGTGCTCAGTTTTACAAACACCTGCTTCAGGTCTTGCTGACTTCAAGCATTGCCTTTACTGA
Source organism: Pteropus vampyrus (assembly GCF_000151845.1). NCBI lineage: Eukaryota > Metazoa > Chordata > Mammalia > Chiroptera > Pteropodidae > Pteropus > Pteropus vampyrus. Next base: position 1,101,757 of record NW_011888935.1, on the reverse strand, counting down.
TCCTATGACTATTGATAGTTATAAAAATAATGGATCGTTAAATCGATTTAACGTCATCTAAAAACTGTCAACACTACTCAGATTAGTTGGACTGTTGTTTTTCGGTATGTATCATCATTCTTTTATATATTTGATTCAACACCGATTAGCTTAATAAAGCCTACTTATCTGCCATATTTGGTTTTAAAATGCCCTTCAACAGCTGCTTTGCAATAGCTGACTTTTGATTGCCAAAAATCAGGGGATATATCACTTTTAAAATGAGAACACTAACTCAGAAGACTGACAAGTCGATTTGATTGTGAAGGGCACCTACCATCATAGACACAGAACTCGAAAGTGCTTCAGCACGCGTACAGCATGAAACTGAATCTCTAGGGAAAAGTGGGAAGGGAACCAGAAAGACAACTTCGAAGAGCGAGTTTAATCTTTCTCATTATACTGAGAATGCAAATGTCACAATGGACTGTCATTACCGAGGGCTGAAATGGTGTAGTGAGTCCTTAAAACAGGAGAAAGAGGATATATAACTTTAGGTGGAAAATATATTTAGTAAGCTAAAGGAATATATGAAAGTTTCTATGTTCTACTTATCAAAATGATCTAGATTTTGAACTACGATGAAGAAAAACAAGTTACACGCTGATGCCTCGAACTGATGTTGAGCAAGATAAAGACCCATCAAAATAGATGCACTGACATTCACCAAACGTGTAATAGAAGCACGTCAGCGACCACCTCGTTTTACTTTTCAAACTACAGATTCTTACTGATATTTGCACATATTTAAGGTGTGGCATCATTTTTACTACGGTAAAATGGGCATTCCATAAACCCATCATTTTGACCGCTTTACAGTGGCATTTAGTAGACTCAAGCGCTACGTGACGATCGCCTGGATCTAGTTCCAGGACGTTTTCGTCGCCTTGGCGACGTCGCTCTAGTGAGTTATTTTCCCGTACTGTTCCGCCGTCCCTGCCAGCGCGGGCCACCTACCAGGCTGTGGGCTCGTCTTCTGCTTGGGGACCTTTTCCTTTTTAAACTTCGGCACTATACGAAACACCGTGCTCCTGCTGTTCCTCTTGGCGCAGTCCACGGGAGGTTCCTGTTGGCAGCGAGAAGAGGGTTTTCTCAGGAGCGAGAAGGAAAAGCTGCTCTAACGTTAGCGACGACACAGGAATAGGCTACAAACGCAAAGCATCGTGGATGTGATAGCTTCTTGAAAAAAATTCCCAATGCCTCTGAGAGTGTGCCGATTCGCGGAAGGGACCTTGGTCCCCATAAAGGCCCTTTCTTGCTTGCTTGTTCGAGAACAGCACAAATAAGAGTAGCATTCAGGATTTGTTTTCCCCTGGATAGCTCTGTTACAAAAGATGAGTTTGAATTCTATTGTCTTAAAGTCTTTGTTTATAAAGAAACAGGCCGAGTCTTACGTACCTCGTCCTCGTTTGGGTGTAAGATGTAATAAAGCCACGGGATCTCTCTTAACTTCTGTAACTCCATCTCCACGGAATGTAAGGCACTGGACACCCGCTCCTCGTGCGGCGATTCCAAATGCTATTCACCAGCAGATTAAAAGACAAAGCAAAGCGACACTCAGTGCTGGGCTCCTAGAGAACACATTATTTTATTTTGACAATGAGCATCCTCATTTCTTATTAGGCTAGACTATGTTGTTGTTATTGTTGTAGTTGTTTTTAATATAAAGGGATATAAAAAAGAAAAATTATCTTATATTGAGTTCGTTGGAAAAAAAAGTCCGGATAGATTTATCCTTACTTCCCACAGATGATGTAAGTAGCTAGTGTGACTTCTGCACTAGTGAGTAATCTCATTATTCTACTTCTTTGTGGCAAAAATCCTTCTGATTTACATATCAGGTGAACGAAAAATAGTATCTTCAAAATTGATCAAAAGTAACTCATATATTAAGAACTACTTGGCACAAAAATCTCATGAAAAATTAAAATAATGAGTTGAAGAGAAAAAAAGCTCCATGAATCTCAGAAAAATCGGGGGTGAAAAGTAGTATAAATTAGGGCAAAGCAAAAAGTGAAATGGCTTGTAATCTGGAAGAGAGTTTGGGAACTTTAAAGAGACTTTATCTGGTCACCTATTTATCCACCCATTTGAAGCAGTCATTAAAAAGCACTTACGAATTCAATAAGCGAATAAAGATACAAGAAACGCCGTTGTGCGCAGAACTAGAAGGAAGATGACTGAATTCTAGTCCTGGCCTTTTACTAACTAGGAGCCCAGGGACAGTTCATTGACACAGGAGTCTTACTTTCCTCCTCAATAAACAGTAGAATTTATTAGGGTATTTCTAGGGTCTCTTCCAGCTAATCAATACTTTAATAAATTATGATTGTAGAGTGCTACATATAGGTTCACGGAATTTTATAATGAAAGTTAAGAGAGAATGTTACTGTTCTTTACTACAGACGTTATATTTTTTTCCCTTATTACTTAAGGTATCTACCATTTTTAGTAGTTAATAAAAATATGGAGATTCTCCACCCAGTCATATGAAATTTACCACTTTCTTTTTAGTCTATATTTCTTATAAAATTGATGAAATGGTTACTGCATATTAATTCTAGAATCAAAACAAAGAGCAAGCCTGCTCTCAAATATGATGGACTCTTTATTGTAATACCGATATTGTCAAAGGTTTTGATAAAATTTACTGGTCTACATTTTAAACCAAATATCCATTTTTGACAATGACAGAATAATTACAAGTGTGTGTGTGTGGGGGAGGTTCTTCTATATTAACATAATTGATAAATATTAAGCAAATAACACTCAATGGATACTTTCGGCGCAGAAAATTAAATAGAGTGAGTGATGCTTCTAGTTCTTGTCAATTGGAAATTGTCTTAAATATACTTCAAATAACACAAAGAACCCATGTTCTCCGTCCAAAAAGTGGGACCAAAGTCACAGCTCAGTGATTTCCTATAGGGCTAATTTTAGAAGAGCAGTGAGAAGATTCTGGTTAACAAAAGAGGTACCGACAATTGCCAAAAGATGGTTCCATGGGTTTAATCGAAAGATATAACTGACGTTTCTTCCGATAGTTTTTTGTCATTGCCATAGCAGAGGCAGCCAGCCACCTCTTTCCTTAAGGAAGTTGCATTTCTGTTTCCTCTGGAATTGCGTGAGGGCAGTGGACTTTGGGTAGCCCTTTAGCTTCTCTTTTCAGAGTAAAGGATGCTCTGAGGGCGGCACTCTCCTGGACCCCAATCAGATCCCGACCACAGTCACTTATTAGCTGGGTAGGCTAACTACCCAACTTTGCCCACTGTGGGAGATATCAGGACCTTTACTGTCACTTTTACTTAAGTGTCTCTTTTCCAAAGCAAGAGATAAGATTACATTCAAGAGAAATTTTTTAAAGATCGTCACCTATCAATTAATCGGAATTGTTACAAGTTAGAAAAAATAGATGATGCATTAGGGAGGCTTTGTATAGTTACAACAGCATGTGTGACTAACTCACAATCGAACGCTAGGTGGCGGAAAGACCCCACATGCTAGAACGTTTGAAAACAGTGAGGGAATGAAGGCTGGCAGGGCCAGGGCTCCGGGCAAACCAGTCAGGACATCTGCAATCTTCTAGCACTTATGCTTGAGATCCAGGGACTGTGGTCAGATGCAGACTTGACCTAAACTTCATTTCCAGCACCAATCTGAGTTCATCTAGGGATGTGGCTAGTTCTTGAAATTTGGTTCTTAAACACTGAGTCTAGAAAGTGTCGTCTTTTAAGCAAATCTAGAAAACCATACCAATCATATTTTAATATTAATTTTGAAAACAAACCATGATTACTTTTCTGCAATAATGAGTTACTGGTACCCAAGGGCTGTCTAGCACACTTTATAAAGCTCGATCGAGTCTCTTGAAGCTGACTGGGGAGAGCAGGTTTATATAAAACACGCTGGCACCTTGAGGGGGAATCTCTGGTTAGCCTGAACCGTAGCTCCCAGGTTTAGCCACATCTTTTCTTGAAGGCAAAAGCTAGGTAAAAAGGAAGCGCTAAGGATGGAGACCTTCTCTAAGGAGAAGAACCTGACAGGTGCACACACCCTAAGGTAAGACCCATACATTTATCATCACGCTTCTGTGATCCATCATTTCTTTTCCTTACCAGAGGAACCCTGCCAACTAGTAAAGATTCTGTTTCATTATATAGCGCCTTCACATTGATGGCTATTTCCATGGCAGTGTCTCTCGTAAGACTCTAGGAAAAAAGATCAAAGACAAGTAGTTCTGTATGAAACTGGGATTCGATCATCAGCAAATACTTTAAATTTTATTCTTCTAACTTCAATTTACATCACAAACATACTTTAAAATCTACCAAAGTTCTATTATAATGGTGCAATTTCACAGCCATATTTATTAGCATAATTACTCTTCTAATTCTTCCATCGCGGAACTGAAAGAATGCCCGGACTGCAGGGAGCACACTAAGGACCATGTCTCCTACGGACAAACACGTATGTGCTCGCAACAACGCATACGTGTTCTTGTAAAAAAAAAAAAACTTAAGCCAAAGGAAATTATGTTCTGCGAGGGGCATTATCTGGTCATAATTAGTCCCATCCGAGACTCTCAGCAGTTCCAACCAGACTGCTTTTCAGACTTTAACCCTGAAGACCAGCACTTATTTGTATAGTAATTTAAGTAACTTAAATTGAATAATTAAAAGAATAAAATAATGCTATCTGTTTTGTCTGCACTATAGCCTTTTATCATGTATCACATTTTAAAAGTTATATTCTATCTATTCTATTAACTTCTACATAAAAAATGTTACAAAAGTTCTAAAGTTTTAAGTTCTACATTCAAGTTATCAAAGTTACCAATTTAATAAAACGAAATGAAGTAAAAATAATTTCAGTGCACGACTTCAAAAATGAACGGACATCTTTAATAAAATGCATGATATCTAGATTTGCTCTTTATCAAGGTGCGGGGGCGGGGAGGTGGTACAACAAGGAATAAGGATTTAGTTAAAGGGAGAAGGAGTAGAAGGAAGATGGCAAGGTGACAAGTGACTGAAAGTGAGATAGAGAAAAAGAAGAGAATTTAAGAGCAGAGATAGAAAAATAGCAGGAAGAGGAAAATAAAAGAAAAATTGGGCCACGAATTTACCATAAGCTTCTGGCAGAGACTCATGCAAACAACATCATGTTTTTTCAAGGGCATGGCACATTATAGCATCAAAACACATGTGTAACACTAAGGACCTGTGGGATGAGAATTCACCAGTGGCTCCTCACCTCTGGGAACCGGGGGTTGGCTTTATTCAGTGCGTGGGAGCAGGCGTTCACGGCGTGGGCCAGTTCCTGCTCCAAAAGACAGTGGATTGTAGCTGCATCGCAAATCCTGAAAGCAAAAATGAAACAAATGAACAAACACTTTTTTGAACATTGCTGATTTTTCTGAAGCGTAGAAGTGGTAGAATAAAACAAGTAAAAAAAAAAGGTCATTAAGGGAAATTAAAAAAAAAATGACTGCTCAATTGTGAATGGCACAGGGTAGATTTACAAAATTCAAACCCCACTGCAACAAAAAATACTAAACCCCAAATCTTTATATAAAAAGTTGGGCTTTGAATCAGAGACAAACATATTGAGGTGCTATTTAGAAAAAAACAAAATATAGTCACACTTCGTTTTTCAGTATCATTGGAAAGTGAGAGGGGTCCCCAATGTAGACAGTGGCAACTTATCTTTTATTCACTGAAACTTCAACCGGGACAAATACGACAGATTACGGGAAGGACATTGCCATGTTTATCATCTATATGCCAAGTGCTTTAAATACATTATCTAACTTAATATTCGCAACGTAAAAAGTAGCTGTGATGGATATCCTCTGCGTATAGATGAAGACACTGAGGCTCAGAGAGATTTGGTAGGTACACAAAGCTGAGAAGTGACAGAGCCAGGATTTGAACCTATGTCTATTCAACTCCAGAGCCTGCTGTGCCTCAGTCCTCTGGAACCAAAATCTCCAAGGATAGTCCTAGAAAGACAAACTCTGGAGGGCAGGAAGGCCAAGGAAGAGAATGGAGGAAAAGTTCCGCCGATGAGAGAGAATGCAGACCACTCAATCCCTTAGTGTTTCTCGCATCTTCCAGGAAAATGATCTTCCATCTAGAAAGGGGAGAATATAAAAAAAGAGAAGCCCTGTACTGCTGAATCAAGAGCAAAAGAAAGAGTATAATTCTTAAGGATCATACAATTGGTGTCCAAGGCCTAAAGGGACATGCAAATGTCACCTCGGCATTACTACTAACCTTGAGAATCAGGAAGGTTATTTATCAGAATAGAGACGGTTAAATGTTATTCTAATTTTCAAAGAAAGAGAAAGAGGTCAATTAACTTCAGATCAACATTTCCAACTGCCAGCTGAATCTCCTCCTAGATATTTCTAACATAACGAATAACTCCAACATGGAATGCACCGTTTTCTCTCTCAAACTCTGCTCCTCTTCCTGAAAACGATGACCTCATCAAACGCACCACAATCCACCCAGCCATTCACTAGAAACCTCAGGGTCGTCCTGTCTAATTCACACCCAGATGCCAATTTTGGATCCGAACCTATCTGAAATCTCTCTTCTCCTTTCCATCTCTCCTGCCTCAGCCCATCGTTTCCTGTCGAGGCCATTCAGACAGTGCTGACCCCGCCCCAGCTTTGCTGTCCTGCAGACGATGGTCCACACTGCTTCCAGACTTGTCCGGATAAAGATCTGGCCTCTCCTCATCTCTCCATCCGCATTTTCTACACCAACGTATCGGTCACCCTGCACGCACGCTGCTCTGGGGCAGCTGTCCCTCACTGTATCTGGCCTCCTCTGTGTGACCACAGCGCCCCCTGAGTGACCTGTGACCACTTCGGCCACACTTCTCCCCTCTACGACTCAGCCACCAAATTATGGAGCCTGCAACGCAGTCACCTTGCCATTCCCACTGCCTAAAATGGTGGTTAGCACATGGAAGAGGCTCAAAATACTTGCTGAATATTAAATGAATAAATTCTGAAAATTGATGAGTAAGCCTGATTTTCATCTTTTGCAAATTTAAAAAAACTGATGGGGAACCGAACTCAGTTGACCAAAACCAAGTCTGGCCAAGCTTCACTTCCTTTTTTCGATAAGGTTATTTGGTTAATTGATAGGATGATAATACAGGAAGTATATTTTGGTTTCGAGAAAATGCTGTAGTTCTATTTTTAATTTTTGAGGAAACTTCATACTCTTTTCCATGATGTGTTAATTAGCTTGCCTGTAGTAACTATTTTACAGTGTATACATATGTCAAACCATTGCATGGTATATATTAAATATATATAATTTTTATGTCAATTATATCTCGATAAATCTGGGGGAAAATTGGACTCCATAGTAAGTTGTCTGTAGAATCTAAAAGAGATGTATTTACTCTATGACGAGTATCTCTGTGGATAAGAAGCTAAGGTGTACAATAACACTGTTATTATTATAATGCAGCTAAGTGGACTTAGCTGACTAGTCATTTTCTCTACATTTCTTCTAAGCTCCTTAGTATCTGGCCATTATCATATTTCATTCTAATTTTGAATGTTGCTATCCACCAGTAGGGAGTATATACCTTTTCTTTTACACCTCTAACATCCAGTACATTCTAGGAGGCTAACAAATATTTAAGGAGGAGAATGAGGAACGGGAGAGGGGGCGCAGATGGTGTGTTGGAGGGAGGAGAAAGGGAGTGAGTGAGCCCCGGCACCACTGAGCTTTGTTTCCTTCTCTGCTTTTCCGACATCCTAAGCGGTCCCCGGATGAAGGTACAGACAGAACAGAACAGCTGCCATTGACAGAACCCAAACTGTGCCAGACGTGAAAGGCTGTGGATGGTGGGTCTCATCTAACACTGTCCGCGACCCAGTCAGGTGGCTCTCGTCACTCTCGTTTGGCAGATAAGACTCAGGGAAAGGGGAGGGAAGAAAGTTGTCCACGGTCTCTCCTCCCTTCTGAAGCTTACTCCTGGGTCATCGTGATTTTCATCTGTTTCACACTCACGGAACTCATTTTTTCCTCTTCCCTTTCCGTCTACTGAAAGCAGTTTCTGTGCGGTCCCGGAGCCGCGTGACAATCTGGCAGAGGCTGATGCTTGGAGTCTTCCCGGCCACCCGCCCCCGACTCTCCTTGGTGGGGCAGGGTTAATGTTTATACTTCCTGCTACGTTCCATTGACATTTAATTCAGAGTTAATTATAGGGCAGCATATAAGGGAGCAGTTCTGCGTAGAGACTGTGTGTCAACCGGGGAACTAAACGTAATGGAAAGCGAGCTGTGTGGCAGGGCGGGTCAGGCAAGGTCTCCCCGTATTTCAGGAAGTTCCAGGCTGTTCTGCAGAGAGCACGGGTGGGGACGCTTGTGTCAGAGGGGACCCGGTGAAGGAGAACAGCGAGCACCGAGGCGGCAAGGGGAAGGGGAGGACATGCACCATTTCTAGCTACCCCCGACAACTGAAATGACGTATGCAAACTAACGAGAGGGGACCGGCCAGGACCGGGGGCCGCCAGACCTGGTGATGAGCTCCTCCGCCGCCTGGGAGCACAGCTGCATCTGCGACACCTCCTCCGTCGCCAGGTCAATAGCATGCTGGATGTACAAATGCGTCCGAAGAACTGGTTTACCAGAATCGCACTTCTGCTTATCTTCCCAAGATTTCAGAGTGCTTTCGAAAGCCTGTTCAAAATCAATATCACAATGAATTGTCAGGGTAGAGCTCGGAGGTCCAAATCAATGTGCGTTTCGATGCTCTATGAATGACTCTGAAACTACTATTTCTTTTTTCCCAATCGAACACCTCATTAAATAAATCATAAGTACAAAGCACATACTTTAAAAGTTTTTCCAGTGTATCACGATAAATAAAAAGTAATGTAATAGATGCTGATGAATATATCACTAAAAAGTTAAAACAAAACAGCTTCCATCTTTACTATTGTATATGTAATAGATGGGAGGGACACTGGCAATCTTATTTGTTATGTGTGTGACCTTAATTAAAAATGCACAATATTTGCACGCTGTCAAATATTCTGGAAAAGGCAAAAATATAGAGATATTGTAAAGACCGGTGGTTGCGAGGGGCTGGGGTAAGGGAGGGACGGATGAATAGGAAGAGCACAGAAATTTTTAGGTCAGTGAAACTATTCTGCATCTTCTTGGAATGGTGGATATAAGTGATTATACATTCGTCAAAGCCCATAGAATGTACAACACAGATGGTGATGTAAACTACGGACTTGAGTTAACAATACTGTCATCGGTATTGGCTCATCAATTTTAATAAATGGACTAATACGAGATACTAATAATAGGGAAATTTAGGTGCTTGTTGAAGAGCCGATGAGGTATGTGAGAACGGAATTGGAATGCTCTCTACATTCTGTTCAATTTTTCTGTAGACCTAAAAAAAAAATCGGCCTATTAATTTTTTAAAAAACTAAATAAACTAAATAAAACTTGCCTGACCCGCCTTGCCTTTGTTCATATTTAAAACCACAAAGACTTCAAGGTCAGATTGAAAAGACAATTTAAATATCTTTCCTTGGTTTCTATTTTTTTTATAACCATTTAAGATTTTTTTCAAACAGGCTTGATAAAACCGAGAAGCGTGTTTGCAGTACATACCCTGTCCCTCGTTAGCATCTGAGCTCTGTTTTTGTGCACGATTTTGATGATGCCTGGAGGCTGCACCCACGCTTCGCCATCCACCTGTACTGGGACTCCCTCGTCGCCAAAGATAGTGATTTTTACTGTACGGCACTGAAAGAAAACAGGTCATTTTAGAGTGCGAATCATCCCGAGACACTGACACTCAATCTGCATTCGAGCTTGACCTTTAGTCCATTCTGTGGGATGGCAGGTTATGATTTTGCACTTATGATGGCACAGTAACAACGGACGTGATGAGAAAGTCACAATTTTACCGATGAATATACAGCGTAGAGTCATTAGAGACGGCTTCCCCAGTGGCCCGCGCAGCGAAGGCAGGCAGGGTCTCGTGGGAAGACAAACCTGGGCTATTCGGTGATGCTGCAGCTTAATGACCCTTGACACTGCCATTTGCACGCTGTCAAATACTGCGACGACTTCTAAGATCTTGTCATCAAACGATGGTGCAGCAAATATCTGAAAGTAAACACTACGTTATGAAGTGGCACATTGAGCAACATAAACTCTGCAGTACACGTAATTTTTTGAAAAGCCATAAAATTAGTAAGCAAGAAAGGAAGTAAATATTACTAGGAAATGATCATTCAAGGACCAAAAAAATCACTGAAGATGACTTAAACATAATAAAAAATGGTTTTAAGGCCCAGATGGCTATAATACTCATGCCTCCTCATAAAGCACTCTCTGGACTAGTAAATTATTACATTTCCAAATAATTCATCTTGGTTATAAAATGTATTAAATACCTATTCATAGATGACTCAGATGTCTCGATAAAATGATGCAGGTAATTTTATGAACCCTAAAATCCCGGAAAGGTGACACAGATTTCGTAAGGTTAAAGCTAGCACGCATGCGGATGATCCAGGTCACCTGGAATGTTCTACGGGCACAATCCCAAGGTGTTATGAGCAGCGTGCATACGTGTTTACGTCCTTAACATGACAACTTTAAGGACATGAGAACACGGAAGTGGGCACCTCGGGATAAGAATCAGGTAGGCTTACTTTGCTTTGATGTTAACTTCGTTTCCACAAAATTAATTTAACCTAAAAATTTCGATTTCACCTGTATTATTTTGTTCCTTTTACTCTCGTTTACCATGCATAAATAATTACGCCTCTGAAAAAAAAAATTCAGTATCAAGTAGTATCCTAATTAAAACTTTCATTGAAAATATCAGGACACAAATTTGCAAGCATCGATAACTCCTTACCATTTTTGTTATCAGACAGCCTAGTTTTAAACCCTGTCTCTGCTGCTTATGAACGGTGTGTACTTTGTGTCAGTTTCTTCATTGGTATAATTTAGATGAAAATTGTGGGTATTAAATAATGAATGTGTAACTTTCAGAACACTGTTTGACTACCTACTAGGTAGGTAGATGGGTAGGAAGGTTCAAGGAAAGTTAGCTTTTTAAAATCTTAATCTCACTGATTTCTTCCCCTTAAAAGATTTAAGAGTAGTGACAGGCTGACAAAAATTTGACTGCCAATGTTAGTTTTTATACTCCAATAGGATTAGAATATAGTTACGTGAAAATTACAAATACTTTCCAATTTATTTTATACTTTAAGCCTGCTTACTTATTTAAAAGTCCTGAGAAAATGGATCAGTGAGAACCATTATATCACAAGCCTCAATCAAAGGGCCTATCAGTCAATGTATGTGACTCTTCAAACAAAGATCAAGTTATACTTCTCATTTTTGTTACATGGACTTTAATAATTGTTCTCTCTTCTTTTGAATATTATTTTCAGAACAATTACATTTTTTAGGTTGTGGTTTTTCCTTTTCTAACATAGGAAACTATAAAAAGAAAATGAAAATAGCCGTAAACTTCAATAGCCAAATGAGTCCTCTTGACATTTCAAAAAATCGAAAGGATAATATCACATAAACTTAGAAAATTAAAAGTATAGAAAAGTATTTCGGTAGGTAGAATAATGTCCCCCTCCCCATCCTAAAACTGTCCATGTCCTGATCCCCTGAACCTGTAAATGTTACCTTACATGCCAAGAGAGACTTTGCAGATGTGACTCAATTAGGGACCTTGAGCGGGGGGAGATTATCCTGGATGAAGTGGGGGCGGGGAGGGCAGTGTAATCCCAAAGACCATTAAAAGTAGAAGAGGGGGCAGAAGAGCAGCAGGATGCCACATGAGGAAGACTCAAGCCGCTTTTGTGGGCTTTGGCGATGGAGGAGGGGGCCACAAGCCAAGGAACGTGGGCGGCTGCTAGAATCGGCAAAAAGCAAGGAAATACTTACATCGTCCTCTTTGGTTCCTCCCCAAAAGTTAGTGCCTCCGGCATAGCTAGGGATGTTCAGCACTGCTATTCCTTGCAGACTGGGGAGAGGAATGTACTGGCCGTCGCACTGTAAGGTAAAAGGTTTAGGGGTTAGATGGAAAGAGCGAAGCCGCTAGCTCGGAAGCCACTAGCACACCAAACACGAAGGATGGTGGAGGGAAGTGTGCTGGGAATGTGTGCTCTCCTGCAAATAGATTCCTACACACCACTTTAAAGTATAAATAAGTATAGCAGAAGTTGTTATAGAAAACCAGATTAAACAAACAAACAAAAATAACATTCCTACCTCTTCTTTCAACCAAAATCAGGCAGTACTTTTCTTGAGCTTTTATTTCCAGGTCACTTATGATATCCTCACTTGTACTACAATCACCTTTGTACTTATTTGAAACATTCTTTTGAAAGCAGTGTCCGTGAGGGTGGACTCTGGGTCCTAACCATCTCGTCTGCACCTCTCACTACTCCTGGTATTTTGCTGGTGATCTGTAATTAGCTGGTGACTGGTTAAACTCAAGTAGCCAGAACCAAAACCAAACAAACCCACATGTATGTTGGGAAGTATCTTATACTCTGTCTTCTAATTAACCATTTAGATGAAAATTAAATTACCACTTAAGGAAAAAAAAAATCATATGAGTGATGAAGTAATTATAGATGCATGTGAATGAATTCTTATTGAATAGAGGGTTTAAGCCTCCATTTTAAAAGAGAAGAGCTTGCAGGGTCACATTTCAAATAAATGCTATATTTTTTATATAATCCTTACAGTAAAAATATTAATACAACTTAACAAAAATTGCATTTTAATGACCAAGCAAAATTACCTGCAATCTTAGAACAAATGAGAATTGTCTGAACTCATTTTTTCAACCATTTTCAATAACTGAGAATACATTATATTTGATTTACCCCCACAGGCTTTTTTTACAATTCCTTTTTTACTTTTTCATGAAATACACTGCAGTCCAGCACCTAGAGCCATTCCTGGCACATAGCTCATGCTTGATGTGTACTTGTCAAAGGAATGAACATTAAGTATCTAGTAAAATAATAAACTTTTTCTGAAACCAATAAACTCAACAGGTATCTTTGTATACTTTAGAAAATGTTTAAATCATATAAGTAACTTAGAGAAAATGGAAAAAAAATCTATCTCTGTAAATATAAAAGAAATATTTTTAAAGACAATTCCGAGCAATTAAAGATTTTATAATAAAGGCCATTATGACAAGCTCACAATTAACATTATATTCCATATTGAAAAGCTGAAAAAGTTTTTTCCTCTAAGATCAGGAATAAGACAAAGATGCCCACGCTCATCGCTTCTACTCAACATAGAATTGAAAGTCCTAGCCAGAGCAATTAAAAAAAAAAAAGAAAGAAAAGGCATCTAAATTGGAAAGAAAGAAGTAAAACTGTCACTATTTAAAGATGACATGATATTATATATAGAAAACTCTTAAGACTCCATAAAAAACTGTTAGAACTAATAAGTAAATTCAATAGAGTTTCGGGATATCAAATCAATACTCAAAAGTTGTTGCATTTCTTTATACTAATAATGAACTAATGAAGACAGTTTTTAGAAATTCTATTTATAACAGCGTCGAAAAGAATAAAATATATAGAAATAAATATAACCAAGGAGATGAAAGACCTGTGTATTGAAAACTAAAAGACATTAATGAAGGAAACTGAAGACACAAATAAGTGGAAAGATAGTCCGTGTTCATAGGGTAAATGAATTAATAGTGTTAAAATGTCTATACTACCCAAAGCAATCTACAGATTCCATGTTATCCCTATCAAAATTCCAATGGCATTTTTCATAGAACTAGAACAATCTTAACATTTGTTTGTGACTACGAAAGATCCTGAACAGCCAAAGCAATCTTGAGAAAGGAAAACAAAGTTGGAGGCATCACACTCCCTGATTTCAAACTATATTACGAAGCTATAGCAATTAAAAAAGTATTGTATGGCCATAAAGATGGACACATTGATCAATGGAACAGAATAGAGAGTCCAGAAATAAAACTCATGCATACAGGGTCTTTTCGTGACAAAGGAGCTAAGAATACACAGTGGAGAAGGGAAAGTCTCTTCAACAAACGGTGTTGAGAAAATGGGACATCCACATACAAAAGAATGAAATTAGACCACTGTCTTATACCACACACAAAAGTTAATTCAAAATGAATTAAAGACTTGAACATAAACCTGAAGCCATAAAAATCCTGGAAGGAAAAAAAGGTGGTAACCTCCTTGACAAAGGTATTGGTGATGATTTTTTGAATCGGACACCAAAGCAAAAGCAACAGATGCAAAAAAAAAAGGAAAACGAAACAAAACAAAACAAAAAATAAGTGGGAGACATCAAACTGAAAAGCTCTGCACAGCAAAAGAAATCATCAACCAAATAAAAAGGCAACCTATTGAATGGGAGAAAATAATTGCAAATTACATATCTGATAGGGACTAATAGCCAAAATATATAAAAAACTCATGTAACTCAATAGCAAAAAATAATCTGACTAAAAAATAGGTAGAAGATCTGAATAGACATTTTTCCTAGAAGACATATAGATGACCGACAGATATACAAAAGGTGCTCAACATCACTAATTATCAGGGAAATGCAAATCAAAACCACAATGAGATACTACTTCATACCCGTTAGAATGGCTAGTATCCATAAGACAAAGAATAGCGTTGGTGAGGATGTGGAGCAAAGGGAACCCCTGTGCACTGTTGGTGGGAATATAAATTGGTGCAACTATGGAAAACAGTATGGAGGTTCCTCAAAAAATTAAAAATAGAACTATCATATGATCCAGCAATTCCACTTCTGGGTATTTATCAAAAGAAAATGAAAACACTCAATTTGAAAAGATACATGCGTCCCCATGTTCACTGCAGCTCTATTTACAATAGTCAAGATAGGGAAGATATGGAAACAACCCAAGTGTCCAATGATGCATAAATGGATAAGGAAAATGTGGTGTATATAGATAATGCAATATTATTCAGCCACTTAACGATAACAATACCTTGAGGGCATTACGCTAAGTGAAATAAGTCAGAGTTGGACAAATACCACATGAGCTCTCTTAAATATGTTTGTCTAAAAACAAACAAACAAACAAATAAACAAAGCTCACAGATACAGAGAACAGATTGGTGGTGGCAAAAGTCAGGGTTGGGGGAGGCAAGAAATGGGTGACCTTTTTCTTAGTTCAAATAAATTGATTTAAAATTAAAAGGCTGAAAGAAATTTAAAAATTTAAAAATTCAGAGCAGTCTTAATGATTTATAAACAAATACACTTTATTTGGAAGAATGGTATGAAAATGGTGAACATTTTCAGAAGGAAGTTCCATCTCGACTGCTCAATTTAACACACTCCCTAACGGTTTAAAAAATATTTCGCTAATTTAGTTTAATATTAATGGTTTCTTTCATAAGTCTATGCATTTTATACGATGTAGTTAAAAATGATAATCAGAGAGGAGATCCATGGTTTCACCAGCATGCCGAACGGGCCCAGGGTCAGAAAGAGTTAGGAACCCCTGTTAAGTGGACAGTAAAATGCAGCTGTGTAAATAACACGGCCTCATTCAGACTTTGGGCCATGAGGAGAAAAGGCTAGAAATACTATTTCTGAAAGGTAATCCAGCCATTCTGATTCCAGATAGTTCCCTAAATCTTAAAGATAGCTGGCTACGGGGCTTGATCCCAGAACTTACTAAATTACGGTAAAGTGATTATTTACCTGTCTGTTTCTTCAAGACGGGGGCGAGAATTACACATCACAAAGGATATCAAGGATAACAAAGATGAATAGAACTTCCTACCTGTACATAAGGAGAGTATGGACTAAAGAGAGTACGGCCACTAGGGGACCAGATAAGAAAATAAATGACACAGTTCAATACACAGGAGAGAAGCCAAATTGATCGGGGATGGGGCCATCAAGGACAGTGTTTACTAAGTGTGAACTTGCCTGATTTTGCACCTTTTCGGCCAGTAACACCTACCTTAATTTTACAAGCATTGCTAAATCGAGCTAGCTGATCAAGCAGCCATGCTCTAGAGTGGAAGGTATCAGATGTTTATCTTTAGTTGATAATGAATGAGCTACGCACCTCTTTAATCCACACTCCAGTGTTAAGATAAAACCTACCATAATAACGCTGTGTTTAAGTCACTGAGCTGTAGACTTAGGATTTGTTCACTTTTCGGTTTGTAGCATATGCCTTAATTAGAAATAACCGGTTAAGGTGCAAAAAAATAAAATTCACTGAAATTAGCAGACTTTTCAGAGGCATTTCTCCAATCTTTTTTTTTCCCTGTTATTGGAAAAGATAAATAACTTTTGCCATCCTTAATTTCCTAGTTAAATTAGTAAAAAATACTTAAAATCTTAAGTGATCACAATCTTTTTCTTTCATTAACTTGTTAAAAATAACTGGAACAAAAAAATACTTTTACAGACTCGATTTATGATGAATGTTAGTTTCAGGGATTCGTGAAACTTCAGGCATTATAGAATTGGGTCAGGATTCGGAAACTGAAATGAGAAAATCCATTAAAAACGCTATCCTATAAACGGGCTCTACCTTTTCACAGGGTCCTGTGACTCCACATCTGCATCCAAATTTCAGGAGCTAATGATAATGATAATTAAGTGTGTCACTCATCTCCAGTGTCTACACCTTCTTCAGGAGAAGGCTGACACCTACTTCCACTCCCCGCTTCAGTGTTTAAACACTAATCAAGAGGAATTTCGGCCAAATTCACTGCACAAATAAAATCATTTTTTAAAGTAAGATAACATGAAATGTCTTTACTTCAAGATGAACTTACCTCCAGTTGAACCCTCTGCTCTAAATTCTTGTACGATCTCTGTAATAACTCCCGTGTTCCCAGGACTCCATACCACATCAAGTTTTTAGTCCGGCTCCTGAAAATAATTGTTGGCAGGCAATTTCAGTAACTATTACATATATACTCTTTAAAGGCAGAGAGAGCAAAAGAGGTAATAAATAAAATTAAAGTAAAATTGCCTTCATGTAATAGTATTATTACTATTACCAAATTACCTGCATTTTTCAGGGTGTTCTTCTCTCTTATTATTAAATTCTAATGAAATTTTTGCATCTAATCCAATCCCAAAGTAATTGTTCATGACACATTTTTCTGAATATCCATCTCTACGATAACAAGGAAAAGTACATAAAAGTCAATCGCAGGCTCGTAAAATTACACTTTATCTACAAAATAGCACTTAAAACGACTTAAGCTTCCATTCCCGATAGAGTAAAGCTTAGAAGAAATCGCTTCCTGTTAACACTCCATGGGCGCGACCCCAGTACACGTGTGTAAATTTTGGTAACATATAAAGGGACGGTGGGCCAGGCGAAGTGGAGACAGAGCCATGGCAATGCTTTTCCACTAACTGTAACAAAATCTTAGTTCTCTCCCACGTGAGCTCCTTGCCACACACACAAATGGGAGGACCTTACAGTCAGGTGCCAACACTCTTCTTTTTTTATCATTAGAAAGTCTTCTCTACTTCTACTCTTATCAATGGACAAATATTTATTGAGCAAAAAAACTACTAGATCTAATCCGTTTTTCTAGGTGCTTTGGAAAGTACAAAGTTTGCAATATGGTACCTTCGTTGAGGACCGTCAGTAGAGAAATGAGATATGATAAAGGCAAAATTAAACATGGAAGTAAAAAGAAGTGTATATTGAACGGCCAAGTAGTTTTTTAGGAGTTTAAGATGGAACGAGATCAATGTCGACCAGAAACTTCCAGAAATAAGTAGCCAGAAGTTGGATGTGGAAAGATGACAGATTCGGCAAAATGGAGGAGGTGAAGGGAACAGCAAAAGTATGGATATGAAGATGTCGATGAACAAAACAGTCCAAGGAAAAGTGAGTGGGGCGGGGCCTCACGGCACCGAGGGGTCATCATCCCTGACAGCAGGCTGGAAGGGACCCGCCTCGGGACCAGGTCCTGAAAACCAGGGCAAAGGGGTCAATGTGCTCTGATGACCCTTTTTGTAAGTGGAACCACATTTATCGCAGTACACTTAAAGTGTCACCATTCGTATAAAATGGAAACAAGGAAAGCCAAAACAAATTATTTTCAAAAGTATTTTCTTACAGTGAATCGGGATCTGGGTCAATAAATGGCGTCGCACCAAAAGGATCGATATTTGCTAGCAACATTTTGTTGATAATAGAACTCCCAGCAATTGAGGCAGCTAGTCCTGCTCTTAGACCTGGCCAGAGAAAAAATATATATAGGTTCACGTGTTAATCAAACAAACAAGACAAAGAAAAAGCCAGTCCACTGTTTTCAGGCCTAACTTCACCTTGTTCCCAAACGTTGTTTTTAGTGCCTGCTCTCCTCATTAATCAAAACTAAGAACTGTGACATTGTCAAGTAGAAGGTTTTTGATGCTTGTTAGGCTCTGTATGTTACCATTAAAAAACAAATAAAGCAGATGAAGACTAAACAGGAGTCTCTTCGTGACAGCGTCTCATTTAACATCTCAAGGAGTCTGTCTACATCTTCAACAAATAAATATTACTTCCTTGCTTTAACAGATAATTACATCTCTAAGACATTTACAATAAAGGCTAAATTACCCAAAATGTCATGGAGTTACCACTTCCATACTCTCAAAGCATAGATAATAATACTCAGTTAAAATTGTTAACAAAAGTGAAAACACAGTGTTGGTGTCAATGGTAAGTAGTCTAGTATTATATGTGGGTATTAATAGATTTGAAAAAGAATATAGTATTGAACATTAAAATGAAACATTTCTCTTCCGAATAAGTACAACTTCAATGTTATTTCAACTTGTTTTCCACGACTAGTTCCAGTATTCAAAAGCTAATGAATTCTATCTATCCCATCAATTAATAAGGCTAGAAGCACTCAAGTCTGAGAGAAGACAATGTAATAGGTGCTTAAGGAATCAAACAAACGAAAAAAGAAAAAATAGTGAAGGAAAACACATCGTGCAATTGAGAAACATTAGGAAAGTTTTTAAAGTCCTTTCTTGAGCAAATATTCATTTCCCAACATATGCCCTTCTTAGATTATTCATTATTTTAGCTACTAAAGTTTGGCTGTTTATCAAATAATCAAGATGAATTTTATTGCCATTGAACTTCATAGTTTGAATATGTTATGGCGTACTTTACTATGCCAACTGGCTTTGTGTCTAAATAAGTAAATAATGAACAAAATAATCGTAACGAGGAAAGAACAGTTCAGAGAGGTGAAGAGGCACACTCAGGCGGCTGCATACAGGAGTGCAGTGTCTTCTAGAATGTTTTAAGGTTAGCTATATGAATAGCCTTAGCTCAGAAATGTCATGCCCAGGTCGCAAGTTTGAACAAAGATATAACCTCTAAACATGAAGGCCCTTCCAGAATCAAGCATGTTCTGGGTTTATCACTTTTATTTTAATATTTTCTTTGTGTTATAATTCACATACCAAAAATTTATCCTTTTAAAGAGTATAATTCATTTGTTTGTAGTATACACACATAGTTGTGCAATGATCACTACCACTTAATTCTAGAACGTTTTTTTATCACCCTCAAAAAAAAACTCCACACTTATTAGTGGTAATTTTCCATTGTCCCTGTTCCTAGATTCTGAAAACCACTAAACTACTGTCTCTATGGATTGTTGGACATATCATATAAATGAAATCACATAATATCTAGCTTCTGTGTCAAGCTTTTTTCACTTGGCATAAAGTTTTCAAGGGTAATCGTGTTGTAGTATTTACCAGTGCCTCACTCTTTTTATGGCTAAATATTATTCTACTGTATGAAAATACCATATTTTGCTTCTCCATTCATCAATTGATGATATTTGGGTTGTTTTCATTTTTAAGATTTATCAATAAAGTTGCTATAAAAACAGTGTATACAAGTATTTGTTAGACACACATTTTCAGTTTTCATGGGTATACACCTAGCTGTGGAATTTCTGGGTTATATGTTAACTCTATGTTTAATTCTTTGAGGAACCACCAAACTATTTTTCAAAATGGCTGCACCATTTTACATTCTAACCGGCAATGTATAAAAGTTCCAATTTCTCCACATCCTTGCCAATATTTGTTATAATCTGTCTTTTTTTTATCATGGCCAGCCTAGTTGGGAGAAGTGGTATCTTATTGTGGTCTTGATTTGCCTTTCCCTGATGACTAATGACCTTTTCATGTGCTTATTAGCCACTTGTATATCCTTTGGGGAAAACATCTACTCAGATCCTTTGGTCATTTTTACATTGGGATATTTGTTTTTTCTACTGTTGAATTTTAAAAGTTCTCTATATATTCTGGATACTAATATCTTACCATATATGTTATTTGCAAATATCTTCCCCCATCCTGTGGAGTGTCATCTTGCTTTCTTGGTAGTGTCCTCTGAATCACAAATACCTTTAATTCTGACAAAGTCAAATTTATATTTTCTTGTGTTGCTTGTGCTTTTGGTGTCATATCCAAGGTTATGGACATTTATATCTATATTGTCTTTTTATGGTTTTATAGTTTTAGCTCTTACATTTAAGTCTTTTAACCATGACGAGTTAATTTTTATATATGGTGTGAGGGAAGCTTCCAACTTAATTCTTTGCATATGGATATCTAGTTGTCCCAGTACCACTGGTTGAAAAGACTATTCTTTCCCCATTGACTAATTGTCTTAGCATATTTGTTGGATAGCAACTGACCATAAATGTAGGAGTTTATTTCTGGGTTTTCGGTTCTATTCAGTTGATCTATATGACTATTCTTATGCCAGTACAATGTGGTCTTGATTACTGTAGCTTTGTAGTTATGTTTTGAAATCAGGAAGTGTGTCCTTCAACTTGCTTCTTCCTTTTCAAGATTGTCTTAACTTTTCTGGGTCCTTTGTATTTCCATGTGAATTTTAAGATCAGCTTGGCAGTTTCTGCAAAACAGGCAGTTGGGATTTTGATACGGATTGTGTGAAATCTCTGTTCAATGTGAGATGAGCTGCCATCCTAATAATATTAAGTCTTCCAATCCATGAACACGGATGTCTTTTCATTTAGGTTTTCTTTAACTGCTCTCAGCAATGTTTTGTAATTTTAAGTGTTCGCTTCTTTCACCTTCTTAAATTTATTCCTAATTTTTAAATGCCATTTTAAATGGAATGACTTAATTTCATGTTCAGATGGTTCATTACGAGGTAAAGAAGTACAAATTACTTTTTGTATATTCATCTTTCATCCCATAACCTTGTTGTACTCATTTATCATCTTTAATAGTGAGTGTGTGTGTGTGTGTGTGTGTGTGTGCGCGCGCGCGCGCGTGCATGTCTGTGTGTGTGTGTGTGTGGGGGCGGGGTATTCCTTAGGATTTTCCATATGCAATGTCAATCTGTAAAGAGATACAGTTTTACTTCCTCCTTTCCAATTGAAATGCCTTTTTTTATTTTTCCTAATTTCCCAAGCTAGAACCTCCAGTATTACGTTGAATAGAAATGGCAAGAATGGACATCTTTGTCTTGTTCCTGATGTTAGAGGGAAAGCTTTCAGCCTTTACCATTAAGTATGATGAGTTTTTCATAGATGCCCTTTGTTAGGTGGTTGTGTGTTTTACCAGCAGAGGGTGTTGAATTTTTAAATCCTTTTTCTGTATCCTCTGAGATGATTTTGTGATTTTACCCTTTATTCTATTCCTATGGTATGTCACATTGATTGATTTTCATATGTTGAATCAACCTTGTATCACTGGTCATGGTGTATAATTCTTATACCTTGTTGGACTCGATTAGCTAGTATTTTGTTGAGGATCTTTTTACTGCTATTCATAAAAGATATTGGTCTAAAGTTTTTTGTGTGTGATATCTTTGACTGGTTTTGGTATCATGGTAATGCTGGCCTCATAGAATGAGTTGGAAAGTGCCTTTTCCTCTTCTAGTTTTTGAAAAAATTTGTGAAAAATTGGTGTTAATTATTCTTTAAAATTCACCAGTGATGATTTGGAGCCCAGGCTTTTCTTTGTAAGAAGTTTTTGATTACTAATTCAATCTCTACACTTGTTTTAGGTCTAGTCAGATTTTCTATTTCCTCTTGACTCAGTTTGGTAGTTTGTGTGTTTCTAGGAGTTTGTCCATTTCATCTAGGTTATCCAACTTATCGACATGCAATATTTCATAGTTTTCCCTTACTATCCTTTCTATTTCTGTAAGGTCCATAGTGATGTCTCCCCTTTCATTCCTGATTTCAGTAATTTTAATTTTCTTATTTTCTTGCTAAAGATTTGTCAATTTTGTTAATCTGTTCACAGACCAACTTTTGGTTTCATTGTTTTTCTTTACTGTTTTCTACTCTCAATTTCATTTATTTCCAATTTCTTTTATTTCCACTTCCTACTGCTGCTTTGGATTTAGTTTGCTCTTCCTCTTCCCATTTACTAAGGTGCGCAGTTAGGTTTTTGGAGATCTTCCTACTTTTTTAATATACGTACTTACAGCTCTATATTTCACTCCAAGCACTGCTTTAGTTGCATCATATAAGATTTGGTATATGATGTATTTTTGTTTTTATTCATATCAAAGTATTTTTAACTTCTCTTGTAATTTTTTTCTTTGACTCATGTATATGTGCATTTCTCAAATTTCCATTTGTTATT
>NW_011888935.1:1075954-1078173 GCF_000151845.1 Pteropus vampyrus | reverse complement strand
TACTTATACATTTTCACAGAAATACTTAAAACAAGACAAGACAAAACAACAAAAAACCATGTTTCAGAATCTGTACTACCTGGGCAGATTATTCTGGTATTGAGCACAGGAAGGCTTTCTTTGCAGGCTGCCACAGTTGGACCAGGGCCACAGTCCATTTGGGAACGACCTGCCCGACCATCTGGAGACCGAGGTGCAGTTTTAACTGTTGGCAAAAGGTCCAGATTAAAAAGAGGAAATGATAAGCTTATAAAAATGAGCAAGCCCCTATCAATTCAAGACATAATTTAACATATGCTTATCAGTGGAATTGAAAATATTACACAGTACTTACCTATTCTTTTATCATTTTGTTTTCATTTTCGTGAGATTTACTATATGAAAGGAGTGTCACAGGAAAGTATCTTGATCTCTCATCTCAAGTAGATGGAGATCAAGAGAAAAGAGGTGCCTATCATAATTAAAGGTCCATAATACTCATAATTTTAATGTGATCATCCCATATTTAAAGATAAAAAGAAATTCTGAAACCTGGTAATTTTTGAGAATGAAACATATGTGATATAATATACATTGTCAATTAAATCTTTTTCTCATAAATGTTAGGTGAATGATCAAATCTGATTAATGTGATTCTCAGAGCTAATATATGAAACATAAGTTAACATTTTCTTCTTTAAAATGAAAAATAGTATTTTTTTCAAATGAAAGCAATATACTTTTCCTGTCCTTCTTAATCATTTATTCAAAACTATTTACCCCAAACAGTTCTATCATATTTTTGTAAAAGCCCGATAATACATTTAAAATATTGTTCCAAAAGAGAATTACTTTCAAAGTTAACAACAAAAAGAGATATTTAATTTTACCTAATCTGGGGCATTTTAATGAAGAGAAAATAGTATCTTTAACTAATTTAGAAGCTATTGGCAGATGTTTAAAAAAAAACCAGTAATCCTCAAATTCAATTTAAAAGTACTCTAAAACTTAATTACCTTTACTCTCTCTAAGACTAATTACAAACTAACTATATTAATCTTACACTCTC
Source organism: Pteropus vampyrus (assembly GCF_000151845.1). NCBI lineage: Eukaryota > Metazoa > Chordata > Mammalia > Chiroptera > Pteropodidae > Pteropus > Pteropus vampyrus. Next base: position 1,077,125 of record NW_011888935.1, on the reverse strand, counting down.
TTCTCTCTGTTCAAAAGCAGTCTAGTTGCATTTTTAAAAAAAGAGTAGCAGAACAGACACTCTTTTTTTTTTTTTTTTTGACAGATGGGAGCCCTGGAGCTAACTTCTAATAAAAATAATCTTTTGATATTCATTTCTGATAAAAAGCAGAGAGAGTCCTAATCACCAAGATTGATGTTCCATTTCAGGTAAATAAATTAATGTTTCATGGTTTTCCTTAAACATCTCATTACTCATCTTAATATACTGTATTTTGCACATCTCAGGCATATGAATTATTACATAAAATGATAATACGATGAGTGTGCTTCGAAAATGATTACTTAATACAGAAACATTTCCATTGCTACTGATTCCCACTAAATTGGATTACTAGCCAAAAAATAAGACCAAATACTACACCATTGAAGACCTGCATAATCTTATTGCTATTAAAATTTCAATAGCAATATCTATAGCTCTTTATCTGCATTTTTTAGTTTCATTTGCAGACTACAATGGAAATGTGAAGTTCACAAAAGTACAGTCAGGTAGCACGGCAGCTGGTTGAAAACCATTAGCAATCAGTGCTGATAAACGTATCCTCCAAAGATAGCCACTATCTTAGGGAAAATTATCAAGCAGCATATTGCAATGACGCCATTGTCAGCCCTGCTTGAGTCAACATTTTTTAAATGGATGAAACATACAAGGCCTGCTTATCAAATTGCAGATGAAGTAAACTTGAAATGATAGAGTCAAGCTTCAAAAGATTTTGACAAGGTGAAATGATAACTCCAAATCAAAAAGATAAAATTTCAGAAGGATGAGTGTAAAGTACTATAATTTATAGGTTAAAAATAAATTGCTTGCACAAAAACAGGAGGAGGAGACCAGGTTCATATGATACTATTATATAATACTTCAACTCAGAAAAGAGATCTCAGGTAGTCTTTGTAACATCAAAAATATCCACAATGAGTAGTGTATGGTTGTAAGGACATTATTACAGTACAGAAATGTCTGGAAAATTTTGTTCAAAATGGGCATCATATTTTAAGATAAGCATCGATCACATGGGTATAACCAGAAAAACAGAATGTTTTTTTCTTAAATTAACCAAAAAGCACTACACAAGTGCCATGTCATTACTGTTAACATTATCACACATAAAAGTTTATTAATTATCATT
>NW_011888935.1:1072622-1075904 GCF_000151845.1 Pteropus vampyrus | reverse complement strand
CAGTAATCCTCAAATTCAATTTAAAAGTACTCTAAAACTTAATTACCTTTACTCTCTCTAAGACTAATTACAAACTAACTATATTAATCTTACACTCTCTTCTCTCTGTTCAAAAGCAGTCTAGTTGCATTTTTAAAAAAAGAGTAGCAGAACAGACACTCTTTTTTTTTTTTTTTTTGACAGATGGGAGCCCTGGAGCTAACTTCTAATAAAAATAATCTTTTGATATTCATTTCTGATAAAAAGCAGAGAGAGTCCTAATCACCAAGATTGATGTTCCATTTCAGGTAAATAAATTAATGTTTCATGGTTTTCCTTAAACATCTCATTACTCATCTTAATATACTGTATTTTGCACATCTCAGGCATATGAATTATTACATAAAATGATAATACGATGAGTGTGCTTCGAAAATGATTACTTAATACAGAAACATTTCCATTGCTACTGATTCCCACTAAATTGGATTACTAGCCAAAAAATAAGACCAAATACTACACCATTGAAGACCTGCATAATCTTATTGCTATTAAAATTTCAATAGCAATATCTATAGCTCTTTATCTGCATTTTTTAGTTTCATTTGCAGACTACAATGGAAATGTGAAGTTCACAAAAGTACAGTCAGGTAGCACGGCAGCTGGTTGAAAACCATTAGCAATCAGTGCTGATAAACGTATCCTCCAAAGATAGCCACTATCTTAGGGAAAATTATCAAGCAGCATATTGCAATGACGCCATTGTCAGCCCTGCTTGAGTCAACATTTTTTAAATGGATGAAACATACAAGGCCTGCTTATCAAATTGCAGATGAAGTAAACTTGAAATGATAGAGTCAAGCTTCAAAAGATTTTGACAAGGTGAAATGATAACTCCAAATCAAAAAGATAAAATTTCAGAAGGATGAGTGTAAAGTACTATAATTTATAGGTTAAAAATAAATCGCTTGCACAAAAACAGGAGGAGGAGACCAGGTTCATATGATACTATTATATAATACTTCAACTCAGAAAAGAGATCTCAGGTAGTCTTTGTAACATCAAAAATATCCACAATGAGTAGTGTATGGTTGTAAGGACATTATTACAGTACAGAAATGTCTGGAAAATTTTGTTCAAAATGGGCATCATATTTTAAGATAAGCATCGATCACATGGGTATAACCAGAAAAACAGAATGTTTTTTTCTTAAATTAACCAAAAAGCACTACACAAGTGCCATGTCATTACTGTTAACATTATCACACATAAAAGTTTATTAATTATCATTCTAATCATGGGTAGAAATTTAAGGAAGAAAATATAAAGCTCAATATAAAGAAAAACTTTCTAACAATTAGAGCTGACTATAAAAGTAGGATGTGTTGAAAGTGAGTGGTCCAAAGGCTCAGTGGCCCTCTACCAGAGGAGATATAAAGTGTGCTTGCATTGGATTATAGGGGCAAATAAGGTCTAAAGAGCCTAAGGTTATAACATTGGGTTGCGTGCCAGAATAGGTACATATGAAGTCTGAAAGGGCGGAAGGTGTAGATTATGCACTCTTTGGTTGTACGCCAGACATATAAGGTTTAATTTTGAAGTCTCTAAGAGTTTTAAATACAAGGAAGGAATATTCTTTCAAAGTTAACGTAATTAGTAGCAGCAGCAGTGGCAGTAGTAGCAATAATAGTAATAATGATGACAGCAAACACTCTCATACGGCACTGTGTACCAGTCACTATTCTAGGCACTTTATGTATATCGACTCATTTAACTCTCACAACACGCAGGCGTGTTATGAAATAGGTACCCTGTTATTGCCATTTTACAGACGAGGAAAGCACAAGTTAAGTAATATGCTCAAGTTTATATGTAATAAAAGTAAAAATTCATTCCCTGCAAACAGTTCTGATGTGTTGACTTTTCATTAGTACTATATAATTATTTTCCTATTCTCATCTTCATTAAAATTTTAATTTCTGCTTTGTTTTATTCTAGTAAACTAATTTTTCCATTAGACAAAGTGACATATTAAAAGTAAAATCCATCCTCAATTCAAACCTAAAAGGAAGAGAAATTGTTAACATTCTTCAAGCAACTACATATTAACTTACGTGCAAAAATAATTTCAGCAGAGAAAGGGTTTTAACTAGATATCCTATCACTTTAAAGTTTAATTTAGCAGTAAGGATTATCGGCCATCTACGCCAATGGAACTCAAGGAACTGGTGAATTATTTAAATGCTAAATTTTATGTATGTGGGCCATGCAGTTTTCATATAATTTTCAAAGGAATCTGTGGGCTAAAATAGGTTAAAATCTGTTGGTTTAGGTGTTTGCTCCCTCTTTCTTCAGGAAAATTAAGATATTTGGGCATATTGGGGTCCCATAATCCTTAGTTTATGATGATAATCTCTAGATTATATGGTAAAAAGGAAAGGGGACTGTTTGACAACAGTCTAAAATAACATCACCTTTATTATTTTAGTTTTCTAAAACATCTAAGCTGTAAATTCTAAAAAGCCTTGTTGAAAGTAAAAATACAAATAGTTTATTTCAACTGATAAGCCTTTTGAAAACTAAAAGAATTGCATTTGATTTCATTCCAAAATAATTTTATCGTAACTTTCTTACCAGTTGATGACTCTTTTGCATCATCATCTTTAGATTCTTCTTTAGATTCATCTGTTTCTGTACTATCATAATCAAGTGACTGATTAACTGATTCACACGGGTGAACTGTCTGGTCATCCATAACTTTAAGTAGTTAAGAAGATAAATATGTTTGAACAAGTAAAAATAAAATCCATAAATATTAATATATGCTTAGGAAAAAACTGAAACACAAACCAAAAGAAATTCCATACTCACAAATAAACACTAATTGGCAATAAACTTGGGTATAATGTCTGTAAGTATTAGAGATTGTAAAACTAAATAAATTGGTGAAAATTACATATTTATTAGGATAAAAAACGAAATACAAATTACAACCTGTAAAGGGTTTTGGATATTTATTATTTATATTAAAATTAAGTTTTCAGTCTACTATGAAAATTCTAAGAGGAGTATATACATTATATTAATATAAAAATCATAAGCAAAACTTTTATAAACTTAAAAAAGCATGTAAACATTTAGGAAATAAATGTTAAGAAAATATTTTCAAAGTAGTGTACAGGTTTGGTTTTCGTTTAGAACTCAACAGATTCCAATTAAGTAAAAATGTTTTATGTTTTAGAAATATTACTTAAAGTAATTTTCAATTTTATTTCAATGTTTGCAGTGTACTTTATTTCTGAG
>NW_011888935.1:1070009-1071474 GCF_000151845.1 Pteropus vampyrus | reverse complement strand
GCATTGTTTGGAGCCAATATTAATATAAAAATCATAAGCAAAACTTTTATAAACTTAAAAAAGCATGTAAACATTTAGGAAATAAATGTTAAGAAAATATTTTCAAAGTAGTGTACAGGTTTGGTTTTCATTTAGAACTCAACAGATTCCAATTAAGTAAAAATGTTTTATATTTTAGAAATATTACTTAAAGTAATTTTCAATTTTATTTCAATGTTTGCAGTGTACTTTATTTCTGAGATTTTATTTTATGTACCATTCATATTCTGATCCTTACTACTAAAACAATAAATAGGACTAAATACAAATTTCTATCTTCTTCCGTCTTGTCTCTAAAAAAGTTTTTACGTGTGTCCAGTCTGACTGACAGGAACCTTCACTGTGCTTGTAATACGAAATGCTGCTAACTAACTGTGTCAATCAACGCTAGGCTACTGCGGCTAACGTGTACCTTTGCCGGCTTCTTCAATGACCTGCCTCACTGCTTTCTTTAAACTGTTCGCCCGCAACATTATCTCCTTTGGTTTGAGGGCTTTCTGGGAGGACGGTTTTGTAGTGTCATCCAAGAGGTGTTCCCTGCTTTCACACAAGGATTCTTCACTCGAAGATTCCATGGCATCTTCCTCCACAGTGAGAGAGCGGACGCCCGAGACAACTGTAGTGGACGCGGAATCCGTGTGCACAGCCTGGAGCAGTTGTTCAAGCTTCTCATTTAGGACTGAACACTAAGAACGCAAAATAAAACCAATGTGAGGGATCTCCGTTTAGTAGAGATGGAAAAATGATCATTTATAAATGAACAGTTTTTGATTTTAGAGTAAAAATGTGATATTGATGTCGACCATTCATCGGCTATTATAAATTATACTTTAGACAGCTTATGGACTAAATAATATATAATTTTTAAAAAAACAGCACAATTCAGCACAATTATTGGTTTATACCTCCAGAACCATTCAGACTCCATTTTACTGGTGAGAGTCTTTACGATCCTTGAACAGCTATTTTTCCTTAAAAAAACAAGCAAACAAAAAATACTTTCCTCTAAAGTGACACATCACACGAAAAATCTATACATTATACGAAATTTGCTATACTTCATACAAAACATCACAGAAACACTTTCTGAAGGTAATCAACTTATGGCACTATTTTGAGCATAGAAATTGCAGGTCAGGCTGAGTCTTGGTGAGCTCAACATTAAAGCTTTGGTTTGCAAAGGAGGGAACCGTGTCTAAGGAATGACTTGCTCAAAGAAAGATCAAAAAGAAAAATGCACAAGGATAAAAGAGAGAAAGAAGGGAGATGCAGGGAAAAAAAAACAGTAAGTACTCGCCCCTGTTTCTTTCTGCTTTTCTTAAATTACTAAGGGCAAAGAAACATTTAGGACTGAAGCTGTTGATGCTGCTGCCTAACGTAACTTTTATCTCCCAATAATTTCCAGTTCTTTGCTCCTCACTTGTCT
>NW_011888935.1:1057984-1069959 GCF_000151845.1 Pteropus vampyrus | reverse complement strand
GGCAAAGAAACATTTAGGACTGAAGCTGTTGATGCTGCTGCCTAACGTAACTTTTATCTCCCAATAATTTCCAGTTCTTTGCTCCTCACTTGTCTCTGATGACCTGCCAAGACAAAGTTACAGCGGGGAGAGTCACGAGAAATAAGTGTGACTAGAGAGTGTTTTCTGAAGCTTTCCACAGAGTGGAAAAACATGAGAAAGAGACTGAAGGCTCCAAACGAATATTTATTTCGGTCTTTCTTTCCTTCCACTCAATTACACCACCGTTGATGGCACGAACCTGGGGCGACCCCTCTCCTCTGCGTGCCCAAGAGAGCCCAGCCTTGCTACGAACGCCCTGTCAAGAACTCAAGAAGGCAAAGACAGCAGTAGCTTTGGCGGTCAGTAAACTCCTCTTATTGTATGTCGCCTTGGAAAGCTCACAGAGGGGGTAAATCCGTGAAGATAAAAGCAATGTAAGAAACAGAACCCTGGCAGGGACTGAGGACCGTAAAGTGCAGGCACCCTGAGGAGCTGTGCTGGGAGGGACCCCGACTGGCCCCAGTTCTGCCTGGAAATGGAAAGCCTTTCCTCTTCCCACCGGGACACCGGCCAACTCGGCGCTGTCGCCGGGCGCCCCGACTGTTGTGCGGTTCTCCTTTGAGCTGTCAACCAGTGCGTCATAAAATTCGATTTGTCAGCAGGTCTCCAGAGATGCAGTTTTCCTACATCCTAAAAGGTTGCCATAAAACAGAATGTTTTTAAACCCTCATATCTGAATCAAAAGTAACTTTTCTCTTGATTTATGATATTTTTGGCAGGAAAATCACTGAATCAATTGAGCTGTAAAACAAGTTCAATGTTAACACTGTAAGTGAAAACCTCGGATGCCCCGACTGTGTGTCCTTACTTTATTGGCCACGGCATCGGCAACAACAGCGTTTTCCAACGTTTTTTCATAAGCCTTCTCTACTTTGGCAACAAAATCCTTGACAGTTTCACAGAGTATCCTTTGAAGAAAAGAAATTGTGCAATTTGGTAAACTCAGTAGCCTGAATTGCTTTGATTTATCCAGATATTGAAAATAAGCACAACTAAGCAAACTGTCAAAATACTGGGATCGTCTGTGTTATAAACGCATTCTTCTATCTGCTATGTGACATGTCCTAGATAACTCCAAGGCGTTCCAATTGATAAAAGGTAAAAGGACACATGAAGAAACGTTGCTCAACATAAATAAAAGTGATTTTAAGGTAATAACAAGTCCTTGTCAAATATTTAAATTATATCTTGGTAAGAATATTTTTAGATCCCATTTTAAAAAGTGTTATCGCCTACACGTTATGTATTTTTCATAATAACGGAACTTGCAGGATTGAACAACAAAGGATAACCTTGTCACTTATGCTGTCACTGCCATACATCCGATGGCTATCTTGATAATACATTGTCCCTGAAAAGAGATTGTGTGTTATGCTAAAGATCGATCTGCCACGCACTTGAATTGAGTTTTATTTTCTGTATATTCATTCATTTTTTTTTCCTTACAATAACATGCAAGGTTAATTTAATTTAGGTCTTGTTAGTGTCAGCAATATATGGTTTCTTGTTTGTTTCTTTTAATTACACGTAGTTTCTTTGTAATAGAACTAAATAGACTAAAATGAAAAATGATCTGAAATGCTAATAAATCTGTCTTTCAAAAGTCTCTGGAGCTGGTGTCGGATTAAAAATGACACCCAACAGAAAGGTAATATATGATCGGCAAAGGCTAATAGTGATGCTGAAAACAGAATTAGAGTACTTAAAAATATTTCTCTTTATCATTGGTATAGATTGAAAAAGTTGAAGGAAAAAAACAGGTTCTAGCAGTTATTTTTTCTGTTATACTCACTTCTCTGGTATGTGAGTGACATAACGGTTAAGTTTCCAGATGCTTAAGTATCATGAAATTGAGTCATTCGATAGATACAGGATCCTCTATCTCTGTCTCTGTCTCTGTCTCTCGACCATTTCTAGATTTCATTTGGACAAAATGTAGCATTTCCTAACCCTCAACCTTCTGGTTGGCTTTTTAAACTCAAATTTCTACAGAGAACCTAGCTTACTGTTTATTAGAGTTGCATTCATGTGCTTCACATAGCGTTTTGTCTTTTTGGTTCACATAGAATATTTTTATGAAATTTCTTGAAATATTAAGGTAGGCTATTATGAAATTTCTTCTGTGCGCCTGACTGAAAGTTTCTCTACGATGTCCCACTTCTAGGGAAAGGAGACACTGACATATCCTCCTCTTCATGTAACTCCAAAATAGAAGGTTTTTTTTGTTTTTTGGTTTTTTTGGCCATTATTACAACACCGTCTCGATATAGTTTTTCTTGAATTTGTGAGACTGTACATGCTATAACATGATCACAGCTACTTTTGCTGTATTTTCCTAACTCCTGGGGATCGAGCCTGCTGGTCCATCTGCCTAGGATTCTAAGGAGCAGCAGGCTGACCTTCCATAGCTGTGCTGAGGCAGACGAAAGCTGGAAGACAGAATCTGAGTCTGGGCTAGGAGAAGGCTCGCCACAAAAGGTGTGGGAAGAATCAGAAGAAATAGTCTATGTTATGGTCCATTAAGTTCATTCTCCAAAAGTCATAGGATTTTATATTCTGGAGAAATGAACTAACTTTTTATAACACCTAAATAGTGAATGCAGAATTTTAAAAATAGAAATAAAACATTTAAAATGGTACGATTTCAAAGTCACATCCACTGGGAACTTGCAAATTGGAGAAAAACAATTTTAATGTGTATTTACTATAGTTAACACAAAAGAGTTTCTTCAACTGAGACACAGTTTCCTACTTTTATACATAAAGATTTCTAGAGAACATGCAAAAACCAAATAAAAAACGTGGATAATAGATTTTCCCACAGAGCTAAAAAAAAAAATTTTAAATCCCTAATAATATCTTGAATTAATGTTAAGATAAAATTTTGATGAAATATTTCCAACATGTTATCTGTTTTTCATACTCCTTTGAAGCTGAACAGTCAACAGCATGCACCAAATCTATATTGAAGCTGACACACTCCACATTTACCATGCTTGATACTTCTGCCATCATCTCAGTTGTATTATACATACGATCTCCACTTCTTATCACTAGTAGCAGCACCTTCATTTATCAGTTTTCCACTTATTTTCTTTTTAAATGGGACAAATGACAATGAAACACGCAAATGAACCCCTAAGATGAATATGGCGATGATGCCGAAACATAACCATCTACTGGCAGGCACAGGCCATCCGACGAGAACTTGAAAAATTCATTTTTCAACTGATATGAAAAGTTTCAATCAGAAATTAAAGGTGATTTAGGAGTATCAACACCTAATAGAAAAAGTAAAACCTAGCTATCCATGTGCTCCGAGGAAAGATTCTAAGAACTACATGCTTTGCCTCATTTTCTCAAGGAGGGGGTTGCCAAAATTACTTCTACGGCAGACTACGAATCTCAGATTCTCTGGTTCTATGACAGTGTTTCCAATCTTATTATTTTTTCCTGCAGCTGATCCCATGTTTTGAAAAGTTTTGTCTACAGAACAAGCTGCATTTATTTAATAACTTTGCTTTTCATTTTTATTCATGACACCTATGGCTGCTAATTAGTGCTTCTGATTCTCAGAAGATAATTCACATTATCATACTGAACCTCCAAAATTCCAGAGTCAAAGAAATGGTGATATTATGTTGGTTAACCTATATTAACTACTTTAGTTAACCTACATATAGCTATGCTAACAGGTATAGCTTTTTCCATGAGCATTTTCGACATTTTAAAAATAGTTAAAAACAGCTTACTGGGAATTACTATTTTCTGAAATAAGTATATACATGCATATGGTAAACTCAGTAGCCTGAATTGCTTTGATTTATCCAGATATTAAAAATAAGCACAACTAAGCAAACTGTCAAAATACTGGGAGCATCTGTGTTATAAACGCACTCTTCTATCTGCTATGTGACATGTCCTAGATAACTCCAAGGCGTTCCAATTGATAAAAGGTAAAAGGACACATGAAGAAACGTTGCTCAACATAAATAAAAGTGATTTTAAGGTAATAACAAGTCCTTGTCAAATATTTAAATTATATCTTGATAAGAATATTTTTAGATCCCATTTTAAAAAGTGTTATCGCCTACACATTATATATTTTTCATAATAACGGAACTTGCAGGATTGAACAACAAAGGATAACCTTGTCACTTATGCTGTCACTGCCATACATCCGATGGCTATCTTGATAATACATTGTCCCTGAAAAGAGATTGTGTGTTATGCTAAAGATCGATCCGCCACGCACTTGAATTGAGTTTTATTTTCTGTATATTCATTCATTTTTTTTTCCTTACAATAACATGCAAGGTTAATTTAATTTAGGTCTTGTTAGTGTCAGCAATATATGGTTTCTTGTTTGTTTCTTTTAATTACACGTAGTTTCTTTGTAATAGAACTAAATAGACTAAAATGAAAAATGATCTGAAATGCTAATAAATCTGTCTTTCAAAAGTCTCTGGAGCTGGTGTCGGATTAAAAATGACACCCAACAGAAAGGTAATATATGATCGGCAAAGGCTAATAGTGATGCTGAAAACAGAATCAGAGTACTTAAAAATATTTCTCTTTATCATTGGTATAGATTGAAAAAGTTGAAGGAAAAAAACAGGTTCTAGCAGTTATTTTTTCTGTTATACTCACTTCTCTGGTATGTGAGTGACATAACGGTTAAGTTTCCAGATGCTTAAGTATCATGAAATTGAGTCATTCGATAGATACAGGATCCTCTATCTCTGTCTCTGTCTCTGTCTCTCGACCATTTCTAGATTTCATTTGGACAAAATGTAGCATTTCCTAACCCTCAACCTTCTGGTTGGCTTTTTAAACTCAAATTTCTACAGAGAACCTAGCTTACTGTTTATTAGAGTTGCATTCATGTGCTTCACATAGCGTTTTGTCTTTTTGGTTCACATAGAATATTTTTATGAAATTTCTTGAAATATTAAGGTAGGCTATTATGAAATTTCTTCTGTGCGCCTGACTGAAAGTTTCTCTACGATGTCCCACTTCTAGGGAAAGGAGACACTGACATATCCTCCTCTTCATGTAACTCCAAAATAGAAGGTTTTTTTTGTTTTTTGGTTTTTTTGGCCATTATTACAACACCGTCTCGATATAGTTTTTCTTGAATTTGTGAGACTGTACATGCTATAACATGATCACAGCTACTTTTGCTGTATTTTCCTAACTCCTGGGGATCGAGCCTGCTGGTCCATCTGCCTAGGATTCTAAGGAGCAGCAGGCTGACCTTCCATAGCTGTGCTGAGGCAGACGAAAGCTGGAAGACAGAATCTGAGTCTGGGCTAGGAGAAGGCTCGCCACAAAAGGTGTGGGAAGAATCAGAAGAAATAGTCTATGTTATGGTCCATTAAGTTCATTCTCCAAAAGTCATAGGATTTTATATTCTGGAGAAATGAACTAACTTTTTATAACACCTAAATAGTGAATGCAGAATTTTAAAAATAGAAATAAAACATTTAAAATGGTACGATTTCAAAGTCACATCCACTGGGAACTTGCAAATTGGAGAAAAACAATTTTAATGTGTATTTACTATAGTTAACACAAAAGAGTTTCTTCAACTGAGACACAGTTTCCTACTTTTATACATAAAGATTTCTAGAGAACGTGCAAAAACCAAATAAAAAACGTGGATGATAGATTTTCCCACAGAGCTAAAAAAAAAAATTTTAAATCCCTAATAATATCTTGAATTAATGTTAAGATAAAATTTTGATGAAATATTTCCAACATGTTATCTGTTTTTCATACTCCTTTGAAGCTGAACAGTCAACAGCATGCACCAAATCTATATTGAAGCTGACACACTCCACATTTACCATGCTTGATACTTCTGCCATCATCTCAGTTGTATTATACATACGATCTCCACTTCTTATCACTAGTAGCAGCACCTTCATTTATCAGTTTTCCACTTATTTTCTTTTTAAATGGGACAAATGACAATGAAACACGCAAATGAACCCCTAAGATGAATATGGCGATGATGCCGAAACATAACCATCTACTGGCAGGCACAGGCCATCCGACGAGAACTTGAAAAATTCATTTTTCAACTGATATGAAAAGTTTCAATCAGAAATTAAAGGTGATTTAGGAGTATCAACATCTAATAGAAAAAGTAAAACCTAGCTATCCATGTGCTCCGAGGAAAGATTCTAAGACCTACATGCTTTGCCTCATTTTCTCAAGGAGGGGGTTGCCAAAATTACTTCTACGGCAGACTACGAATCTCAGATTCTCTGGTTCTATGACAGTGTTTCCAATCTTATTATTTTTTCCTGCAGCTGATCCCATGTTTTGAAAAGTTTTGTCTACAGAACAAGCTGCATTTATTTAATAACTTTGCTTTTCATTTTTATTCATGACACCTATGGCTGCTAATTAGTGCTTCTGATTCTCAGAAGATAATTCGCATTATCATACTGAACCTCCAAAATTCCAGAGTCAAAGAAATGGTGATATTATGTTGGTTAACCTATATTAACTACTTTAGTTAACCTACATATAGCTATGCTAACAGGTATAGCTTTTTCCATGAGCATTTTCGACATTTTAAAAATAGTTAAAAACAGCTTACTGGGAATTACTATTTTCTGAAATAAGTATATACATGCATAAGAAGGTTAAAACATTCTGCCTTAATATTGTATTAATCAAATGGTATTAACAGAATAAGGAAGTTCTTTATTTTATCTAGGTGGTGGTCACGAGGATGTATATGTAAATGTGTGTATATTATCTGTTCTACTCACTAAGTTGTGCACTTATGATATGGACACTTTACCACATATATGTCACACCTCAAAATTTTTTTAAAGTAGAATAAAACAATTTCTGGAATTTGCTTAGAGATGTAGCAAAAGAAAATGGGGACTAAATGGCAAAATGTTGGTAAATACTGAAGCTAAGCGATAAGTACAGTGGGAAATCATTACTTTCTACTTTTATATATGTTTGAAAATGTCCGTAACTAAAATTAAAATAAAAATACATTGTATTACTGGTACAAAGTTATTACATATTGTCCTCTCTTTTCTGTTGTGAATCCCTTTATGTCCAATCCCTTAGAATTTTAATCTGGGGTCATAAAGACGGGGCAGCTGGGCAGGCCCAGGGGTACCGATGAGTGACAACAGGGGACCAGGGTTGGCACAGAATCTGCTTAAAGGCAAAAGACTTAGTCGGGGAGAAATCTGAAGCTAAGGCTGAGAGCAGAGCCTGGACAAGGAGCCAGGCCAAGGTCAAAGAAACATTTGAAACGTAATTGGGGAAAACATGAAGTGATGATTTAATGATTTAATCCAGCACTCTAGTTTATAAGCTCTATTTATTCTATTACTCAACTCAGTTCTTCTACCAGTCCATGAGGGAGGAAGGAGAGGCATTCCTTCCATTCTTAAACCCGATAAAACAGACATAGGTCACGAAGCTGGCGAATGGGGAGTCTCGACTGGGACCCCAGATTTACGCCTACTTAGTGCAACACTGCGACTTACTCCAGGGGTTTCTGAGCTGTTTTGCAGAACTACTTCAAAGATTCCACAAATGCTTGATTCAAATACCATTTAGAAGTATATGATTCAATTTTTCAAATGTTCAAATAACTGTTTGAGATAGTAAAGACAAATATGTTAACTTTTACTTCAGAATTCACGAGTTTTTGTGCAAATCTTGGACTAAAGTATCTTGTACTATTTTTATTTAATATTGGAATTCTGCCTAAGATTTTATTTGAAAAAAGATTCCCACTGCTAACAATGTTATACTTCACAGGTGTTAAGATTAAGGAAGGTAGGGAGAGAAGGGGGTGGCTGCTGTAACGGTCCTGTTTGCGTCTGTCCAAATTTCATAATGTTAATTCCATTTAATTAAAAATACGTAAGTAAATCATAAAAGTTCTCATTGCAAGGAAAAAAAAACGCAAGTATGTGAGGTGATGGATGTTAAATAAACTTATCATGGTAATAATTTCACGATGTATACATATATCGAATTATTATATTGCACACTTAAAACTAATACAGTGTTCTATGTCAATTATAGCTCAATTGAAAAAATAAAGCTTTAAAAAAGTATAAATATGTAGGAGGCATTAATCAAAATATATCAAACACATGAAGGTCAATCAATATTAAGGTTTTGTTAAAATCCTAAGTATGAAAAGTGACCAGGTAAAATATTTACTTAACTGTATTAAAGAATAATTCTTTTATAATTTGATATAAAATGGAAAGGTTCCATTTCGACTTTCCATCTTTCCTAGTAATGTCCTCTAAAAAGTCCTCTAAAGAAGCATTTGCTTTACAGAGAAAAGGTGATAAATACAAATGTCTTCCTTGTAGAAGAAACTTAGGAAATAATGAACTGAGGTTTATGAATTTGGCCCAAGATGATGAGAAAGACAATGGGGAGTGCTCAGGCCTGGGACAAACTGGAGACTTGTACTTTTCGCCAGAAAGCTATACAGTTCATTAAATAACACCGAACCAAACAACAACAACAAAAGCCACCCGCAGCACTGTCCATCAAACAAAGAGCGTCTGTGGCCCGCCCACCTGTCTGGGCAACATGTGCTTCCCTTGCCTTAGGTCACTCAACCCTTTTCCTGTTGCTCAGCCCTGTTTCCTATTTTTGGGGGTTATAGCACCGAAAGCAGCTGTCTCCACATCTGCACTTCTGTCACAGGTAAGTTTGCGTATACCGATTTATCTTGTTTTTCTTTGGTTTATTTGCATATTAAATACCTAATATGCTAAAGTTTGTGAATTTTTTCCTCTACCACTTCCCCATTCTCTTTTTTTCCTTCTCCCCTTTCTTTTCTGTCTCTTTCTCCACGATACTAATGTTTCTTTGTTAAGCCAGAATCCTAAAGCATTCTTTAATTTTGCTCATCAGCTGAAAATTTCAGTTGGTTTCATCCCCTCCTGTATGTAGCTGACTTTCCAGTTCTTGTGACATCGGTAGGGGATGCCTTAAAACTAAATTCTAAATTCCAGCGAGGCAACATTTGGGATACTGAAATCAAGTAGCTTTGGCTCCATGTACAGAATCAACTAAAATTGAGTAAAAATTAATCAACTTATTTGAATTCATAACTCCGAATTAAAATATAATTATGCAATTTAAACATGCTGAGAGATGTCATTTTGAAAAAAATCTCATCATTATTTTCTTTTCCCAATGTGAAGAGTTCCTGAATATGGTGTTCACTGAAATAATGAATTACAATGAAATGTGTTTTTCATCTTATAATTAATCATAAATACTCCTTTAAATAGGAACTTAGATTAATTAAACTCTAGACACTTATTGCACCTTTTTGACAAAAATCTTTCAAATATACTCTCTAAATATACTCCACTGTACATATGATGCTAAAGTAATTTTTTTAAAAAATTGATGCAAATTGAGTATATCTAACTCTATAAGCTACTTGCTAATATTTTGGGGGAAAATTCACAAAGAAATGATATAAATAATAGGAACTAGCTTTCCTTTCATTTTCACCATATAATTATGTCATGACTTCAGCTCTATAACTCACTTGGCAGATGCTATGACCACTGCGTGTTCATCAGAATTGAGGATTTTTGAAAGATGAGTTGCAACTGAGTCTTCATAAATTGTCATCTGAAAAAAGAATAAATAAAAAACATATTGTGTTATTGTTGCTAGAAATAATATAACTCAGTTATTACTGCTTCAAAATGACACATGTGACACAGGGCGATGGCTACAATGAAAATACACAAAAGAGTCATTACGCAAAATAGTGAAATATTTCCTTTCTGTGAAACGTTTTAGTTTCTGGAATTCTTAACTTAGAAATTCATTAAAAACCAATAAAATTTTTTTAAAATGTCAAGTGAATACGAAAAAGCCAAACAACCTAACAAAACATGCTGCCAAAGACTAGAAATTTAAAGAGGAAGGTATCCAAATGGTCCATAAACAGGTGAAAATGTATTCAACCTTATTGGCCATCAAGTAAATACAAAGTAAAACTCACAACAACCAGGAAATGCTAAGTATTTGTAAGAGCAACAGAACTCTCGCCCAGTGCTGTTGGGAGAGCAAGTTGACACCCACGCTCAGTAAAACTGTGGGTGGTGTCTCCTCAAGTTAACACGTGCCTAATACGGTGGGACCCAGCAATTCAACTTCCACATTTACACCCTAAAGAAATGCAGAATTGGGTTCGCCTACAGACGTGCACGAGAATGTTCCCAGCAGCATTCAAATTGCAACAAATTGTACAGGTAGCAAATTGTAACAGGCGACAAATTGGAGTGTATTCCTGCAATGGAATACTATAGGGCAATGTGAATGCATGGTTTACAACTCTGCCACACCATAGATGAGTCTCATAGACATAATACTGAGTGAACGAATTCGGAAACAAATGAGTACATGTATGAGTACATACAAAATGATCCTATTCGATAAAGTACACAAACAAACAAAACTCATCTATGCCGTTAGAAGTCAGGACAGTGGTTATTTGGGTGGGAGATGGGGGGGGTCGGTGGTGGAGGGAAGGGGGCATGAGCAGGCTCAGGGTTACTGGTAACGCTGCCCTGTGATCTGGGTGTCGATTACACCGGTTCATCCAGTTTGTGGAAGCTTCCCAAGCTGCATAGTTATGATATGTACACTTCTCTGCACATATAATTCAATAAAACATTCTTAAAAATGCTGAATGCACTGTCATACCATCATGTAAATAAACACTTCTCTCAAATAGGAAGTAATCAAATGCTCGAGGAGTCTTGTATCTGTCCCTTTTCTGACTCACACTTTAACATTCTGTTGAAAGAACACGTCTTCCTAATATGTGAAAATGTGCACAATATTTACACAGCCTCGTATTCAGAGCCTTCTATCAAATGTTTGCCTCAAATATATTCCGTGTCACGCAGCTCAAAAATTTCCAGTTTAAACCATCTGCTCCATCCAAGCTGGCCTCCTTTGCTCTTCTGAGTCTCTTCCCGAAGGGACCTCATTCCCGATCAGGCCGCGTTCCGCCGGTGGCACGTCACTCCGTGACTCCTTTACATGTCTCCCGCACTCCCTTCAAAGCCGGACCACCAATTTTACATGAAGAAAGTAGGGAAGGGGAGGAAACTCAAAGTTTCATACCATATTGTACTGACTCACAAATGTACTTTATTAAACTCCTAGGCTAAACCTTTAAAACTCAATCTTTACAGTTGAGACCAGAAAAATGAAATACATATTTTTAAAAAGCAATGAAAGGAAACATTTTTCAAAAAGATTAATTTCTTTTCCTACAGAGTAGACTGTCACAAAGCCTGAGAACGTAGGGGAGAATATTTTAAACTCTCATTAATTCCATTTGAATTTGTTTAAAAAGCCAAGATTTTGTCCATTAAAATAACCAAAGGCAAAGAATAGAACCTCTTCCAGAGGAAAATTAAATACCCTTAGTGTCAGAGCATAAAATTACTGATGTCACTTGTTAACCTAGTACATCGTTATTCAGCAGAGGCGGGAAGGTCAGGTAATTATAAAGTACCAGACACCGCGATTAAGCACTCTGTGTATATTTGTCCTGTTTCACGGCCCAGGTGCCTGAGGCTCAGGTGAGTCGAGAGATTTGCCCAAGACCCACAGATAATGAAGAGCAGGCAAGCGAGAGGCCAGGTCCGAGGACGCTGGGGCTTTTCCCACTATGCTGCCCCTTGTCCCCCGGCCCCCAAAGCAAATCTTGTCTTTGCTGGACTGTATGTGTCAAATACAAATTTCATCATTTCTCAAGTGTATCACTGTAACAGCCTCCTTACTGGGCCTCGTACGTCTCTCTTGCTCCTTTGCGAGCCATTCTCCACTTCGCGACACAG
>NW_011888935.1:1052084-1055829 GCF_000151845.1 Pteropus vampyrus | reverse complement strand
ATTTTCTAATATTGAGTATTAAATAACAGAATCGTTGTTACTGGAGGAAATCATGAGATCACCATTTTTACAATGTTTAAAAAGTACAGCAGCAAATACAATTACTTAATTATGGCCATGAGGAATTAATCAATGAAACTGTCACAATTCCTTAAGCTCTGTCCTTCTAAGATGCCAGCAGAATGCTGAGCGTAAGATAATCGACCATCTCTCGTGTCCTTTTAAAACTAAAAAAAAAATACTAATAACAATTTCACAATCATGCAAAAGGGACTCCAAAATAAATATTTTATTTAAACTATCTATAAACTGGAAAATTAGGTTGAGCCTAAGAAGGGAGAAGGTTCAGCTTATACTTTTTTGCAGTTAAGGCAAAAAAGTCACTGTTAGCGATACGGAACACAGATTTAACCTGTAATCATAAGGCATCCATCCCTTTGTTGGGAAATATTTTGATAAGAAACCAAAATAAATGAAGTGTCATTCAAAATCCTTTTATACTAAAAAAAAAAAACCCAAAAACCAAAAAAAAGAAAAAGAGGTCTCTTCCAAGTAGCCATGGTTGCACCTCATATTTGGTGACCGAATGTGGTAAAAGCAAACTGTCCACCTTTACTTTGCACGATGGGAAACGGATATCTGAAATATGTAGAGTCAATGAGTTCCCTCTTTTCTCTCTCCGGAGAGAAACTTAGCAACACTTATAAAAATACTATTAAGAAAAAGACTGGTTCTTGTAAAAACGTGTTATGCTCAAATTTAGGTAAAATAACATTATAAATAAAAATTAAATAAAAATGCTACTGGAAATAAAACAGTAAATATATTCATCTTTAATAGTAATTATCCCTGGATTGCAGGACTAAAAGTAAGCTTTTTATTTTCTTTACCATATTTTCGTTATTTTCCAATTTTTTTAGAAGCAGTTTTTGTCACCTTTATATCAGAAAAAGTTTTTCCAAGTGTAATTAGCATCTTTAAGAAATAGCCTCATGTTCCTAGTTATCATTCCTTTCCTTCGTTTTGACAAGATGATAATTTTCTCAAGGACAAAATGGAGATTTCCACTGTAAAATAAGCAGATGAATTTTCCTCAAGGGAAAAATGAGCTACCATAGATCAAATGGTCTTAGTGAGTCAGAGAACAATCCTTTGAAAATTAGGTTCTGTTTTGAATCTCCAGTGCTTTGAGGTTTAATCGGCACGCTGAATCTTTAAAACCGTCTAGGAACCGCGCTGATTAGCGGTCTGCAGCACGGATGGAATAAAGTGTGCCCTCTCTTCCTTCGTGTTATCTCGACCTTCAGCCTAAACCTGGAGACCGGTTCCGATGCACCCTCAACAGGGCCAGCAAAGCAGGAAGAGAGAAGTTGTATGATATTTTGGCCACGTGTACTTGTGTGTTTGGAGACTGTTTAAGGGAGCTGGGCGAACCCCTAATACTCATACAGGTGCTCTCGGCCGAGGCAGATGAGTAAAGCTAACAGGAACCTGTCATCAGCCGCCTTCCCTGGAGCCCTGCTGGTGACAGGAAGCGGGCAGGTGGGACACGCAGGGAGCACTATTAGGGGAAGGGGAAGGGGAAGGGGAACTGCATGCCTGGTGCTTTGCATGCATCTGTGACCTCATTTAATCCTCACGACATGGTGGCCTCACTCTGCAGAAGTAACGGAGCCCATGACGGTGAGTGATGTAGCTAAATTCACACTTTGAGGGGCGGGGAGGGCATGGAAGATTCTCTCCTCTGGGGGACAGGACTAGAAGGAGTCAACGAGATCATGCCACAAGTAATGAAATAGGAAATTAAGGAAAGATACCGTCGTATCTCATACGTTTTCTTATTTGTTCAAGATATGCACCCCCTTTTCAAATGATAAACAGGTAAAGGGTTAAAGTCTTACATAAAATTCTTCAGATTCTTCTGGAGGTTCTGGAAGCAGAGAAGCCTTTGGTGGCAATTTGAGTTCATAGGTCATTATACTCCACCTGAAGGGAGAAAAATCTTTGGTCTCAAATTTCTTTAAAATTTAATAAACTGACTTTGTTTCCACTTCATATACATACATATGCCCATATATTTATGAACTGTAATTTACTGTATCTAAAACAACCAAATATGGGAAAAGAGATGAAATTTTGGTAATCCTGTAAAACTCCAATTCCTAAGTTATGACTGTCCTATCTTATCAATTCTGATGAGTGACTTCCAAGTGACTTCCAAACCTTTTAAGGCCATGACCCCCAGTGAGAAACACACACGTCTGACACCCCGCCCCTCTTCGCCAGGTGCAACGCGTTCTGACTTTCCTACTTTTTTTTTCACTTTTTAAATAATGCTCATTGTAATTTGCTAACCGGATTATACAAATTACTAATGGGTCACAACCCAAAGTTCCAAAACAACATCCTAGATTAAAGAAATCCATACTACTTATAAAATATAATTCATGCTCACAGTCTGTCTTGCCAAGTCAGCTGATATAAACATGAGATGAAAATCAGCTAAATATTCCTCCTTATGAAATGATAGCAAAATATCCCTCCTTAAATTAAGAAAGGAAGTAAGCATGGGATTGAGTAAAAAATATAAGTAATACATAATTAAAGCAAATTTATTTAAATGAGCCGTAAATATTCATTTCAAACCAAACACTGAATCATCTGGTGTTAGGAAAAGCAAACAACTCCAGATCAATCTATTCTACCTAAAATAATAATTTCAAAATTAAAAAGAACTGTTGTCAGTAATGGGATAAGAAATAAAGATTCCACAAAGACACAAAGCATAATAAAAGCAGTAATGAAACACATGAATTTTACGTAAAGCATATCATAGCTGAAGCCAAGATAGAACCTATAGAAAAACTCCAAGTTTAGCATCAGTATTTAAACAGACTAGCGTACCATTCAGACTAATCAGTCTTTCCATAAAAATCTAAATTCCCAGAAAATCCTCGAAAAGACACAGGTTTATATGTTAGGCTGTATAAACTGAATAGTTACTTATTGACACTGTTTTAACTCTTGACTTGAATAGACTATGAAGAAATATCTACATGAGCACAAATGGGAGAAATACTGAACACCCCAAAGCGACAGACGGCATTCCAGGGTCTGGACATACAGTGGTGAAAGGCTTCCCTAGCGAAGCTTATATCCTAGCGCACAAAACAGATGTAATGCGAGCAACATAGAAAATGATTAAACTTTGTAAATATCCAAATAGAGAAAACCACATTGCAAACATAAAAGTCAAGTTCCTACTAGCTGGAAATACCGCTCTGGTCAAAGGACAGGTAAAGAAATGGGACCACCTCAGATTCCTCGCACACTCCATGCTGCACCTCCTCCCATGACAGGAAATGACGAACCAGACACAGCAGGAAGTGGCAGTGGAGCCGGGAGAGGGAGTGTACTGGTACCTGCCAGGCGGAGTCAGAGGCCAGAAGGTGAGGCCCCTGGTGCCTGTGTGCATTGAAGAGAAAGACCCTAGAGCGAGAGTCTGGAGCCCTGTTAGGACGCCAGCTCCAGACTGATCAGCTGTGTGACACTGATAAGAGACCCAACCCTGTAGGATGGAGATTATAACAGTAACTACCTGTAGGTGTATCGTGACGACTAAATGAGATGATACTTTATCTAGTAAAGCAACCAGCAGTGCCAGGCAGACCAATGTATTAGCCATTCTGACTCTCTCTGCCTCCACAAGCCTCGATTTTCATCTTTATAAAATCGTCACAATAAA
>NW_011888935.1:1038628-1051289 GCF_000151845.1 Pteropus vampyrus | reverse complement strand
AAACATAAAAGTCAAGTTCCTACTAGCTGGAAATACCGCTCTGGTCAAAGGACAGGTAAAGAAATGGGACCACCTCAGATTCCTCGCACACTCCAAGCTGCACCTCCTCCCGTGACAGGAAGTGACGGGCCAAAGACACAGCAGGAAGTGGCAGTGGAGCCGGGAGAGGGGGCGTACTGGTACCTGCCAGGCGGAGTCAGAGGCCAGAAGGTGAGGCCCCTGGCGCCTGTGTGCACTGAAGAGAAAGACTCTGGAGCGAGAGTCTGGAGCCCTGTTAGGACGCCAGCTCCAAACTGATCAGCTGTGTGACACTGATAAGAGACCCAACCCTGAGCCTTTTTGCCTGTAGGATGGAGATTATAACAGTAACTACCTGTAGGTGTATCGTGACGACTAAATGAGATGATATTTTATCTAGTAAAGCAACCAGCAGTGCCAGGCAGACCAATGTATTAGCCATTCTGACTCTCTCTGCCTCCACAAGCCTCGATTTTCATCTTTATAAAATCGTCACAATAAAAGCTTTTATTAGCCAGCCCAGTGCTGTTTTGAGGATCAAATCAATTGATATCTATGGAAAAGTTTATATAATTTGGAATATTATTAAAGTGATTTTTTTTCCTACCTGCTCTTTACAAACAGTTTTCTTAAATTAGTAAAGAAAACTCAGGAACAAAATATTCCTATGTGTCTAGTAGTGGTCTTTTTTAGCTTAAAAAACCCAATAGTTTTTTAATCTCCCCCCTTTTTTTCTTGTTTTTTGCAGGTCGGTATCAAGGAATTTCACCACAGGGGGCGCTGTTTCTCTGCTAACGACCTGGAGAAGTTTTACAACACATAAGGCGAAAGCGAGCTCACACAGGGTAGAGGAAAGTCCTAGCACTGTTTCTTAGGATGAAATGAGAGTGTGGGACTTAAATTTGCAACAAAAAGCCATTTAAAACACCTTGTGTGGTTTGGTGGGCACAGAATCAGGCAGCTGTCTAGGGAAACACCTCCAGGTTCTTTTAGAGATTGGAGGCTGAATCCACTTTATGTACCCAGACTACTGGGGTATCGATTATGCCGTACTCTTGAAACTGATATAATATTGAATGTCAACTGTAACTGGAAAAAAAATTTTTTACTTAAAAAAAAAAAAAAAAAGAGTTTGGGATAAACACAGATAAATGCTCTACAGCCCAGCTCTCTTTTTAAACATTCTGTCAGCAAAAGAACCAACCATTACAACATTACTTTATGACAGGCGAGGTTACAATTAATTCGGTTATAGCTCATTCGAGAGTAATTACATTTAGAAATGGTGGCTCCCTGATGAGATTCTGTTCTTTTCAGCAAGAGTTCCACAGATGGCTAATCTGATCAAAGTTGTTTTGACTCATGCTACCTCAGGTTTATAACGATATTTTGACATTTGTCTTCTACTTATTGGGGGTGGGGAGGTTACTGCTTACTGTGTCCTATTTTTCCCTGTACCCGAACTCCCTAAACCTAAACACTACTCCATGATACTCAGGGTACACACGTCACGACTTCTCTGTCCTACGTGGGGCATTCAGAGAGCAAGTGAAGCGACGTGATCAAAGGCGCCATCAGCACAGTGACAGTTCCTCCGTGTGACGCTGTCTTCCTAATGCTTCCCTGTCTCCAGAAAGGATTACCTTTTCCAGTATTTAGTTCTTTGCTGGTTCGATTCATTCTTAATGTGCACAATTGAGAAGAGAGAGTCTAGCAAAATCTAAAATGCATAGGTCTCTTTTAGCTTTAATGAAGCCAGAAGATGATCCCCACCAAAAGCCCCCCTCCCCAAATGAACTATTTAAGCTTTCTCTTTACCTGAACGGCAATTAGAAGGAACTGGTGACAACACGGCCCTTCCGTCTTTAAAATCATGGGTTCCTTAGACTAGTTTTCTCAGCTTTCATTCATTCACTCAAAAGATATGTCATCGAGTGCTCCTGTCTGCTGGTCTCTGTTCTAGACCTCAGGGGAAGGGTGGGGACCAGGCAGTCTGTGCCCTCACGGGCTCTCAGTCAGAAAAACCTACACTGTCGAAAAGTGACTTCCGTGTGCCATTTTCAAAGCAGGTTTAGAAGAGCACCGGCTTGTACCTGTCCAGCATTTTGGTACTGGCGCGTTCCAGCTTCTCCAGTATCTGAGGAAGTTGGGTGTCGTCATCGTAGGAACTTCCCCAGCCAAGAACTCGGGCAAGGTCATTTCCCGTACCCAAAGGCAGTACGCCCACCTGACACTGCAAGAGAGCACAGGGGGGACAGCGGGGACCTCAGAGGCGCTGAGGCACAGGGGCTGACTCAGTGCACACTTCTCTGGTCAGCAAGTGACTGTGCATTCATGCTAGCTCGCCACGGAAGGAGTTAGTACTTGCCTGTTTATTCAAGTTGAGCTTATCAATTTCTGACAAAACCCAACCTACACTTCCATCTCCTCCACACACAAGAATCCGGAAGTTGTCAAACTTCTGGAATAATCTTAAACTGAAAGTAAAAAGTATTTTATTTTAATATAAAATAAAATTCAGTTCCCCCAATTCTCTTGTTATTCTGTGTTTACTGGTATTCACGTTCGGATTAAATATAAGAACCCTTACCTATTAATTAAACCACACAATTCATTCGAGTGCAATTTGAACTCCAGATACCCTCTTACTCCTCGAAGAGGAAAGTGGGTCATGAGCAGAAAGAGAGATACAAATCGGAGGAAGGGAAGGTGAGAAATGAGAAGACGATGACACAAGAAAAGCAGCAGAACCCAGGAAAAGGACAGAAGGTAAATGAGGTGACAGGGCAGGACCAGAGGTGTGGCTCTTCTTATGAGCAGGCTGCGTTATGTCCTGCAGTGCAGATTCCAAACCAGGGACGGGGACCCAGGGCACTGTCAGTACTGGGTGGCACTCTACAGTTCCTAAGAGCCCGCCGGACCTCGCTGGGGTGTCACTTTGGTACGTCCCAGCTACTCCGCCCCTCCCCCCACCTCGGGTCAACCCTTTTTTTTCTCTCTCCCTTCATCTCAACTTTTCACACATCCCACCTCCTGAATGTCCCTTCGTCCACTTCAACTATGGTGAGAAGTCTAAACGTTACGTGATAGGGACGATCGCGAGGCGTTTCACAAAGGGAGTTCCTCGGAATCTTAGAGAACGGGTGGGAAAAAGAAATGTCAGGAATGTAAGCTACCGGAACGATGACGGATGATAGAAACGGACACATCAGAGAGGAAGGTGCAGCTGACCAGCGACAGAAGAGACAAAGGCGAGAAGAGAGACGAAATGCCAGGACCCAAACAAAGGAAAGGACGCGAGGTCCAAGCAGGTCGGGAAGGAGCTGGTGCACTGAGAACAACCAACCCCCGTGGGACCAGAAGGGCCTGAGAGCCAGCAAGAAAAAGGCAAAGGACACAAGAGGGAAGGCGCTGGAGGGACCACAGGGAAGAGGCACAAGGAGGGAAATGAAGAAGACGGGGCAGTGTCAAATCATAAAACGCAAAAGGCCCTTTCGGGCCGCGGTAACTCAGATCCCTGTTTCTACTTCTGTGTCCGTGCTTCGGGGTGACAGTGGGACCCAGAGGGAAGCTGACTTGGTAAGGAAATCATACAGGGACTGCAGGGCCCTGGTTCAAACGTGTCACCTCCTCAACAAAAATCACACACGTATACCAAAAATGAACTACGAGTGCCTCAAGGCATGGTTTCCCTCACTGAAAACACTATTTTCTTCAGATTTTAGGTTATATGACATTCTAGAAAGCTGAAATGAAAAATCCACAAAAGCATTTTAACTGACTGTTTGTCTTATATAAAAATCAATAGTAGCTTTCCTTGTAAATCATTTTCTAAACTTCTTTTGTATTTCTTCATACGAGTTTATCTTTCTCAGGGCTAAGCACCCTGTGAGTGCTTATCTGATGTAAAATATAGTCTAAAACACTTTCTCGACGAATTTAAAAAATTTCAGCACATAAGTTATGTAAATACATATATCTAAAAAGACTGTGTTATCGTTTACAATTAGAACTTTAAAAGGGGGAGGGGTGGGATGAGCAACACAGAGACGTCTCAATGAATCCACAATTTTCATGAACTGAAAAGTCAGACATATTCCATGCTCGGTGCTACATTTCATTTAAACAAGATTTATCAATAATCAATTACCCTAAATAAGGACCTCCATTCATTAAATCAAACACCTGAGCCGGGTTTAGTAACTGTTTAAATCGCCGAAGGAACTTGACTCCCTGATTATCTCCACTCTTAGAATTGACAAAAACCAACAGAGGACTAACACAGAAGCAAAATGTTGCTCTACAGAAACCTGTAAAAAAACACAGGACAAAATCAGTACGCATAGCTATCTGTCTTACACTATTGACAAAAATTCAGAGATGGGAAGAGAAATTCATAAAAATAAAAAACCTCGTTCATTACTAGAGCAATAAGTTATCATTTAGCCCCCCCCCCAAATGGAGATAGGTTTATTATTTACATGCTAAGAATATAAAATTTATCATTTACAATATGCTATCTACAATGAAAAATCATGCCAAAGATGGTAAAAGCATTAATCATAGATAATTTGAGATAAGCCACCTGCTTAACAACATTTAATCATAAGAAAAATCAAAGTCTGTAAGTTCTCATTTGTCAAATAATTCATATGTTCACATTCAGTATTATAAAATATTTTCACTGCTCCTTGATGAGGCCTGAGTGAATGTTTTAAAAATTTTAATAAACAATAGAATCTTGATATATCAGGGATGGGGAGGCAGGCTTTTAATAGTACAGGTTTAAAAAAAAAATCACATTTTTTGAGGCTTATATCCTTATATCTAGGGTACCTACTGGCATAATTTATATAAAAAGTTTGAAAATCATAAGGCACTTTATCAATGCGAAATATTAATAGCATATGGTAAAAGCCTTTTGTAATATGGTTTGCTTAAAGGAAGTTATTAGCATGCTATTCCGAAACTAACGTTGTAAACCGATTCTTCAGCATTCACAGCTAAGTTGTAAGAGTCTAGAAAAAGGGAATAAACTTATAGTAATATAAATTCCTGCAAAGAAACTACTGGAAAACAGATTTCTAAATAAGAGGTATGCTAATTTGCAGTTTCAGTTATGGAGGAAAAAAACGCTTTAAAAAATTAATCTTTTGGACTGCATTTCAGTACAGAATAATGATCTTATTTGCTGAAACGTAAAATCTAAAAGTCTTATACACAGAATTTTCACCAGTGTGTTAAATAGCTACATTAAACTTCAACTTAAAAATGTTCTTTTAAAAATCGAATGTACTGTTCAGCAATTTAAATGGAATTATTATGTAAAAACTGACAAGAATAACCAATTACAATTCTATTTACTCTAGGAAAATAAACGTACATCTTGACATTCAGTACCCCATAAATACACGTGCTTACACGGCTGGTACATACCGTCAGAATCGGTGCTGTTCAGCGCAATTGGGGGTATGATAGACACTTTACATTGGCCCAGTGGACATACAGGATGGTATAAATCCTTGCAGGCAGTATGCACCTAATAACAAACAAACTTTTAAGAATCATGAAAACAAATCACTATTTAGCTATGTTATAAATTATATTCGAGGAACTGATCGTTGACAATCGACTGCATCACAAAGTGTTCAGTAATTCCTGTGTTACTTTAATGGGACAATATTGATGCTTCTAAGGAATGGGCCACTCATTTTAGAGACGAGGATTGGATCTGGTTTGTGTAGCCTATGTGCATGATTGTCTCAGGTGAGTAGTCAATGAATGCCTGGTGGTAGCAAGGAGAAAGAAAGAGAGAGAAGGGGGTGCAGAGGCAGGAAAGGAAAGCGAGCAAGGGAGGGAGGAAGGAGAGAAGCTGACCGGTGCGCATCCATGTCATAAACCATTACAAACACTGATGACGTCTACCTTAGAAAACTCTTAGAGAACGGAATGAAAAAAAAAAAATCTGTTATTTTTCTGTAATGATCCAATTACTTTCTATTCACACCTCTTTTATGACATTTTCATGTTATTGTAGTTATAAAGTACATCTATGCCTATTTTCTCAGCTAGACTTCAGCCCTGTAAGGAACATGAAAAGGTCCTATTATTATCCACTCATCTTAGAAAGTGATGTATATCGCAGGTGCTCAGTAAATGTGTTAACTCTGTAGAAAGCAAGTTTCAAAGTCACTCAAGATACTATTGAAAACAAAAAGCACAGGCTAACTCATTAAGTAGCACCAGGTAACTTACGTACTCCCATCCAGAGCCTTTAAATGTTTGAACAAGTAAAAGCAGACGTTTCATAAAACACTTATTTAATATAGTGTTATTTCATTAGTCCTTTCAGAAAACTGGCATTTAATTAAGTATACGTCAAAACTTTTGAGAAAACAACTGAAATTTAATAGTAATTCTTGTTCTGCTGGTGACCTAATTTTGGATAGTCTCCCAATATGATTTATAATAATTAATCTAAAGAGATTTTAGAAAAACAAGCATGTACAGATAGTTTTAAAAGGAATAAAAAACATGAGAATCATAGAGCAATAAAAAATAGAAAAATATAACAATGTTAATGAGAAAAGTATGATATAATTGTATCTTCACTGTTTTTACAGAAAAGGTAAAAATATGTCCAGAGACTAGATAACAGATGGAAAAATTAGGAGTTGACTCATTAGGGTTGTGGAACTACGGGTTGGTTCTGTTTTGTTTTTACCTGGATGACCATGTTTAGACGCTAAATAGTCTGCTGCTAGAAACGCGTATTTTAAAGGCAAAATAATATGTAAACAGATAAATGATGGTGTATAGTATAGGGGGCACAGGCGATGGAGGATGTAACGAAGCTATAGTGGCTCAGAAACCCATGTGTC
This sequence comes from Pteropus vampyrus, assembly GCF_000151845.1. Lineage (NCBI taxonomy): Eukaryota > Metazoa > Chordata > Mammalia > Chiroptera > Pteropodidae > Pteropus > Pteropus vampyrus. Next base: position 1,044,390 of record NW_011888935.1, on the reverse strand, counting down.
TAACTGACACAGGGCGTGCCAGGAATGACTGCATAACAGGATGATATTTAAGTTTGCCAGGAAAAAAAAAGGAAAAGACATCCCAGCATGCCCCCTCCTAGAATCTGTAAAATACTTCTAAAATTTTAAAGGCAGAAGTAAGAAGGCTGAGCAAGTAAAAAACCTAATTTACTCCCAACTGTTTAAAGTTCGTAAAGTTTAAAAACTACACAATACAAGTAGAAACCCATATACTGCAGGTAAATAAAACTTCAATAATACCTTCTAAAATACTGCTCATCACACGCAGTCTTCTTTCCTTTTAAAAAGTTAGAAAAGGGCAGCCAAGCTTCTCCAAGTAGATGATCGTCCCCCCAAAAAATCACAAGTGAGATGAACATTTTAAATCTTATTTAGGGATCACTCTTTTAAAATGAGGAATGGCAATAGAGGGTTTTAGGGGTGGGGCTTACGCCGAAACTCCAAAGACAGACAGTTTATCTTATATTAAATGCTGGAATATTAAATGAAGAATAACGCAACCCTGAGGACAAAGAGAATCACGTTTGATTTAAAAACGAAAAGGAAACACCGATTTCCTATGAAGACCGACTAAAACGTTGTACATCTTCTTCTCTGTGGCCTGTGGAATCAATCTTGTGATATCAACATGTCGCACTCACATCTTTTACATTTGTTGATCGACACCATACTTATTAAAAGCGATGGTTTTTCCACCTTTTTTGGGGGGTGGGGTGTGTGGAGCTAAATCCCAAGACTCAAAACAGGACAAACATCCGCCCCAAGGCGAGGCGATGGCTGTTGCAGCTGGACAGCGCCCCCTAGTGCCAACGGGAGCACTTGCAACTACTGCCTCCCGCCCTGCTGTGTCTTAGCCCCTCGCCACCCTGGGCCTGGCTTGTGTCCACACACGCAGTCCGGTCCGGAGGCCCGGCCCTCCCGGGGTCCAGCACAGACGGACGGCCCACTGGCTCTGAGTCTTCCCTCCTCTCCACTATACGCGAGAAAGTTTTAAAACGTTTACCTAAATGCAGAGTTCGGCACGTGGCCTGCTGAACTCCGCATTCTGTCTGCCAGAGAAGACAGACAGACAGACAGGATTGCCGCAAAATTACATTTTGCATGTCAATAGAAATGTGGTGTCTTTCTGTATGCAGCAGGTCGTAAAACTGGCCCGAGAACAGCAAGCCACGGAGTGTGACCAAAGCATAATGAAAAACAATAAAACTGTGGGAAAGAGGTCTTTTTTATGAAGAGGAAGGAAATGTGTAACAATCACAAGCATTACACACAGGATATTTGAAAAAGTAACCAGACGGGAAGGAATACACCTTGAAAAAAGATGAATGTTAGACGGGTGTGGGCTGGCAGGCTCTGCTGTGCCATGAAGTCTCTGCCTCTAAATCACGTAGATGAAAACGCTACAGAAAGACGCCAATCAAAAAGGACTCTCACCATCGTTTTACACCAGAGGCATTTCCAGTCCTGCAGACGGAGAACACTGCCACAGGTTTTGTCACAGACGGCACATTTGGCACTCACAGGCAGGTTACCCTCTAGCCACTGGTGGGGCATGGCCACCTGCACAGCAGGAATAAGAGAGTCAAATTAAAGACTGTGGATGACACTGTTCCTACCCTAGGGAAATATGTAATTATTTCTTACTCTCCAGAATCAATATTATGTATCGCTCATAGCATCCATTCATCCCACATTTACTGAGCACCTATTATCCCCCAAACCCGGTGGCCACACAAAGATAGGTGAAGACTAGACCCCTGTCCTTCAGGATTCGTAGTCTAGCTGAGGAGAAGGGCAGGTAAAGGCGTCATCACAGATTTGTATGCAAGGTGCAATGTGGGCAACGTTTTGAAGGAGCGGGGCACTGTTGAGAGGAGGCCCCCACATCCAAGGAATGAACAGCTGAGTCGACAATTGAGCTAAGGTTTAAAGAATATCTTAGCCCGTCGGGTCAGGGTCTACCACGCCAGCCCAGCACAAACCACCCCAAAGCCCTACTCACATTTCCCTCAAAATTTAAGAGCCGAACGAACCTATGAAAGATCTAGTTGAAAACAAGAACTCATAACTAACCAAATTCTTTCACTTAGTACTAATAGGAAATATTCCCACTTAACCTTCTGTCCTCATTTTCTACTGGGCAGAAAATAAAAGGGAGGAGAGGTGGAGTCGAGATGAGAGACGGAACCGAGCTCACCCCGTCTTCATCTTCTATGATGTCCTTCCCGATGGAGGCCAGAGTCGTCCACTTGCAGTTATTTGTGGCCCTCACTGCACACCTTTTGTGAGCCTTGAATTTACACACTAAAAAAAAAAACAAAAGGTAACCATTTCTAAATGAAGATGTGCTTTGGGACCCACGATTAAAGGAAATCAAAGCATGAAATTTTACATGGTAGTGGGACGGGGGAGGGAAAGAAAAAATATTTTTTAAAAAGTTTAAATTACTCCTCAATGATAGTAATGGTATTCTATAGAGCAAATATGGCTATGTATTTATGAAGCAATTTCATCAAGCTACAGATTGCTACTGAGAGAGATTCCACTTAGTCATACAAGAAAAACAGAAAGGAAACGAATACAAAAGAATTAGTTTTGAGGACAAGAGACAACAGAGAGAGAGAGAGACAGAGACAGAGACAAAGAGAGAGACAGACAGACAGACAGACAGAGACAGAGAGAGAGACAGGGAGGGAGGGAGGGAAAGAGAAATAAATAAAATTCAGTAATACAGAGGTGCTACTAACATCTTATTTTTTAATCCAAGTGCTGATTACATAAATGTGTTTAACTTGTGAAAAATCCAGCGAGCTGTAAACTTCTGATACTTAAAATAAAAAGTATGAAAATGCAATTCAGATAAAGAACGAGATAATTCAAAGTTTTAAATTGCAGTTTTGTCAAGAAACTATCTAGGCATCATGGGAAACAGGCTGACAAGGGTCACAAAGATGGCACTGTCCTTTAAAAGAATTATTTTGGGATGATTACATTACAATGTAGAAGAAAGAAATGATGAAGTGATAATCCTACTATGTGTATCACTAATTCTCCCCAGGCAAATTATAATAAAGGAGCCTATAAAAAAGAAGTGAGACACCAGAAACTATAAGATGTCGATGAAATAAACTGAAGAGGACACAAATAAATGAAAAGATATGTTGTTCTCATAAACTGGAAGAAATAATATGGTTAAAATGTCCATACTACCCACAGCAATCTACAGAGTCAATGAAATCTCTATCGAAACTCCAATGGCATTTTTCACAGAACCAGAACAAACAATTCTAATTTGTATATGGAACCACAAAAGACCTTGAATAGCCAAGGCAATCTTGAGGAAGAACAAAGTTGGAGGCATCATGCTCCCTCATTTCAAACTATATTACAAAGCTATAGTAATCAAACCAGTATTGTATTGGCATAAAAACAGACATATAGATAGATTGATGGGACAGAACAGAAAGTTCAGAAATAAACCCATGCATATAGGGCCAATTAATTTATGACAAAGGAACCAAGAATGTACAATAGGGAAAGGACAGTCTCGTCAATAAATTATGCTGGGAAAACTAAAGAGCCACATGCAAAAGAATGAATCTATAGCACATACAAAAATTAACTCAAACTGGATCGAAGACTTAAATGTAAGACCCAAAACCGTAAGACTACTAGAAGAAAGCACAGGCATAAGCTCCAAAAGGGACTACATCAAACTATAAAGCTTCTGCACAGCAAAGGGCATCATCAAAAAAATGAAAAAGCAGCCTACTGAATGAGAGAAAATAAATGCAAATCATATATCTGATAAAAGGTTAAGATCCAAAATATATAAAGAACTCATAAAATTCAATAGCAAAAAAAAAAAAATCCAACTGAAAATGAGGGGAGGATCTTAAGAGACGGTTTTTCAAATAAGACACACAAATAAGATGCACAGATGGCCAACAGGTACATGAAAAGGTTCTCAACATCACTAATCATCAGGGAAATGCAAATTAAAACTACAATGAGATATCACTTCCTGTCTGATACAATGGCTATTAGCAAAGAGACAAAAAATAACACGCGTTGGTGAGGATGTGGAGCAAAGGGAACCGCGGTGCAGTGTGGGTGGGAACGCGAACTGGTGCAGCCACTGTGGGAAACAGCATGATGTTCCTCAAAAGAATTAAAAACAAAACTACCATATGATCCAGCAATCCCACTTCTGGGTATTTAACTGAAGAAAATAAAAACACGCATTAGAAAAGATGTCGGCACCTCCATGTTGATTATATGACTTATGATAATTAAGATATGGAAGCAACTCCATGAATGAATGAATGAATGAATATAGAAAATGTGATACGTATATACAATGGAATATGATTCAGTCATAAAAAAAGAATGAAACCTTGTCATTTGAGACAATTGAGGGCCATATGCTAAGCGAAATAGGTCAGACGGAGAAAGACAAATATCACATGATCTCACCTATATATGGAATAAAAACAATAACAACAACAACAAAAAACAACCAAGCTCATGGACACGGAGAACAGTGGTAGCCAGAGGTGCGGGGTCGGGGGATGGGCAATATGGGTAAATGGGAGTCAAGAGGTACAAACTTCCAGTTATAAAATAAGTAAGTGCTGGGATGTAACGTACAGCATGGTGACTATAGTTAACAATACTGTCTTGTATATTTGAAAGGAGCTAAGAAAGTAGATCTTAAAAGTTCTCATCACTAGCAAAAAAGATTTCTGTAACTATATATGGTGATGGATATTAAGGACCTATTCTGGTAATTGTTACACAATATATACAAATATCTAATTAAAATAAGAGGGAGAGAAATAAGAGGAAACGACTAGGAAAGAAGCAGCACATACATGAAAAACAAGTAAACCAAATAGTAGACTATTTGAAAAACTTTCCATTGCTTATGAAAATCAGAACTTGACTACTTACCCCTCTAAGGATACAAATTATCCAAGTGTTAGTGGATAATGATGTTATATAGGTTTCTGACTTTTCAGATAAATATTTAAAGGTAGAGATCACTCCAGTGAAACTATAATAAGGTAACTTGCTAAATTCTCAATGTAAGGTGGCTCCTTTTCACAGGATTTTTGAATTTCTAACAGTAAGCCATTAATAAACTTGAAATGATAGGTTACGCATCATTCTTTTAAAATAAACTTAATTTGATGTAAAATGAAAACAAAGGGTCAGGTAAAATAACTAAGGTTTCTACAGCCAAATGTTCAAAATGCTTTAAGTATCATGAATAACCACTGGTCACTTAAACTAAACGGGTTTTTCTTTGAAAAATATTTTGTCTGTAGACGCTGAAAATGTTTCATTTACGTGATCTTTCTGTACACGGACAGATTCTTTCCTGAAAGTCATACTATTTTTGTGATAAATGACGCTGTGTCTCGAGCACAGACTCCATAAAAAATACAATAATTTTTCAATTGAGTTTTATTGCTGATAAACAATAGCGTAAAGAAAGAACGCTACAGGAAGTAAGCTTAGTTTGAAAAATGATTGCTCTGACACAAGAGACTATTTTCATACCGTGGTTAGTTAATGTCTCCAGGTCTTTTTATCTGTTGTTCAAAAGTGTGGTCCTACTTTTAAGTTTATCTGAAACACAGTCCCCAGGATTGTGTTTTTAAAGACAAATAAGTACGTGATATTAATGGTCAATAACTGTTTTCTAAGAGGCAAAGAAGGAAGTAAAAGGGCGACAG
>NW_011888935.1:1024182-1038578 GCF_000151845.1 Pteropus vampyrus | reverse complement strand
CTGGGATGTAACGTACAGCATGGTGACTATAGTTAACAATACTGTCTTGTATATTTGAAAGGAGCTAAGAAAGTAGATCTTAAAAGTTCTCATCACTAGCAAAAAAGATTTCTGTAACTATATATGGTGATGGATATTAAGGACCTATTCTGGTAATTGTTACACAATATATACAAATATCTAATTAAAATAAGAGGGAGAGAAATAAGAGGAAACGACTAGGAAAGAAGCAGCACATACATGAAAAACAAGTAAACCAAATAGTAGACTATTTGAAAAACTTTCCATTGCTTATGAAAATCAGAACTTGACTACTTACCCCTCTAAGGATACACATTATCCAAGTGTTAGTGGATAATGATGTTATATAGGTTTCTGACTTTTCAGATAAATATTTAAAGGTAGAGATCACTCCAGTGAAAATATAATAAGGTAACTTGCTAAATTCTCAATGTAAGGTGGCTCCTTTTCACAGGATTTTTGAATTTCTAACAGTAAGCCATTAATAAACTTGAAATGATAGGTTACGCATCATTCTTTTAAAATAAACTTAATTTGATGTAAAATGAAAACAAAGGGTCAGGTAAAATAACTAAGGTTTCTACAGCCAAATGTTCAAAATGCTTTAAGTATCATGAATAACCACTGGTCACTTAAACTAAACGGGTTTTTCTTTGAAAAATATTTTGTCTGTAGACGCTGAAAATGTTTCATTTACGTGATCTTTCTGTACACGGACAGATTCTTTCCTGAAAGTCATACTATTTTTGTGATAAATGACACTGTGTCTCGAGCACAGACTCCATAAAAAATACAATAATTTTTCAATTGAGTTTTATTGCTGATAAACAATAGCGTAAAGAAAGAACGCTACAGGAAGTAAGCTTAGTTTGAAAAATGATTGCTCTGACACAAGAGACTATTTTCAAACCGTGGTTAGTTAATGTCTCCAGGTCTTTTTATCTGTTGTTCAAAAGTGTGGTCCTACTTTTAAGTTTATCTGAAACACAGTCCCCAGGATTGTGTTTTTAAAGACAAATAAGTACGTGATATTAATGGTCAATAACTGTTTTCTAAGAGGCAAAGAAGGAAGTAAAAGGGCGACAGTAGAATTTCATGGCTTTTTGAAAAATGTGCCATTAAAAACCAAACGGCTCATTAAAAGTAAAAATCAGAAATTTGTAACAATAAAGTGCTTTCTGAAAGGAGTTTTGAGAATCACAAAGTTGCTTAATATCACACATAATAATAATAATAGTAACAACAAACCAGACTGTAATTATGGTCACTAAGAAATAGAAATGATTAACAGGCACCTTAATTTTGTTAGATGACGATTTTAAAACTCCAGGACTTAAAAAAAATACTGACGTGTAACAAGACTGTAATTTCTCATTGCAATATTCATTCATTCTCTACCACACTGAATCTTTATATGCTCACAGTAGTTAAGGTAAAAACTCATAAGTACACATGTTGATATATTTGATGCTGTTGATTAAAAAAAAAATCACCATTTAACGTTTTTTGTTGTTGTTGTTAAATTGCTGTTTAAATAACTATGAATAATTGTGCTCTGAAATTATAATTAATATTCTCAACCGATTTAGGGGATTATTTATGAAAAGTCTTTTGCTTTCTTTTTTTATTCATATAGGTCATATAAGCAAGGCTTTAAGGTAATAATTTTGGTTATTATTCAGCACAAACCTAGAAGACAAATCAGCAGAGCCTTGTTTTATGTGAAAAACAAGGACAGAAAGATTAAGTAAATTGAGTATGGCTTCACATACCGGAAGCTGGGTTCTATTCTAACACAGAGTTATTCTTTATCACTGTTGAATAAATTTTTCCTGTATTTGCATCTCTGTTAGAACTTTTAAAGCCTCTTGTATCCTATGCTTTTAGCGTTATTAAGCAGACAGAAAGCAGGGGGAGTAAGTTCTAAAAGTATAACTTTGATTACAATAAAAATATCCTAGATAACCACATTCTCATAAAAAGGTAACTTTTTTATATATTTATAAAACCCTTGGGATTTTTAAAACGTCTGCTACAGTTCTAAAAATACTAAGGGGCAAAATGGTGTAGATTTAAAACTTTTATCAGCAGAGAAAATTAATACTAACATAATATTCCTCTAAAAATGCGATAATTGAGACCTTTTTAAAAGTCAGAAAGATATCATTATTAACAGAATAATATAACAAAAAATTTATTTAAAGACTTTAAAGTGTCTTATTCTCACCAGCCGATGTAATTTTTGTTTTAAAAAAAGTGCTTAGAAAAATATTCAGTCATCCACTGTTAATCTCGATTTCTAAATGAATATATTTAATAGCGTATAACTCTCAAATCAGAAGGGTACCAGATATCTCAGATTGTTTTTAGCATTTTTTGAAAGAGAGAACAGAAGGTAATGGTAAAGAGACCATCAAAATAATACCACATAATATTACAGACCTGCAGGAGTCACTCAGAGCCATCGGTATCCTTTCAGATTGTTCAAGTCATAATTTTTGTTTGTAATCATTGTTTAAATAAAAAAAAAAATGTTTAATGCCTCCTCCAAATGTTCATTTTCACGAATTTTAATACATCAGACCATGAAGCAACCCCATAATTGTTTACTTGACAAATTTCTTATGAGCACAGTTAAAATGTCTACAATTTACTTGGCTAGAAAAGCAGTTTTACTGTACGCATTCTCCCACCTACTTTCCACAGTGTTCTGTGAGATGTAAATGACTATCATCCCCATTTTACAGATGAGGAAATAACTTGAAAGCGTTAACTACGTCCTCTGGTCTCGGTTTGCAATCCTCGAAGTGGGTCTGAACCCAGAGGGTTTAAAGCGTAGCTGGACTCTTAAATCTCAGATCTTATCATTTAAAATGAAGTAAAATTATGACTCTGTTTCCATTTTATTATTTAATCATAATAAAGTTATATTCAAAATTCCTTAAGAAATTTTTTGTGTTAGAGAAAAAGCTAGTAATAGAATTATATTATAGTCTAAAAAGTCATATACCATTATATGACCACTGAGGTATGAAGTTAATCTAAAGAAGTTATGAGTTTTCTCTTGGTAATTATTAATGTATTTCCTTTCAGTGATCACTGCTCTTAAGTTTCAAAATAACTCACAAATCCTGTAATGAAAACAAGAGAATAGGCCTTATTATTAGAAAACTTTAAAGAAATTAAAAGGATAGCATCAGTTTAAATTAAACGTAAGTGAAAGAAAATGTTTAAAACAATACAACATAAGCAACAATGGAAAATTCTGCCAAAGAATTAATACTGTCCCACAGAAAGTTTTGTTCTCCGTAATCAATCAGGACAGAAAAATACGAGAAAACTAGAATGCTATACAAAGCCTAAAGAATATTTTTTCCCACTAGTTACTAGTTCTTCAGGAGTGAAATGCTACCTTCGATTTATACTTCTTTCAAGTGATTTTACATGATCTTTTCCAGAGCCCAAATGTTTCCCCACAGAATCCTATGTGGGCTGAGCTCTGTGTGAAGCCCCAGGAAAACCTAAGCCACGTTCCCACCGAGACGCCCCCAGCCCCTGCTTCCACGGAGATGAGTTTTCTCTGCTCGCTTCTCAGCAGTGCCAGCAGCAGCGTGTTTAGAGGGTGGCCGGTGTCGAGGGAGGACACGTGCTCGATGCTACTGTACCTTCGCAGGACAGGCCGTGGGAGGTGACTCCGGACAGACTCTCTCGGCACACGTTACAGAAGGTGGGGCGGGCGTGGGAGCAGGCGTACCAGTTATGCATCCCTGAGAAATGTTCCACGGTAAACTGGGCCACCTGGAAAGGAGATGTGAGCACAGGTTTGCCAAACGAGAGGGCCGGATGGCAGACTGGAACGTAAGCAGTTATGATGAAAATGGCAAAGCCGTAGTTTTTAAAACTAAAACCCTTTGCCTTAAGTTAAAAAGAAAGAAAAAAGAAAAAAAAGGCACCACCAGGTTTAAACCAGCTGCTGAATCCGCACACACTCCTTTCTGCAGAGCACCCGGGATAACACTGGTTCTCTGCGAACACAGGGCACAGAAGAGACGCTACTTCACCTCGTAAGGCTCCCTGGTCTGCACAGACTTCAGGGAGCTGATCCAGTCCTCCATCTCCTTCCGGTTGTCAGCACACAGCATCAGTCTTCTGAACGGAGTGATTATCTGCAAGGGACGAGTCACGCTAATGATCGGTAATGACCCAAGAGGGAGATTATTGCAAAACTGAGCATCTTACAAGGTATTTCCATTTCTAATCTGAGTCCTCCTATCCTTGGTGAAGAAAATAAGAGTCTCTGCAACGTAAATGAGTTTAGTTCTCTGAGGATACTGCGGTGTGGTCTAGGAAAGGAAAATTCTAAGGGACCTTTTGTTGTCTTTGATCTCATTGCTACGTGCTCATCAGGGTTTTCAGTCCTTTACTAAAGGGTGTGAACCCAAATGAAAGATGTATTCTTATTTCATAAAACACACCTTGAAAACTGATTTTAAATATACAAAGTAATTCACAGTAAGCTTAGAATTAATACATAGCTATCGATATGGAAATGTTTTAAAAACTGAAAATCAAAGGAACACACTATTAAGTGATTTTCTAATTGGCTTACAATGGCATCAAGAATATCATTATTAAATAATGTTAAGTTTACATATTTCTATTGCCTATTTTAATGATTTATATGAAAAAAAAAATTTTCCCCATTGTGTAGAACTCCACTGTACCACTTTTTAGTGAGAGCAGAGAAGAATTAGCACAGAAATCATTTAGTTGGTTTTAAGGGAAAAATAATAACTGCGACATCTTTTTTCGTGTCACTAAAGAAGGCAAATCAGTTATGTTAAGAATCTTAAAGCAGGTGTTATGAAAACTTCATGCTGTTTTGGCACCAGAAATGATTTACGGCGAGATCCTGAGACGAACTCAAAGCCTTTACTTATGTGTAACTACAATATCCTGGTTGTAATCCCGAAGCTGCTAAATCTTAAGCATTTACCGCAAAGAAGGGACTACTTATTTACTTGTGGAAGAAGAGAATAATGTCACATTCCTACCCAGGAACTATTTCCAAGTGATAAACTATGTATTTATATAGCAAATAAATTTTCTCAGGTTGAAAGTCATTTCATCAAGGGATAATCCATATATTGTACTACAGAGCAGATTTGCATGTCACGAAACAGCAATACTCATCTTAAAAAAAAAAAAAAAAGGAACCCTTCCCCAAAGGAGTAAACTAGCAAGCCTCAATCACTTCTCAGAAAATAAGTCCATTATTCAAAACTACAGAGATCAGCCCAACCTTAGCTACTCACCAGTCACTGCCTCCTCTCATCGGCCATAAATTTAGGCGACACGATCCTTCCCTAAATCGAGAGGCCTTTAATACATCTGACAGGCACTCCCACTTAAGTAAGGCTGACCGGAGTCACGTGGACGAGGAACTCCAACCCTTCAGCTTCGGATATTTGCTAATTGCATATGAAATTGAACAGAGCCTCCCCGGTGCATTTTCTTCCGTTTTCCACTACCCTCTTTGGATAAAGCTTATTAGCAGCCCGTCACTTCTCTTCTTGAATAAATAGTTAATGCAAAGAGTACTGCCTCCCTCATTACTTAGGAGCCAAATGGATGCTTTATTGCTTCAAAATGTTTTTCTGAGACAGCTCATCAAATGCAGGAGAGCAATACCATTAAATCGTAATACACTCCTGGCTCTGATGACTGGCATGGCACTCTACAAACTGCAGTTTCACTGGGCGGGATGCATCTGATATTTACCTGAATAAATAGTACCTCTGGCATTCATTCATTCATTCATTCATTCATTCATTCATTTAATTATGCTGCATGATGTCACTATATGGATTTCCTGTCTTTTATGATGTTATAGTGAGACAAGTTATTATTCAGATAAATAAACCAGGTTTGCTATTTTATTCATTTTGTTTTTGCTTAATTCTAAGTGAAGCAGGCTATCTGATGGTTTTAACTACATTGAATGCCTTTACATTCTTTAAAAGTCATCATGAATTCAATAAAAAGGGAGAAAGGAGGATAGAGCAGCTTCTCATTTTTCCTGTCGCTCTCGGAACTACATAGTGCCTGTTCTAAAGGATTTCAGCGATATAAAACATGTGTATCTTACACACCAACGATGTAAAATGTATACATTTGCAATTTCTCCTTTTACACAAAAATTCGTAAGCAAATAAAGATTATCACACATTTTTTAAAATAATAAAGTTTTTAAGAGCCAAAAAAGGAATTACAAGTAATATTAAGAAATCTACTGATTGTAAAGTTACATTTTAAAAAATAGGTATGAAAAAGAAAATCCTTCAGAACTCATGTGATGCAGGGGTGTCTGGCTGTGCGGCTGCACCCCCAGAAACACCCCCACAAGCATCTTAGAGCTGTCGGGGGCTAACGGAAGACCACGCCGCCAGCGCACCTACAGCATCTCCCGGGTTGGTCCTTCTCCTCTAAGGTGACCCCAAACCAGGCCTCCAACGCTGAGTCCCCTCCCCTCTCCACCCTTTGGAGGAAGGGGAGTGAGAGCGGATGACTGACAGGCGCCGGCTGTACCCTAACTGAACCCCATTCCACTGAAGTCCAAATCTTTACCAGGAAAATACTTGGGGAGCAGCCAACTCTGAAAATTATCCGGTTCTTACTGTCAAAGTACATCCGACTCGGCCTTTTTATTATGACCAGTGAGCAGGATGGAGGGATGGAAGGAGAGAGGGCATGCGGGCAGGGGGCCATTCCAGGGAAGTCCGCCTGCCGGGGGCCGAGGCCAGGATGCTTCTGGAACTACAGGACTTCTTCCACGGCTCGAGGAACCTGCAGCTCACCGTCCCAAAGCGGCCCCTACCCCCGCTCCCGCTACTCGAACATTCCCAAGTAATTTTTAATTTTTATTTCATTTCTAATTAACATTATTGGGGTGTCATTGGTTAATATAAATTTGAAGACATTAACCCACCAAGATATCTGCACCCCGATGTTCACGGCAGCATTCCCGAGTGATTTTTTGCAGGCGCATCTGAACTTCCTTCAGTAATTAGTTTTCCAAACTATGACCGGCCCCTCCTACCTCAGACACATCTGTCTGTCTGTCTGTCTGTCCTGTCAGGCACTCAGCCCTGGCAGCCATGCCGTCCACCACGGCCCAGCGGCATGAGCCACGTGGGCTTTACCTTAATAACCGAGATCACGAGGAAGCAAACCAAGGTTTACTCGTCTGAGAAAGTGTCGTACGGTCAGAGCACAGAGGAGAGACAGCTAAGCAGTTTGCTTCCTACACACTGCCTTCAATGACATACAAACTCTCCCTGAATGGTGACAGTGCCCCACTGTGAGACTCACTGGCCTATAAGGGCTAATCCACGACACTATTACGTGTGCGTAAGGGACAAGAATTTCTCAGACTGGTAAAACACGTGACTGCATGAGAGGCAATCTGGCATTAAGTATATGATATGCTACAGAAAAGTGACATTATTGTTAAGACTTTAAATACATAAACACATGCAGGAGAAAAAGATACACAGCCAAGTCCTATGCTGGTTATCGTCCAGTGAAGGAATTACAGATAATTTTCATTGTGATTCTTTACTGGTTTGTCTGTAGTTTCTAAAGTAAATATGTAGTCCTTCTATCATAAAACATAATTTTTTTACGGACAGAAGAATGGAAATTTACCATTTAAAATTGTGCCCTGTCCCAAAGCAGTTCTCAGACTCTGCTGCACGTTAGAATCATCTGGGAGGTTTTCAAAAGCCCCAGCGTCGGGGCCATGCTCTATACCGATGAACTCAGAACACGCGGGGGTGGGACCCAGCTGCCGGCTGCTGTTGCTGTTTTAACTCCCAGGTGATTCAGAAGTGCAGCCAAGGTCAATAGCCAGCGTTCTGAAGATATTTTATTGTTCCCCACAACACTGTTAGAACTTGAAAAATGAGACAAGTTTCTGCAGAGAAGTGAATTATAGAGAACCGCTAATGAGTGAGCTCCCAACTGGAAACCACTAATGTAACTCTGGAGTCAGACCGACCATGGCCGAAGACCAGCAGCATCCCTCCTTTGCCTGTGTGGCCGTGGACACGGTTCCTCAGCTCTCTGAGGCTCGGCCTCACATACGCGAAGCCGGGACAGGGTACGGATTCTCAGCTGTGCAGACAGCGGTGTGGACTAGCCAGACAACCCAAGCAAAGGATTCAGCGCAGGGCCTGTGACGAAGCCAAAGCTTGTGAACGTTTGCATCACAATTCTTCCTAGCACTGACAGAAATTAAGTATATTTTAAGTATGTGTACAGATTTCTTCTGTGATGTATGTGCTTTTTTTGTATAATGGTGGTCCACAGACAAAACTAGCATGAGCTTAAGTCAGACATGGAGGCATTTTCCCAACAGAACAGTCACTGACTAGCAAACTGCCAAAACAGGGATGATGATGATGACCCACTTCCTGGACGATGTTAGGAAAATATCAAATTAGAAAATACTGTTCCCCCTGAATCGCACGGCGTCCAATCTCACAAAAGCAGGAACGTAAGACGGTGAAAGGAACACCTGAGCTAATGGCATCAGGTCTCTGCGTGGCCCTGAGAGGGTCCACGTGCCACCACCTCCAGCACATACCACGCCTGGACTAACCAGGATGGACACTTCCTTATTTTAACGGAGATTTGAGATTCTGCAGCGAAGGAAGCTCTGCAACCTTCTTTGGTAATATAAACGTCCAACGACGTTTTCTGTTCAGAAATTCTTATTTCTAGCTAAAGTTCTTTACAACGAACTGATCACACCTGCCACAAATAGAATAAAAATCCCTGTGCAGTGAGCAGCCTTTCGTGGAAAGCAGGACCAGCACAAAGTTAATTGTGCTATGACGGTTTTTTATTGTCCATATTTATTATAACTTAGGAGATATAATCTGACTTCTGTGTAAGCTGAATCAGGGATAATTATGCCTTTTTAATACCAGGTTTGCTATGCCTGCAGCTGCCAACTACTCAATCTTAATACACCTCCCCCACTTCTATCCTTCCTCATAGAACGTATATCCAACTCTTAAATTATGTATGTTGCTTTTTTTTCATTCTTCCTTTATGGAACAAAATCAATCACTTTGATGACTTAAATGTGCCAAACTGCAATGTAGTCATGCATCTTAAGTGACTATTTTCAGAGCAAAGATGCTTACTCCCATACTTCAAAGAGTAGCTTGGGGATCTCCACATCCAAGAGCACAGGTCCCCAACCGTGTGTGTGCACCTGAAATCAAGCCAAGAGGTTTTTCAAAACATATCCGACCACGCTCCAAACCAGACTTGGTGAATCAAAATTCATTGGGGGGCAGGAGGGGATAATTCAGATGTCATCTGTAGTTTGGCAAAGCCACACCGGTGATTCTGATGCATGCCCCTGCTTATCGGCCGCGAGGGGTAGCAGAAGCATCCAACCTTCCCATCAGTAAAGGCAGGATCTCGTCTGAGTAAACCGCTCTTAATCTTTCTGGCTCCCTAGCTCCCTTTCAGCACCCTTCTGCTCCTTACTTTCCAGGGTTCTCACCTGCCCCGAATAGTATTCCTTTGTGAGGGACCGATCTGAACTCGCCTACCACCTGCGGCACCCTGCCTGACATCGCAGAGGTCACAAAACGATGATCTCTGGTGTTTTCCTTTGGCCATTCTGTTTGAACACTGAAGCGCTGTGCTATAAAACAACAAAGAAATTAAAACCCATCCTTTTAGACAGGGATTTTGCTTACTCACAGCATGAGCAGCTTAAAGCCATTTTCTCCAGCAGGCCACTTCCCACACTTAGACCACCCAGGGGGCCCCAGAGGCATTTGACTTTCAAGTCCCCTATACGCCCTCTGAATCCTTTACCTTCTGGACTCACACCCTTCTCTTTTATTATCCAGTTGCCTCCGACCCCCTGTTTTCTAAGATGACGACTACTGACCTAAAAAGGCATTTTTTTCCCTGAGGTGTTAATAGATGATAAAGGTTTAATTCACAGTTTCTCCCAAAGGTCCTTGAATTTTAACAGAAGACTAAAAAATGTACGATGCCACAACAAATCTATTTCTGGCGCCCAAACCCAATAAAGTGTCACAGGTATTTTCAACAGATAGTATCATTCAGATCAACAAAATAACAGAAGTTTAGATTAGGAAGAGACCTTATCCTTATTAGGATGAGACGCAATGTCATAAATATTCATTTTATAGCTGTAAACACTGTAGGATCCACATTACGTGCTCAGGAAGACGGCAGTTCCACGAAATCTTGGAACACAAGTTTCACAATATCTAAAATGATGTAAAATGACTTATAATGATGCAGTGGACTAATGACATGACTGAGGTCGACAGGTAATTGATGCACATACAAGATCCTTATTAATCTACAGGTAAAAATTATAAATTCTGCAAAGCAGGCAGTGCCTGTGTAAATAAGATCGTAAATCACTTTGCTTGGTGGTTGAACTAAGGTCTGCCCCATTTCCCTTAAGAATGACCTAAAAGTCTTCTCGGATGTCTGTCTGGAGCCACGTTTAGGTTTATACACAAACAGGCATGCGACCCTTTACTGAGACACAGAGAAGACCTCTGAAAGTTATTTCACACTTCTGGTTCGGGCTGACTGACCCTCCTTCTAACTGATGAGTCATTTTAGCTGAATAACCACCCACTGATCTTAGCGGTCGTTCCAGGAAGTGTCAAACGTCGTTGCCACAGTCCCTCAAAATAAAGTGGGCGGCATCAGTCACGAACGTGAGGACGTCTGCTCTGACCCTGCTGAGTGTCCTATCTAAGGAGAAGGTATATGTTGTCGGCATATATTATTTATTTCAAAAAATCAAACTACAAATCGAGTAATTACCTATACATTGACATGAAACAGTACTCCCTTGTGACCGGATTCCACAAAAAGTGCAAACATTGAAAAGAATTCCAATAGAAACCCTTTGTAAATATATAACACAATTATTCTAAGAAATCGAACAAATTACAGAAAGAGAAAAGACCTCTGGATGAGAGCAGAATATCTTTGCCAAGAATGCCTGTCTTCTTATTTACAGAAATACTTGACTGCAGACTTATGGTAAAAGGCAGGTTCTTATTGATTCTTCAATCACCTCTGTAAATTAAGTATGGAGTAAACTCTGTTACAACATATTGAAGAGAAAAAGTAAACGCATAAGCTAAATGAGTTGTCCGCAATTAGCATGCTCCTTGTATGAGGAGTTCAACAAGTAAAGTGCTGTTTTATAGCAAGTTAAAAAAAGAAAGATTACTTCTTCACTGGACAACACTGAATTGAGTAGCTATGGTTAAGTCAGTCAACCTTCCCGCTGCTCAGCGTCCGCACATCCAGGCTAAGAGAGGTGGAAAAGAGGCAGAGTTGAAACGTGGCAACCATATATTTTGGGGTGCCTGCTGAAGAATGAGGGGTCAGGGACGACGACGTGAAAGGTTTGCACTGAGCTACTTCAGATGACGCGGAAGAGAGAAGAGATGAAGCAGGTGTGGCTGACATCGAGGTAACGGAGGAGCTGAGCCCTGGGCTTGAGGGGCTTCCTCGGTTACCCCGAGTTTGGGTCGATTCGAAAATTTTCACAATTAGGAAAAAACGGACTCCAGGATTTGGGGACCCCAAGGGAAGTTCTTCGAGGAAATAAGAAGGCGAAGGACCCGGTGTCCGTGTCCTTATCCGCACATACACCCTATGCGACCTCTGGCCCTGAACTCGGCTCGCAGACCCGAGTATCTGTCCTCACACCTCCCGCCCCGAATCAAACTCAGATTAGAAGAGGAACGTGGTGCCCTTGCTCAAGTGACCTAAAAGGTCCAGAGAAGCTAATGAATCAAGTTCTGATCAGCGGTGGAGCCGGGATGGGACGGACCGAGCCCAAGACAGCTATGCGAATCTTCCATCCCTAACTCCTAACAAGACAGCTATGCGAATCTTCCGTCCCTAACTCCTAACAAGACAGCTATGCGAATCTTCCGTCCCTAACTCCTGCGCTCAGTCATTATGCTTAAGAGCAGACGGTCAGGTCACTAACCCTGCTCCCTGACCTAATCACGACTTCAGGATGTCGTTGTTTTCCACGTTAATCTGATTAACGTACTATTAATCTGTAACGTACTGTTGGATTTCTTTTTTTTATTGCCTTAGAAAATCAAGTGTAAAATCTAAATTCTAACACCGTTTCTATGACAAAAGGAAATACAGCCTTCGACGCTGTTAGCGCCAACAGTCACAACGCATGCACGGTATTTCCAAAGTGTCTCAACGCTCTAAAATGCAAAATTTTTCCTTTATTCCAATTAAAAAATCTAAAATAGTCTAAATCACAATTTTATTGAACTTGTGATAGTAGATAAAATATTAATGATTAAATATTAATAAGGTTATTAAGTTTACTAACACTTAATAAAATAAAGACAGGTAAGGTGGCAGAATCCAATCCAGACACTTTTCAGATCAGGAACTGAATCCAACATTCTATAGTTCGTGGTCTTCGAATCTATCTAAAAATAGGTCAAAGAAAGCCATGTAACATCTTTCTGGGACTTTCTTGGATTAAAACTTTGCTTCGGAGTAATAACCCTGACCATCATTTCCCAGAAGCCTCCGGTTCACCGAGCAACCAGGCAGGAAGACGGCATGGAGGCAGATAGCCAGCGGCCCCCCAGGTTGTGCCCGCCGCCCTGCTCCTCCTAGACAAGGGACATGGGAAAGGCCTCGGGGAGCCTCCCAAGAAAGGCTTTCGGGGTTACCTGTTGGGGTATTCCCTCATGTGTGTATCATAATAAGCTGCTGTTTCTTTGAAGGCTAATAAAGTTTGCATCCAAGTCAGTATAAAAAGTACTGGGGCCTCTTAACACAGTATTCCACGTCTCTGAGAATCCAAACTACAGGTGTTAACGTTTAGTCGGTTCTCACTATAGTAGTTACTGCTGCCATAGCACGGGGTTGTCTTATAGTTCTGACGGTCAGAAGTTAAAAATCGAGGTGTCTGGAGGGCTGCGTTCCTCCTGGAGGTTTTAGGGGAGAATCCACTTCCTCGCTCTTTCGGCTTCGAGGCGCGGCCTGTGTTTCTGGGCTCAGAGCCCTCCCCCGCATCCGCCAACCTCTGCTTCCACCATCCTCTTCCCTGACTCCAGTCCCTCCTGCCCTCTTCAGTAAGGTCCCTGTGACCACACTGGACCCGCCCCAAGTTTCCAGGATAAGCTCATCTCAAGCAATGTAAAAGCAAAGCTAACAAAGTTTCCTTTGGCATGTAAATGACATTCGCAGGTTAAAGGGATTAGGTAGGGAACATCTTCGGGGTTCATTATTCGGCCTGCCACACCCAGAAAATAAACATAATATATACTTATAACTTTTGATAAAATGCTGAAGTAATAAATCAATGACATCTGTAATCTGTTTTCTTATCATAGTCATAATTTCGATTAATACACAAACGACTGGATGCAAATGATTTTTCTTCAAAGGAACTAATAATTAAGTTCACTAAAAACAGGACACTTGGGGGGCTCTAACGCTCATAAACAGGACGACTACCCCTGCCATCTTCCATTTCCAAAGCGTTTCGCTGTCAGTGGTCACACGTACCGTCGCATTTAGTCTTCCACACAGCTGGCCTGCATGACAGGTAAAAAGAAATTTAACCCGTTTAAAATTGCAAATTCGGTCAGTAGGCGAGCCAGAGGGTGCCGTCAGGCTTCTAGCTTCGAGTCACAACTTCTTTTCCTTATTGTAACGGATGAGCAAGGCCAGTGTCTCAGCTGCCGTTTTGTGGGCCGAGGAACCGGCCCAAAGAACCACATCCACTGTGCTGTAACTGCATATATGTATGTCGCCCTAAGAAATGAACTGGCATCAAAATAATCATGTTAACAGAAAAGAATGAAGACATAGAAAGCATCAGATTAGCAATAACAAAATATTTCCTGCAAAATGTTTCAAAACAATTAAGCTATAACTTCATTGAGCTATAGAATAATAGCTATAATTTTATCTTATTACTAAAAACAATACTCGGTTCATGAAAATGGATTAAAAAAAAAAAATCTAAAAACCATGATTGGCACTCTTAAGACCAGACCAAAATCAGTTAATATCTAAACTGACAATATAAAGCAAGCATATTTCACAAATACCAAAGGTACATAAAAGAATTCAAAACTGAAAGGCAGGCCGCTCAAATCGGCCACTTAATTTTATATAACTTGCTTGATGTTCGCAAACCGACATCATCCTAGAAAACGGGCAGAGAAAGATGCATATGCTTTTTCTCCCCCCAAAAATTCAGGGCTACTGCACACTTACATCTCTATACATCG
>NW_011888935.1:1022474-1022967 GCF_000151845.1 Pteropus vampyrus | reverse complement strand
CATAAAAGAATTCAAAACTGAAAGGCAGGCCGCTCAAATCGGCCACTTAATTTTATATAACTTGCTTGATGTTCGCAAACCGACATCATCCTAGAGAACGGGCAGAGAAAGATGCATATGCTTTTTCTCCCCCCCAAAATTCAGGCTACTGCACACTTACATCTCTATACATCGTTGTGCGTTCTTTAAAGATAAGCCAGAAAGGAGATACAAAAGTGCTGGTAAAACTAATAATGATGATGGTGGCGATGATTTAATTTACTAACACAGACAGGTCTCTGCAAACCAGGCATTTTAGATAAATATTGACGAGATATAAAATCATATATAACACTGTATCTGAAGTATTACAAAAACGGGGTTTTCTTTTTAGTATTATTATCATAACAAGGATCACAGTAATTTCAGAAATTATTTATGGAGGCTGCCACAGGCATTTCCACTGTAAATTAGCAGTGAGTATTATTAGTTAATTGGTACATTAAAAGTTGTA
>NW_011888935.1:1020147-1022424 GCF_000151845.1 Pteropus vampyrus | reverse complement strand
GTAATTTCAGAAATTATTTATGGAGGCTGCCACAGGCATTTCCACTGTAAATTAGCAGTGAGTATTATTAGTTAATTGGTACATTAAAAGTTGTACCTTTCATTTAGTAGTTGCAGACTGTACCAGCGATGGGAACAATGCATTAGCCTCGTTCCCCTGGCACAAGCTCTTTGGGTTTGTAACCGTAAATGGCTTTCGACAGGGCACGTATGTAATGGGAAATTTCAAAACAAAATAATTATCTTGTTTGTCCCGGTCACCACAAAACTAAAACATCTCTAAAACCGAATTTTTCCATTACACCGTAATCATACTTAAGGAAGAGAGAAGATATTTGACCATCCGAAACTTTAAAAGAGCCACGAAAATGTACTAAAAAAGTACTCGCAGCCATTTCAATGGTTCTTTACAGCATCTCTCTCCATCGCCTGCAGACGTCACCAGGATATATCACCACCACCTCCGATTCACAGCATCTTCATTCCGCGCCCCCCAAACATGCTTTTCTCCTCATCTCTACTCTTAGTCGAGGGCATGGTTTACAAACCAGCCTTCCCAATTTCAACAGCTCCGCCAGGGTCCGCCTCTCCCCCTCCTCCCTTCGGTCACTGCCCTCCCATCTTTCCCCCAAGGCCACTCACCCTCCTCCTGTCCTTCCCTCCCCCACAGAAGGCCTAGCGGGCGCCCTCGTTGTGGTTTCCTCGGACATCACAGGACTGTCCGACCTGGGCTGCCTGCCAAATCGGCCACTCTTGTCAAAGGTGTCTGCTAGGAAGCTGCCAAAAAGAGCTCCTAGGTAGCATTTTAAAATTTTCTGAATAGGTAATACACATTGGCGACACAAAATCCAAAATGTACCTAGAATGAAAAGTGTATCTCCCCGCTAAGCCCACCTCCAGCTACAGAGTTCCCTTCCTGAGGCACACAAATATGTGTCAGCTTCTGCATCTCTCTCCAGAGATCTGTGTATCTCCCTGCATATACAGTGAATACGGAGTCTTCTGACGTTTAAACACACGCGTTCGCACACACTCAAACACACACAGAGCAACATTTTACCCATGTACACTCTTCCACATGTGGCTTTCCCCCGGAATGAAATCTGGAGTGCACTGCATGTTGTTATATGCAGAGCGGATCCCTCCTTTTTCATGGCTGCATAGCATTCCACCATGTGCCATATTTCATAATTCATATGTCAACCAGACCTCTAACCTTTACATTTGGGTTGTTCCTAATCTTTTGCTATTACAATGTGCAATAAATATCCTTATACACATGTCTTTACACGCATAAACTGTACATTTCACCAGCCTTGCTAATTCTGGATGATGTGGGCAGCAAAGTCACTGATGAATCTAAAGGCGTGAAAGAACTTTCTTTACACTCTATCCTGTGAAGGGAGCACCTTTATCACGTGGTATTTTCAACGGCCATGTCGGTTTTTGCTGGTGCGCACACTTCTATCTACACTGAAAAGACGTACCGTCTGAAACAGGTTCACGTGAACGTGTTCCCTGCACACACACACGAAGCCACTGCGTTCTTACAAAGCAAGATGGTTTAGCTGCTTTATGCTGACAGCTTTTCTCGCGCCGTGAGCCTAACAAACAGGGAAGCTCTGATAATACTGTTGAGCAACTATGAAAAATTAATTACTGCCAGGACCCTTTACTGATGGAATTCTGAAAAAGAAAATGGCCAAAGTCTGTGCAGAAATAAGACCACGGCGTCCAAACACTCAACCCGATGCTCTTATAAACATGAGATAACTTAAAACGTACATACATACACACGACACATAGAATACTGTCCCTCTCCCGGCCACATACCAGCGGCAGGCCTGTGTGACCTCTGGTCCCAAGCCCAGTCGTTTCCACTGTCAGATGTTCATACTGAACAGTGTTGTCCTAAACTACTACAAAGCATTAGTGAAGTATGTAAAAGCAACTCATTTGCAGAGACAAGAAATCCCACCAGCTGAGCCAGACACACTGTGTCCCTAGGCCACACCTGGTGTCTGGATTAATGGAAGGTGTCAGTCCCCACTGCTGGAGGGGGCCTGATGAAGTTCTGATGTCAGGGGCCCACTCAGCGTGTAGCCACACCTTCTGCTCTAAGATGGCAGCACTGTGGAACAGTTTCTTGCCACGAATCCGTTTTTCTGAGATTTAAAGACCATCTTCTGCCCCGAGTCCTTGAGTTCCATACCAGTAGGCACAGCTTACTAGAAGTTTCTGAAGGTATCCCAAGAGATCTGTGCGATCCTTCACAAAC
>NW_011888935.1:1003992-1019779 GCF_000151845.1 Pteropus vampyrus | reverse complement strand
TGCATAGCATTCCACTGTGTGCCATATTTCATAATTCATATGTCAACCAGACCTCTAACCTTTACATTTGGGTTGTTCCTAATCTTTTGCTATTACAATGTGCAATAAATATCCTTATACACGTGTCTTTACACGCATAAACTGTACATTCCACCAGCCTTGCTAATTCTGGATGATGTTGGCAGCAAAGTCACTAATGAATCTAAAGGCGTGAAAGAACTTTCTTTACACTCTATCCTGTGAAGGGAGCACCTTTATCACGTGGTATTTTCAATGGCCATGTCGGTTTTTGCTGGTGCGCACACTTCTATCTACACTGAAAAGACGTACCATCTGAAACAGGCTCACGTGAACATGTTCCCTGCACACACACACACACGAAGCCACCGCGTTATTACAAAGCGAGATGGTTTAGCTGCTTTATGCTGACAGCTTTTCTCGCGCCATGAGCCTAACAAACAGGGAAGCTCTGATAATACTGTTGAGCAACTATGAAAAATTAACTACTGCCAGGACCCTTTACTGATGGAATTCTGAAAAAGAAAATGGCCAAAGTCTGTGCAGAAATAAGACCACGGCGTCCAAACACTCAACCCGATGCTCTTATAAACATGAGATAACTTAAAACGTACGTACATACACACGACACATAGAATACTGTCCCTCTCCCGGCCACATACCAGCGGCAGGCCTGTGTGACCTCTGGTCCCAAGCCCAGTCGTTTCCACTGTCAGATGTTCATACTGAACAGTGTTGTCCTAAACTACTACAAAGCATTAGTGAAGTGTGTAAAAGCAACTCATTTGCAGAGACGAGAAATCCCACCAGCTGAGCCAGACAGACCGTGTCACTAGGCCACACCTGGTGTCTAGATTAATGGAAGGTGTCAGTCCCCACTGCTGGAGGGGGCCTGATGAAGTTCTGATGTCAGGGGCCACTCAGCGTGTAGCCACACCTTCTGCTCTAAGATGGCAGCACTGTGGAACAGTTTCTTGCCACGAATCCGTTTTTCTGAGATTTAAAGACCATCTTCTGCCTCGAGTCCTTGAGTTCCATACCAGTAGGCACAGCTTACTAGAAGTTTCTGAAGGTATCCCAAGAGATCTGTGCAATCCTTCACAAACCCTGGTCAGCTAGCACAGCTCATGCTCCAGGACTGTCCAAAAGTCTTCGGATCGGCTACCTGCAGGTCTCATCCTGTGACAACGAACGGAAGGAAGGAAGGGAGGAAGGGAGGAAGGGAGGGACAGGCACCTCGACTAGAGAGCACTCCACCTACCTGTTGTCAACAAAAAGATCTTGCTTCTGACTTCACTTATCTGTCGCTGACTAGATTGTAACCTGTCTCCTGTTAAGTGCACATCTACCTTTGCCTTTGTGCATTCCGGTTTGGTCTTGGCAAAGTCTGAACTGACTCCAGAGACCACAGAAATGTTTAAGGCAGAAACCACTGAATTGAAAATCTCTTTTGTGAACCCCTTTCTGCCAGGATCACACATATCTCTGGGCTTCTCTGGGAGTCTGAGCACCATGGCTCCCAACTTCTTACAGGGCACCAAAGAGTCTGGCTTCCTGAGGGATCGGGAACATCTAACTTCTTAGGAAAAAAAGACTCTGCCATGCTACCCAGCGCAGAGCTCTTCGGGGTTCTGTCATCCCGATCAAACGGCCACAGGCTTTCATGTTTCAGAGGTCTGGACATTTATGGTGTGTTTTTAAAAACATTTTCATTGCCAGAAGTTTATTTTCCCATATTGGTCCCTACTGCAGGTACCTCCATGAGATGGGATGTCATCTTTCACAGGATTTGAGGTTTCCCTGTTTCCCAAATGGGTATCAGAAGTCAGAGCTAATCTAAGTGAGTGGGACCGAAGAGCCTTCGAGAAGCACTTCAGCCATGCAAAGACCACAACGGCGTCCAGGTAAATCC
This sequence comes from Pteropus vampyrus, assembly GCF_000151845.1. Taxonomy (NCBI): domain Eukaryota; kingdom Metazoa; phylum Chordata; class Mammalia; order Chiroptera; family Pteropodidae; genus Pteropus; species Pteropus vampyrus. The sequence continues at coordinate 1,017,849 of NW_011888935.1, read as the reverse complement.
CACAGCCCTTCTTCAAAGGGCATCGGCGGGGTGGTCAGGCTGGCGAAGGGTGGGCGAGCCTTCCGCGGCGGTCGGCACAGCGTAGAAGCCGCTGTGTACCTGGGTGGCTGGTGGAACCAGGGCTGCGAGGTCAGACATGACCAACCCTTGCCAGTTTTCATGCAGAATCTCTCAGGAGAGAAGATAGGATCTAGAAGTTCAACTGCCCGTAGCTACAACTGCTGTCTCCAGGGCCACAGTCACAGTGACAGCGTCAGCTCAGGACCATCGAGACGTCCTGTGCAAGGCCTAGCACGTGGAAATGTGAGTAAAATGCACATTTATAACTAGCCCCCAAAACAGCTGTGCAGCCTGTGGCCATCCACTGGGAGCTACAGCACAGAAGGGACAAGCAAAGGTCACTCCACCATCCACAAGGTTAAAACGGGCCAGACTGGCCACCACATGGCAGTTTTCCACCGGCCAGCCGCACGGTGCCCGAGGCTAACGTCCTCTTCGAGTGCCGGCGTCTATACTCGGGGGTAGGCAGTTCCACACAGTGGCACGTTCTGGCCTCAGAGATGCCAGCATGGGGCACGTCTGTGGCGAAGGGCAGACAAAGCCGTCGCCAAGGGGCCAGTCTGTGGAATCGCGAGTGGTGTGCGCCTCAAGCTCTCAGAGGCCGTGTGCCCCTCTCTCTCCGACAGCCTGTGACGGACCCCTGTGATGATGGACCCCTGTGACGGACCCCTGTGATGATGGACCCCTGTGACGGCACGGGCTCCGGCCCCCACTGCGAGGCAGTTCCTTATTCTCTTTATCCCAAGGATCCTACCCCAGGGCTACACACTTTAAAGACAGGGGCCTGTCCGGGGAGGCTTTAAAACTTTTTAAAATTTTGGTACTCAGTGGCCAATTCTTTTTATTCACCGCTGCATATCCAGAATCTAGCATGATCTCCGATACATGCGGCAAGCTCTCAGTAAATATCTGCTAACTGAATGAATGAATGAATGAATGAATATCTGAGGGCAGTTCCAGAGGTGGACGATGGGCTAGGGAGCGGGATGCTGTGCAAGAGCCTGCGGGATATAAAAAGTACTAGCGGTGGCAGGTTGAAGGTCACTGCCCACGTTCTCTCTGAGCCCTGGGTCTTCGGCGGACCGGGACAGGTGAGGGGAAGTGGTCGTGCCAAGCACTGTGACTTGCCGTGGCACCCGGCCTGGAGCACCAGGGGCACAGTTCTCCCGAACTACCGATAGTGTCGACTCACACCACGACAGGCTCTTAGATGAGCTGGTCTCTGAGCTGGGACTCCCATGGGCTGACTGTGCAAACAAGCCCGGGTTCCCAGAGCTCTGGCATCGCCACAATACGCAAGGACATGCTCACTGGTTCCTGACTACTTTAGAAAGCCTCCTGAAAGATGTACGGACGGCTACTGGTGAAGGTGGAGACAAGGAAAGGCACAATTCTTCTACCCATAACAAGATTTCAGTCTAGCTACAAAAGGACCAACGGTTTCTTACCTCCTAGGACTCTGGTCTGAGGAAGCTCATAATATAGCTATAAAGGATATTTCTCTGGGTTATATTCTTGGAAAAGATGCCACTTTGCTTAATGAAAAGAAAAATACAATACGCCCACAGAAACAATGATATCTCGTTTCTAAAAGCCTGGAGTCTAAGTTATAGAAAAAGGAATACAAATTTCAAACTTATTATAAATTATGAGCTTTCATAGTATATAGTCATCTAAACCTTACACGTCAATTTTAAAAGGTGAAACAGCCACTCGAATTGCATTAATATCATTTTAGAGTGGTATAAAATATTTTAAACAACTTGGATGTAAAATACATGAATTTTGCCACTATCAGGCATCTAATAATTCCGTTGAACCACTGCAATGATTAATGTTAGGCATGAATCATGTCTGTAAGAATTACTTCTGGTATAAAAACAGTCTGGGTCATTATATAAAGATTTCAAGATGGATACAAATATTTATAGGTATATTACAATCCAGCATTACTGGAGGAAAATTAGAAAACTGTTTTCTAAGCTAAAACCTGAAATTACATTTTATTTACTGTCATTCCTCTCTGCCCGGCCCTGTGTTAGCCTTTGGGATTCAGTGGTGAAGGAGACAATTTTCGTAACTGCAAGGGAATTGGGTCCCCACCATCTTCCCCCAGTCCCTTCCACATACACAAGCCAAGCAAAGATCTGTCCCAGAGCATTCCTGAAGGATGGTCACTTAGCTCTTGCTGTGTGCTGTCATGAGACTGTGTTTAAAGTGTCCGGCACAGTGCCCACTCCTCCCTGCCTGTCCCCACCGAACCCCAAGGGCTTGACAGTCAGGAATTTTGTACCAGCTCCGCATAGCTACTGGCCGTCCAACCTCGCGAAGCTCATGTCAACACTCTGAACCCGAGGCTGCTCCGAGAACTCTGGCTGGGAGGCGCCTTTGGTTCACAGGGAATGAGATGACTGGGCAGTTCTGACAATGGGCAGGGCCACTACCTCACAAGGGGCCTGTTCCATCAGGTGGAACTCTCAAGTCAGAAAATTTTCCTCTATGTAGAGCTGAAATTGTCCCTCCGTGAACTCAATCACAGGTCTTTGTCCTGCACGCAGCAGTAACACAAAACCTGTCTACCGTCTCTTTTACACGATAATCCTTCAAATATGAAAGACATTTCACGTTTTCCCCACATCTCTAAAATAACAAGTGCCTTTTAATGTCAATCCATCCCGTGATCCCGGGACCTTTGAATAAGATTGCTAACCTGCCTCGGGGAGCTCTTTAGCCAACATTTCCATTTCAAATGCAGTGCCCGAAATATAACGTAATAACATTCGAGTTTGTGGTGTGACCCGCCAGTATGAAACGAGCCTCTGGTGACACAACGTAAGGCTCTATGGTTGACTTGGAGTAGAAAAGACGACTGACTGAACGTGTCAAAACCAAACGGAAATACTCTGTGAACCACACTCATTTAAAACTCCACAACAGGGAGGCAGGGCCGCACAGTGGAGTACCACCAAGGCCAGAAGACCCGGATGGGTTCAGATTCCAGCCATTTCCATGGATTAGACGTTAGCCTCCATGCTTCAGACTCCTATAAATGGAGAGCGTGATGGTTCCTACCTTATAGGACTGATACAAAGAACTGAATGAGTTACAAGATGTAAAGCATTTAGAAGAGGCACACCGTAGTTACAACAAATTATTACCAAATAGAGTAGGCAGCTTGTTTAAGTGATTATTTACTTAGGTGATTATCTAAACACCTCCTGCCTGCTGTGCATGCACAAATGATATGAAAACAATAACTTTTAGTTACTTCTTTTGTAACTAATATTGAGACACTAATAGATAAAAGTAAATTGACACTTTCTGAGATTCAAAGGATGTGAGATCTCTCTTGAGAGACGGACCGAACTGTAGTAATATAGAGGAAGCGAAGGAGTAAACACAATAAACAGGAAGTAAACACTAGAACACAGCCTGCTGATTTCAATTGTACTACGAATGCATAATTTTCAGCATTTCATTTGCTGTTAAGAGTATGTTCTCTTTGTTTATTGGCTTGATTTTATGCATACTTTTTAAACCTCATCGGAAAAATCATAATCTAATGCTAATCAACTTTCTGTCGTGTCTGCTGTGACAAGTGACCCTTACACTAAATGACTCTGCTCCAGTGCTCACTGAGTTCTAAAAATAAATGCTACCACGTGGTATCTGTTTCACACAGCTGAGCGAGCCAGCACGGATGTGCAGTGACCATGAGGTTTCACACACACTTGTAGAGAGCTCACTAGAAATGTTGAGTGGCTAAATAAACCAAATAAATTACCTGTGCATTTCTTTCTAGTTAAAAAAAAAAAAAGTGCTACTTTCTTTACAAACTTCCATGAGAAGTTTTAAAAACGTCAATACAATAATTTCTTTAAAATGATGAGTCATTTGTTTAAGATTTAGCCTTTCATTAAACAGTAAAGAAAACAGTCATTTGAACAGCAGGCTTTGAAACCCTAACATATATCGTGTGATTGTGATGACTTTCAAATCATTAAAAAGCTCTTCGTTAGCAAATAACTTCTCCTCACAAAGAGTGGTTGCAATTCATTCATTACAGAATGGTTGCCTTCCCCATGACACTTACTAAAGTGAGTCGAAAGTGAGAATAAATCTTCACTACACCTCTGAGAGACGAGCAGGATGAAATATTTTCTCAAGATAAAGTTCATCTACGTTCTCCTCCAAAATTCCTGAACTTTTAGGAATTTGTAACATACTGTCAACAGAATACTGCATGACACAGAAGTGCCCTGGGTCAAACATCAGGTCTGGGACGCTTCCCAGGAGGGCACCAGTGTGACCAAGGGGAAATCAATTCTGCGGTTTAATCTAAGAAGAACATGTCACATATAGCAAAAAGATGTGGTACAGATGAAAATGTTAAAGTGAGAATAACACTCAAAACACCATGCAGATATCAGCAAACTTAAAAAAAAAAAAACTAACAGTCAAAAAATGAACAAAAAGATTAAGAATATACTACAAATTTTGCAATCATGGAAAATGCCACAGCGGAAATTAAACTACAAGTAAATTAATGATGAACGTTAACCTAAAGGTTTATAACATGCCAAATGGCAGTCCGGGATTGTCCATTACTCCCCATCACATCACATCGCTGTCACCTAATATCACAGAACATGCTTTGAGGGCCAGGTTTTGTTGTCACAGTTGTTGTCTATTGCAGAAGACACTTGCAAAACCCTAAACTCAAACCTTGGTCAAAATAGCCCAATCTAAGATAATTAAAAAGTATATATGCATGTATGAGTGTGAATATATATTTAATGGATCATATCGATTTATTTCAGCTTCCCGAGACCTGGAAGACAGGAACCCAGCTGTGCTGTGTGACCAGTAGAAACGGTGTGATAATAGACAGGCAGTGTTTTAAGCCATAAAGTTTGTGGTAATTATGAAGCAATAGAAAACTAAGACACTACCATGAACATGAGACTTGCTAACTCCAGGGACGGGAGCCCAGGCTGGCTCTTGGCATATCGGCAAACCCTTTGACGTCCCCTCCCCTGGAAGCTCCGCTGGCCTCAGTGACGCACTCATGACCTCCAGCAGAGCGCTGCTGAACAACGTGCCAGGGCTGGTCAGCTGCCTTTGGCTTTCTAGAACTCTCAACCGAGAATCCACTTTACTAGAGAGCTTGGCGTCGGGTTTTCAGAAGCTCTGCTTTTCCACTTCCTGTTTACTAATTATAGGTTTTCTATTTACTATTGTCCCTTGTGAATCTACCATCCTTAGGGACTTCCAGGAGAGGAGGAGTGGCTGCAGCGAAACAGAATTTGACCATTCCTGGACTCCCCAGCCATCACACCATCATACGACGCTATTAACCTTGGACATGAACTAGCCAAAATGACAATGACAGCCTCGACAACAGCCACCACAAACCAGGGAGGTGAGATGTTTTAGTATTTGAAGACAGGATTGTCAATTACTGGTTAAACACATTTCTCGTGTTCCCTTCTATACTCTGGAAAGTCCTACCAATCGGATTTGCTGTAAAACTCGAACCAACAATCGGCCTAACACTTTAGTCTCTACATTTCTAGCCCAACAAATTTCAGAAATGTTTGGTTAATTGAAGAAATTTCTTGAAAATCTGTCAATAAAAACTCTTCTCGTGCCTAACATAAATTTTCACCTCATTAATTAAACCAGCAAATACTTATTATGGAGAAGGTAACAGGAGGTTGAAAGATGGGACACAGGCCCTATGCTCAAGGAGGCTATAACAGACATCAGTACTTAAATACGTATTAGGCAGAATATAAGTAACTTCTGTAAGAAAGGCTCGAGGAGAGACGGCAGGCAGGAGGAAGTCCAAGAGAGAGCTGTACAAAGGATTTGAATAACTCTCCCGACCACCTCTCCAGAGCTTCTCAGTCCCCGTACCTTTATCTGTCTGATACTCTACACCTTGTCTTCACCCGAAATTATTCCATCCTTCAAATCGTCAACGTTAGAACTCTCTTCAGACTGGACTCCAGATCCCTGTTGTGGGGAAAACCCTTGTCATCCCTCCTGCATGAGCCTCCACCGGGAGAGAGGACTACTGGTCACTCCCCAGGGAGATCAGTGGTTAATCTGATTGGTCGCCCTACCCTACCTTCACCTGGGAGGAAAGAAAAAGCAACATTTGGCCTGACGCCTCCAACAGTTGATCAGAAGCTCTGTATTTCGTGGGTTTTGGATCCTACTGAACCATTACTAAGCTGTCGCTCACCACTTATGTTTCATTCTGAAAACCTGAGAATTAAGAGCGAGAAGACGGATGAGTTATTGATACCCCAAATAGCCAACAATCCCTTTATCTTTCTGTCCAATATTCCCCATGAACCATGAACCCTGGATCAATCTAGTTGTTGTTCTCTGTCCCCATCTTAAAGAAAATGCTATAGGCCTAAGAATTAAGACTATGACTAAACTTGATCTCCAGTCTCTGGGAGATGCTACACTCTTCACTACCTAGTAAATCTTCTGCAGGCCCCTATTGAGTTTCAATTCCAATTTTGTATAGAAGCTACTCCAGACTCTCCTAAACTCTTACTCATAGCAGAAGGCCTTGTCTCTGATTTCACTGAAAAAATAGTAGTATTTGGGTTTGAAGGCTATGAACTTCCTGCCCACACCTGCTTCCGGAAACTCTGTCTCCTGTTCGATGCCGACCCCTGACCCTGGGTTCTGGCTCTCCGCCCTTCGGCGTACTCGGCAATCACGCGCCGTCAGTCAGTCACTCCCTCTCTCTCCTGAAGCTTCGACTTTTGATTCTAACAATTCTTTCCTCTCTCCACACAGACACGCTCAAAACCCATTTCGAAAACGAAGCAGAAGCAACGATAAAACTATGACTCTCTCAACAAACCCGAACACTCTTCTAGCTACACTTCTAAGGGCCAAGCTTTTAGGAGAAGTGACCTCCGCTGGCCTCCTCTGCCTTTCCGCACTGCATCTCAGTGGAGCCAGACGCATGCCCGCCCTTCACCGGTGTGATCGAACGGCCTCCGAGTTAACTACTGCCACAAATGCTTTTCATGTCTTCTTCGTCTTGACTTATCGACAGCATGTGACGTTTAACAACTTCCGTCCTGAAACCCTTCCACTGGCTTTTGTAACAGCCGTGCCTCCTGATGCTCCTTCTATACTTCAGAATGCTCTGTCCTTATTGGTCAAACCTTAAATTTTAACATTTTCCCAGGATTCTATTCTTGGCTTTCCTCTTCTCAAACTGAACTCTCCCTGGGGAGGGGGAGGGGAAGGAGGACAAGGAAGAATATTTACACCACGAATTATCATCCCACATGCCCATGAATCAATAAGACTAAATCTGAACTCATTTGCTTCCTCCCCCACCCCAGCTCGCCTCTATCGTGGCAATGCTCTGTATTTGTTTGTCCGTCTGTTTTCAACTGCCCTGTGGGGACAGATACAACACACTGCTGTCCGGAGTGGTGGCCTCCTAGAGCAGGGACTGGGAGCGTGGATGGGGGCAACTACATAGCAAGAACAATACATCTTAGGGGACCGAAGGAATACATGGTTATAGAAACAACCCCAGATGAACTTCACTGAACTATACTGTGCATATCTTTATTTATGATGTTTATCTATCCATCCATCCATCCATCCACCCATCCATCCGTCCATCCATCCATCTCTGAATCTCTCTTGTGCTTAGCACAAGCACCTGGTACATGGTACTCGACCCACAGGGTACTCAACTCATATTTTTTTAATCAAAGAAGTAGAAGAAGTATGAGATATCTGAGATAAGCTTTGAAGAACTGGTAGAATTTCAACAGCTACAGATGGAGGAGGAATCGTTTAAGGCAGAGGAAATGGGAAAAGCCCAGGCACAGACAAAAATACTCGACTGACAGGGTATGTAAAGGCAAATAATGATCAGTAACACCAGAACGCTGATGTGTGGTTTTATAAGACTTTAAGACTGAGCTGCAGATGCGATCTGACAAGCAATGGCGAGCCAGGGACGTATTTTAAGCAATGGCATTTGCAGTTGGAAAAGAATTAACTGGAACCGAGGACACTTCTTAAACAGCTACCAAAAGAATTACCTAAGTGAGAAGAAATGAAGGCCCGAACTACAGCAACTAGAGTAAAAGTAGAAGAGAGGGAGAAAATATTACTTTTGAGACTGAAGATAAAAACCGAGCTTTTCGAATATTCGAGAACAAGGGAGTCAGTCGAAGTCGTAAATTTAAAGGAAGTGAAAAATTCAAACCACTAAAATTAAAAGGCCTAAAAAGGAACAATAAATATTTAAAAAAAAAATACATTTAACACATTGGTTTATGGACCCGAACAATCGCGAACGGTGTTGGGTACTCGAGCACACAGTGTTCTCATCAAGCTGGTTGTGCTGGTGAGAACTCCAACAAGCACGGGCTGACACACAGGGGTGAGTGAAGAGGACATTCTGTGTGTGCGCAGGAAAGATCATTCTATGAGTTCTGAGGAGGGAGTGAGCAGAATATAACCATACCGTGAAGCTGTTGTTAGCATTTTTTGTGCTTGCTTCAGCTACACTGGCATCTGAGAGGTCAACTTCATCAAATATCAGAGACTGTTAATGAAAAAGAACACAAACATATTAAATAAAAACTGAACTCAATGCTCCTCAATATTTATTATTATTATTTTTTTTACTATTAGGTCATGACTATGCGGGCATGTCAGGAATTAGGAAAAGAAAATGAAGAAAAATTTAAGGTAGTGATACTTTGTGAGTAAAACCACAAAGTATGAGTAACACATAAATCCCAAACTGAAAATGACTTGAAAGAGCTTTAGAACACTGTTTCAAAGCAAAATGCTCTGTGCACCTAGGAGCATAATCCATGGGGAACCTACTAAGTGTCACACACACACACACGCGCACACGGGACAGTATCTCTAAACCTTGTAACAGCTTTGCCAGGAAGGCAGAGGAGACATCATTGTCCCCACATTTGCTAAATGAGAAATGAAAAGAACTAGTCCAGGCTCAGATCATGGAATTTTCTGGATCTTATCTTCCTCATCTATAAATGTGTTCAAATGAGACGGTGAATCGCTCTGCGAATATAAGATGAATGTTTCTTTTATACTCTTAAAAGTGGTTTTCATCAAAAATTTTTCAGTGGTTAAAACCTCCACAGAAATGGAATCTCTAAAAATATACGATTTAGAAGTTAGAATATTCTAGTAAATAAATGTATCCTTCCCACTTTTAGTCACTTGGTTGTTGTTCATACTCGTTCAATGTTCTTCCAGCAAGGCGGGCAGAACAAGTCTCCTCTAGAAGTGTCAAAAAAGGGGGCCCCTTCCTGGACAGCCTCCACCGCCCCAAGATCTCCAGGGGGTGTGTTTCAATCCAACCAATCTGACTGGAAGACTCGTTCCCCGACTCGAGAGAATTTACAGTCTAGCACAGGTGATGAAACAGACACAGCTAATGTTAATGTGAGACAGACGATATATTAAAAGTGGAAGAGATGCCACAAAATGCTACGGACAGCCACAGATAATTTACACTCTTTCCCTTGTGAGTAATGGAGTAAAGGCTATTTGAGGGGTATCTTAAACAAAACGAGGAATTTTGTCAAGTGGAGACAGGGGGGAGGCTATTTGGAGGTGAGGAACGGGGGCAAAGCTGAAAACTATCAAGCAGTCAGTGCTGCCGAGAAATAAACGTGAAAAGTCAGGATGGAGCCAGATCAGGGACAACCCTAGACACGGTGACTTTTAAAATAAGATTGATTATTTTATTTGGTTATTACTTCTACAGCTGCGTAAACTAAGAATTAGGTTTGTTTGTTGATTTGTTCTGACTTCCTGGTGCACAACTCTGCTATTTATATCAGAAACATACATTTTTTTTTAATATGGAAATGATCAATTACTCAACTGGCACAGTAGCAAGAAATCGTAATGTTTATTTTTGAAGGTCTACTAAAATAGCAGTTCTAAACGGAAACTCATTCTTACAATTTTTTTCTCCCCAAACTATCTGATTCTTATTTTATTCAACTGTTACATGAAAATTATTTAAAGCCGTAATCTTATTTGACTACGATTTTTATTCTTAACCACTAGCATAACTGAGTGGTGATTTTGTGTGTCAGGCAAACACCTCAAGTCTGTTATCTCGTTTAAACCCCTTCTCAACATCGCACGCTGTCTGTCCACAGCCACTTCCCTGGAAAGTGCTAGAACTGGGATACGAACTCTTGTCTGAAACCAGAGAATGGTTTCTTAGCAACTACAGAAATTCTCTCTCATGGCCAGGGAAAGATTTATCAGGTAAAAAGTATCAAGGAGAGGGGGGAAATCCAAAATTTTGAGTTTATTGTATCTGATAAGGTTACATTTAGTGTTTCATTTTAACTGGAAGGAAAGAAGGAAGGAAGGAAGAAAGCAAAATACACTGGAACCTTCCTGCTCGATTGTCCTTCGGGGACACCGTGAAAGTGACTTGAATTAGCTCCCTTGGGATTTGGTCCAAGAGGGATCACGTTTACACTGAACTCACATAAGAGCAGTCAGGCTGTAGTGGGCCCGTGACAAGAACAGTGACAGAACCAAACTTCCAAACCCATCCCCAACCTCAAGCGCTTGCGCTAGAATTCTCTCGAGTTACCTTTGAGTCCTTTGCATAATAAAGCGTACGGCCTCGAAGCTTGAAGTACCGTTTCTTCCACCGTTGGAAAGAACTGGTTTGCTTCAACAGCTGCCCCTCTTTAATACTGGTCTGGGGAGAAGCAGAAGTACAATGCCATGATTAAAATGAAATTCGAAACCAAAGATATTCAGAATTAATGACACACTATCATTAACGTTTTGAATATTGTTTCCCGTGTCCTACAAATGACACGAGAGTATTTTCTTCTCCTTCTTGTCCAACCAAGGGAGCTCATGTGCAAAGTCCCAAGGAGCAAAGGGAAATTGGACAGGGTTCCCTGACCTCTGAGTAGTCAGAAATAGTATGGAAGGCACATGCACGTAAACCATCACTCGCAATACAGGGTGATGCATACACTGACTTGTATACAGTAAGCGTTTAATAAATGACAGAAAGGACAGAGGTGCAGTATAATATAATGGTTAAGGAGGCGTGGGCTTCACATCCCCGTGACTATTTTTATAACTGGCAATTTGTACTTAACCCCTTTCACCTTCTTCACCCACCCCCCGCCTCCCCGACTCCTCCCATCTGCAACCCTCATGAATACGCTCAATAATATTATAATAACTACGCGTGGTATCAGATGGGCGCTGGTCATCTTATGGTATATAAATGTCTAATCGTTATGCTGTACACCTGAAACAAACAGATGTCAACGGTAATTCAAATTTTTAAAAAAACGAAAGAAAGGCATGGGCTCTGGAGCCAGAACCCCTGTTTGTGCTCAGCTCCGGGTGCCACCACTGAGTAGCTGGATGATCTTAAGCAACCTACTACACTTCCTGACGCCTTTATTTATTCATCTATAAAAGGGATGAATGACAACTTACAGGGCTGTGGCGAGGCATAAATGAAAAACTCGTAAAGGATTACTGCACGGCACACAGTAAGTGATCATTAAATGTCAATTGTCATTAGCCATATGTCAGTGTAACAAACACATATTCAAAGCACCGTGCCTGGTGGTCCAGAGAAGGATCAGCTCCACCTCAGAGGGAGTCAGGGAACTCCTCGCAGAGGGAGTCAGGGGTGGGTCTCAAAGGACTTTATCGAAATGGCCAGGAATGGGGAAGGGTATTTTAGGTGTGTGCAAAAGCAGAAAGGTTTAAAACAGCATGGCTTATTTGGGGATCTTCAAAGAGCTTTTGGTTATAAATGCAGATGGGGTTTACCAGGCGGGGCAGAGACGTGGCTGAGAGAAGTAGGCAGGGGATCTGTGATGCTGGGCCAGACGCTGTGCTAAGCCCTTTGTGATGCAAGTTCACTTCGTCATCAACCCTCCCACTTCCCCTAGTATCTCTCCCTGACTTGGTCCCTCCCTCCACGACGGTGCTTTGCGTTCGAGTGGGCACCCGAGCTCCTCCCCGAGGTCTGCAGAGGACCCACCATCTCCTCGAGGGCTCTTCCCTCAGATATCCTTCGCCTCCGATTCTCCGACCTTCTCGACGGGACCCACTGCATCGACCTCCAGTTTAATACAGCAACGTGTTCCCCATCTCGATCTTTCTTCCTCTCCCATGCAAAGTACTCTGCATCTTCTAATGTGTAACGTAAGTTACGTATTTATTATGTCTACTGATGTGTTTATTATGTTTATTGTTACCTATTAGAGTAGAAGATCCCTGAGTTTATTTTATCTAGTAAAGTTAAATTTACTATTTCATTTTAACTGGAAGGAAAAAGAGAGAAAGGAGGAAACTAAACTTAAAGCAAACGAAGCTTATAGCCTTGCTGTGACATTGTCCTTAGGAGACATGTCACAGGACTGAACTCAAAATGATCCTCTTGGGATGGGGCCCGAGATGGATCATGTTTATCCTGAATTCACAGAGGAGCATTAATGCTATAGCAAGCCTCCAAGACAAAAACAGCTCATAGAACCACGATTTTAATCCATCCCACCGGGTTGCACATGATAATAGCTTAAGTACCAAGAACATCATCTAGCATGTACGATACTGAGACCTATATGAATGTAGAGCAGGTACTGAGATCAAACCCGTCTGCTCAATTCAAGTTTATTCCCAACTTTTACCTTACACTGTCTTTTATCATCAACGTGACATAAAATATTGAAAAGAGTCTGCCGTCACTAATAAGGCAGTTAATTACATTAATGCTTACTTTCAATCTCAATAAGAGATCTTCCCTACAGTTTGCTCAAACTGGTCCTCTAGGAATGGTGAGATCATGACAATTTAATGATAACGAAATACTTTGAAACTTTAGTACCGAAGAGCTCAGTCTGGACCGAGACACAGACTTCCAGCCAGGCTCTGCCACACGCTAACAGCATGAATCTGGGCCAGCAACTTCAGCTGTCTGTGCTCCGGTTTCCTCTCTTAAAATATGGGACTAATAATCCCAACTTCACAAGCTCGTTGCATCTAATTTAATTATAAGATGATGCCTGGAGAGCACTTAGCACACTGTCTGGGTTACAGAAAACATTCAATAAGTGGCAGAAAGTGTTGTTATTATGATATCATTATGCTATTAAGTTCAGGGAGTTTTTGCCAGGCACCAAATTATAAGAGCTTCTTGGAAGAAGGGAATTCGCGTTCAGAGGCCACTGTAAGGGCAAGTAACAGCTGGAGCAGGGCAGAGTGTCAAGGGATGAGGCTGAGGGAGACGAGCCGGAAGCTGCGGGCCACGACGGGGAGTTTGCTTTTCATTCTAAGTGCAAAAAGCTAGAAAAATGTTTGAAGCAGGAGAGAGAGAGAATGGGGAGCTGGGTGAGAAAGCGGGGGACAAGTTAAGAGGCTGCTGTAGTTATCCAAGAAAGAGACACCAGAAGCTTGAACTAAGGTTCTAGCATCACTGAGATGGGACAATCTGAGATGTTACTTTGGAGCCAGAATCTACTGGGCTTACTGGCAGCCATGAAGGACGAGACACAGAAGAGAACCAAGGAGAAGGCTAAGCATTTGGCTTGGGCAACTACATGCGAAGGACCGAGAGAGAAAGGGCAGTGAGAAGCGCATGGCGGCCGCATCTGACGTGACCCAGCGTGGAGAGTCTGCGATTCTTAAACCCAGACACGAGGTACTGAAACGCTACGCAAACGTAACTTACCCGAAGAACAAATC
>NW_011888935.1:999730-1002152 GCF_000151845.1 Pteropus vampyrus | reverse complement strand
AAGTTACTTAGACGGAATGCTACCTTAATGCGCTAAGCAGAGTGCAACTTTGCACACAGGGTTTTTTTGGTAAGCTAAGAATCTTTGAAAAATCAGTTACTGCCTGATTGATCTCATAAATGTACATTTTATATGTTAACTATTCTGGGCCATCAGATAGGCAGGATAAAAAGCTTGATATGACAAAGTGGAAATGTCGGTGATGACTCCTCTTTTACAGATGCCTTCGAAGCTTCCAGAAGAATCTCTCGCTTATCCTATTCTTGTCACACTATGATCCCTAACTTCTCTTCTAGGGAATGGGAACGGAATTCCTTGTGATGGGAAGAGGTGGGTTGTTACGGACTGAATGTCTGTGTCCCCCAGAAGTGAAATCCTCACCCCCAATTTGATGGTTTGAGGAGGTAGAGCCTTGGGGAGGTATTGGGTCATGAGGGGAGCGCCCTTGATGTGGGATGAGTGTCGTCATCAAAGAGACCCCAGAGAGTCCTCTCGGCCCTTCTACCGCGTGAAAACACAGCTAGAAGATGGCCATCTGTGAACGAGGAAGCAAGTCCCCACCAGACACCAGCGCCTTGATCTTGGACTTCCCAGCCTCCCAAACCGTGAGAAATAAATATTTGTTGTTTGAGCCACCCAGTTTACAATATTTTTGTTACAGCAGCTCGCACGGTCAAAGACATGGGTCGACCGAGTTCTCAACACTCTAGGTTTTGTATGTAATCACTTCTCTCCTGTCTCTTTTAACTACTGCCTACTCCATTCCCCCAAAGAGAATTTTCTTTGCCATCTACACTTTCTAATCCATTCTGTCAAATAAGCTCCGGAAAAGCTGCGTATGCCTTCCTGGGTGTCTGGACAGAAAACTCTAACATTGTGAGTCTATCTGACATTCTTTAACGGTAAGCCTCTTTAGTTTTACAGACTAAAGTGGAAATAATACCTGTATGTCAGTCACAACGTGCTATGATGACACGTGAGATCATGGACATGAAAGAATACATAACTCTTTAAAAATGTGGCATGACAAGATATTATCAATATTTGTCCCCATAAGAAGCGTTCTTATAGGAAAGATTTTATCTCTTCACTTCCTTGCCTCCTGCCACAGCCTCAGCTCCAGCTCCTCTCCTTCCCTTGGACTCAGCAGCTCCCCGAATGCCCTCCAGGCTGTCAGTTTCCCCCCCACTCACCCATGCTCCTCGCAAGGGGCGGAATCATCCCCGATAAAGAGATTCGATCCCACCAAATCCTGGTTTAAGATGCACAGTGTAATTCCAGCCTGATTGACTGGGCACAGACTCTTGCTTCCACAAGTGAACACCTGAGCTTCATCTTCAGCAGCCAACAATCCTGCATTCACCTGGCAGCAGCGTAAAAGAGAGATACCTGCTAATCCCCAAATCCTCCATGTTTCCCTATGTCCAAGCTTTCCATGAGCTCCCTCTACTCATACACTGCCTCCTGCACCTTCTTGTAAACGTCCCAACCCCATCCCATCATCCTTCAAGGCTCAGGCCACCCTCACAGCCTAGGTGCACCCATGCTCAGACAATGTTTACAGCATTAATCATATAAGAATTTGTTTAAATTTGTATCTCTCGTATTTATTTTTCCATCTGACAGATGGCCATATATTTGATGCTAATAAAGTAATTAATACATGTTCATTGATTTATTGAATAATCCGAAAAGGAAAACTTAGAAAGATTAAAACATTTTTTTTCTTTGACTGATAAGAATTTGGAGAATTTAATGGAGCAAGATATTTCAATGTTTCTTTCCAGCAAGTCAGTATACTGGCAGAAAGTATAAAAGAAATAGACCTGACCCCTAAAAAGAGCCCCAGGTCGGGATCCACTTCTGACTCTACCATTTATTAGCTTTGTGGCTTCAAACATGTAAAAAGATCTATAAACCTAAATTTCCCTACTTGTAAGATGAGGATAAATAATACCTGCCCTGTATTCCTCAGAGTTGTTAACTTGAAACAAAATGAAACAAAATGATGTGTAAATATCTTTCATAAACTCCCAGATACTATATAACGCACCGTAAGGGACTCAGCACGTCACACTTTGAGAAAAAGGTGTTGGAAGTGAGGCTGACACCAGTTAAAAGAGAGAGAACCTTCCTGAACAACGGCCTAACGCTTATACCAAAGACCACGTATAACCACGTATAACCTACAGTATACAGTCCCAAAACGAGTAAAGCTTTCTAAACATTTCTAATAAGAACAGAAATCAATCATGAAATTGTATTTAATAAAGCAATGGTTCAGAGTTTGTAACTGCTATATAATATGATTTTATTTCTCAGAGCATCGATCTTGTTTACCGGTAAGAATCAGAAAATGATGACAATGGCTGCTGGATGACACCACCTGGAGGCCTCTGGTACTTCAAAATTTAATTAGCCC
>NW_011888935.1:994330-999680 GCF_000151845.1 Pteropus vampyrus | reverse complement strand
AGGAAAATCGTTCTGAAGCTAGCTTGCTCTTCTCTAAGAGATGTGATTTAAAAGATTTAAGTAGGAGACAGTTATCTACATGAAAGCTAATCCCCAAAATAAACTTCTGTTTATATACAGCTAGTTAAACAAATACTTATATAAGCAAAAACATAACAAAAATGATTAATTTGCAACAGCTTTAGCAAATATAATCATATAATCAAAGTGCGGTTCAAAGAAAAACATGTGACTCCAAAAATCTCAAAATACTTATTCTAAGTGAAAATCTCAAAATACTTATTCTAAGTGAAGAAACAGAGAATCGGTCTTTAAAATCATAATATTTATACTATTCGAATATTAATATTCCACTAGAATAACAAATTGAAACTAGTAACAAATATAAGAAAGTGGATCAGAGTTATAATTACAAATCTATTAAAATTAAGTATTAGATTTTAATTTTATTTTGTTCACAATCTCTCGGAAAAGGGATAAGCTCTCCTCTCCCTCAAAAATGGGTTTAGGACATTTACATTAACCGCCATTTAGTCTTATAATCTGGCAGATATTAGTTTAGTCCTATCCGACTCTTACGAAAAATCAGTAAAGCCATATAGACCTCAACTGTAATCTGACAATCCAGTTTCCAAATATTAAAAACAAAAAGGAAAATGAATTTAGCTTTGAAAAAAATATTTCCATAAAATAAGCTTTAACTTGAAAGCTGTCTTATCTAGCTGGCTTTCTGAGACTGTTTTTCTAGTCCAACGTCCTAAAGCTGTGGTATTGCTCACTTCGTGCCTCCTGCTTCGAGCCAACAACAGTACTTTCTCTTTTAAGTTAAACACATGCGGGTGCTCTACACATTTCAAAACACCGCTTGTGCCACGAGTCGAAGTTACTTAGACGGAATGCTACCTTAATGCGCTAAGCAGAGTGCAACTTTGCACACAGGGTTTTTTTGGTAAGCTAAGAATCTTTGAAAAATCAGTTACTGCCTGATTGATCTCATAAATGTACATTTTATATGTTAACTATTCTGGGCCATCAGATAGGCAGGATAAAAAGCTTGATATGACAAAGTGGAAATGTCGGCGATGACTCCTCTTTTACAGATGCCTTCGAAGCTTCCAGAAGAATCTCTCGCTTATCCTATTCTTGTCACACTATGATCCCTAACTTCTCTTCTAGGGAATGGGAACGGAATTCCTTGTGATGGGAAGAGGTGGGTTGTTACGGACTGAATGTCTGTGTCCCCCAGAAGTGAAATCCTCACGCCCAATTTGATGGTTTGAGGAGGTAGAGCCTTGGGGAGGTATTGGGTCATGAGGGGAGCGCCCTTGATGTGGGATGAGTGTCGTCATCAAAGAGACCCCAGAGAGTCCTCTCGGCCCTTCTACCGCGTGAAAACACAGCTAGAAGATGGCCATCTGTGAACGAGGAAGCAAGTCCCCACCAGACACCAGCGCCTTGATCTTGGACTTCCCAGCCTCCCAAACCGTGAGAAATAAATATTTGTTGTTTGAGCCACCCAGTTTACAATATTTTTGTTACAGCAGCTCGCACGGTCAAAGACATGGGTCGACCGAGTTCTCAACACTCTAGGTTTTGTATGTAATCACTTCTCTCCTGTCTCTTTTAACTACTGCCTACTCCATTCCCCCAAAGAGAATTTTCTTTGCCATCTACACTTTCTAATCCATTCTGTCAAATAAGCTCCGGAAAAGCTGCGTATGCCTTCCTGGGTGTCTGGACAGAAAACTCTAACATTGTGAGTCTATCTGACATTCTTTAACGGTAAGCCTCTTTAGTTTTACAGACTAAAGTGGAAATAATACCTGTATGTCAGTCACAACGTGCTATGATGACACGTGAGATCATGGACATGAAAGAATACATAACTCTTTAAAAATGTGGCATGACAAGATATTATCGATATTTGTCCCCATAAGAAGCGTTCTTATAGGAAAGATTTTATCTCTTCACTTCCTTGCCTCCTGCCACAGCCTCAGCTCCAGCTCCTCTCCTTCCCTTGGACTCAGCAGCTCCCCGAATGCCCTCCAGGCTGTCAGTTTCCCCCCCCACTCACCCATGCTCCTCGCAAGGGGCGGAATCATCCCCGATAAAGAGATTCGATCCCACCAAATCCTGGTTTAAGATGCACAGTGTAATTCCAGCCTGATTGACTGGGCACAGACTCTTGCTTCCACAAGTGAACACCTGAGCTTCATCTTCAATCCTGCATTCACCTGGCAGCAGCGTAAAAGAGAGATACCTGCTAATCCCCAAATCCTCCATGTTTCCCTATGACCAAGCTTTCCATGAGCTCCCTCTACTCATACACTGCCTCCTGCACCTTCTTGTAAACGTCCCAACCCCATCCCATCATCCTTCAAGGCTCAGGCCACCCTCACAGCCTAGGTGCACCCATGCTCAGACAATGTTTACAGCATTAATCATATAAGAATTTGTTTAAATTTGTATCTCTCGTATTTATTTTTCCATCTGACAGATGGCCATATATTTGATGCTAACAAAGTAATTAATACATGTTAACTGATTTATTGAATAATCCGAAAAGGAAAACTTAGAAAGATTAAAACATTTTTTTTCTTTGACTGATAAGAATTTGGAGAATTTAATGGAGCAAGATATTTCAATGTTTCTTTCCAGCAAGTCAGTATACTGGCAGAAAGTATAAAAGAAATAGACCTGACCCCTAAAAAGAGCCCCAGGTCGGGATCCACTTCTGACTCTACCATTTATTAGCTTTGTGGCTTCAAACATGTAAAAAGATCTATAAACCTAAATTTCCCTACTTGTAAGATGAGGATAAATAATACCTGCCCTGTATTCCTCAGAGTTGTTAACTTGAAACAAAATGAAACAAAATGATGTGTAAATACCTTTCATAAACTCTCAGATACTATATAACGCACCGTAAGGGACTCAGCACGTCACACTTTGAGAAAAAGGTGTTGGAAGTGAGGCTGACACAAGTTAAAAGAGAGAGAACCTTCCTGAACAACGGCCTAACGCTTATACTTAGAAAAATTATCAAAGACCATAACCTACAGTATACAGTCCCAAAACGAGTAAAGCTTTCTAAACATTTCTAATAAGAACAGAAATCAATCATGAAATTGTATTTAATAAAGCAATGGTTCAGAGTTTGTAACTGCTATATAATATGATTTTATTTCTCAGAGCATCGATCTTGTTTACCGGTAAGAATCAGAAAATGATGACAATGGCTGCTGGATGACACCACCTGGAGGCCTCTGGTACTTCAAAATTTAATTAGCCCGAAACTGACAGCTCTACCTCACTGAGAGCAGAGTCCCAGCACTTGTCACCGTCCCCAGCACAGAGAACAGCTCTGACTTATTCCCTACAAATGAATGGATGACGTGAAGGCGGACATTCAGGGGGGCCGGTTGGGTTTTCTTTTGGGGGGACCTTGACTTGGCCGTTTTTTTAAGAAACTGTGGGCAGGAAACTCATCGGCATTCTGGGATCTGGGCCCAGGGCTGCCTGTGTTGTGGCCATCTCTTTCTCGTCTGCAAACGTCTCTGCAGAAAATGTAAGCATTTACCATTTGATCTCATTCTGATGCATCTGTTGGCCTCCTGTTAAACTGCTTCAAGCCTGGCTTTTCTATCTGCCACCAAAATTTCCCATCAGTTCCTCTTGATTCTAGGACCTTTTGGCTTTGTGCCTTGTACCCTTCTCTCCCCTTCAGAATTTTGTCTAACCATGAATTTCTTACTTCCTTAAAATCAAATTCGAGATCTTTACTGAAATGAGTACATATGTTACATTAAGCTTCATCGAGTATACCAGTTGTTGTAAAATCCAGCTGGTCGTCTGAGTCACCGGGAACACCTTCCTGAGATTAACGCCTGGGAGGTGTGGGCTCAACAGGCTTGGAGTAGAAGCATCGGAGGCTGCACGCATTAAAATCTCTTTTGATGGTTGTAACTGTCACCCAGGCTTCATAAACACTCTCATAAATGACACTGAGTATAATAATTTGTAGAAGCCCTTTAAAAAGATAGAATGCAGCATTTTTTTCATTCGCCTTTAATTGATACTATTCAATCTCACCATTTGTCCTTACCTGGCTCTGAGCATTTAAAAAACTGGTGTTAAGAACCTTCCTCAAACACATCTCTAGGGAGGCACTGAATCTCTCAGACTGAACGTGTTTCTGTCTGTGTGCGTGGAGCCGGCTCACATGCCATGCCGACCCTCTTCCCACCCCCACTGGCTCTGCTCCAAGGCAGGTGGGGGGAGTGGCGGGGTGCAGGGGGGGGGTCCTAATCACTGCGCATGCTCACTCAAGCTCTTCCCTTCCTCGCCTTGAGAGCCAGCCACGCACAAGAAACCAGGCGATTCTCAACAACCATTCCGAGAGAAAACTGACTTGATTTGCAGAAGTCTAGACTAAGACTTCCAAACGAAGAGAGGAAGCCCCGGGGCCTGGGAAATGCGGGGCGGGGGCTGATAAGGAGGAGAAGACCCCCGAGTGTGTCTCCGTCCCAAAGCACCCCGCAGCCTGTGCTGGCACCGGCCTCATCCAGCAAGGAAGCAAATGCTGGCAGGAGGACCGCGGTGGGAACGACGCAAGGACGGTTCGGCGGGACGGTAACGCAGCAGGAGGGGGCGCCCCAGCACGAGAGGGCGCCCCAGCATGAAAGGGCGCCCCAGCTTCCCGGAGAATGGGGACCGGGGGTGCTTCTGGACCCAGTCCTCACGGCAATACAATAAGGTGATTCGGGTGCTTTGCCTTTTATGACATCACAAAACATTTTTTATAAACTGCCACTTGAGCGGCGGGTGGGGGGGCGGAGCGTCTAGCAGTTTTGTGTATCACAATAACCTGAGGACACAGGACGGGCACTTTGGAGAGCCAAAGCAGGACCTGAGCAGCGGCTTCCCATGCTGGGCGCCACGGAGGGGACTCTATAGCCCCAAGAAATACAGCCCCAAAGCCCCGAGGCAAGATGATTATACGCATTTAATATGATGATATTTAATATTTATACAATGTTCATTTAATGGCATTTAATGTTCTAGAACTTTGTGAAACACTTTCATTTGTGGTTATTCATATACAACCACTGTTGTTTTTGGAAAAATTTCCCACACCTAAGTTTATTTTTACGTATAAGACACACACACCGTATTCGGGCTGTCCGGGGCGCGTGTGCTGAGACTGTCGCCTGGTCACCCGGCCTGCAGGCGGCTCACAGCCTCCGGCCCCGTGAGTGCACCTGCCCGTTAAGTCAGGTGACGCATAAACTCTAACGTGGCTCTGAGGTCCCGCAGCGCCTCATCCTCCAACCCAGCGAGGAAGAGGCTT
>NW_011888935.1:979506-993500 GCF_000151845.1 Pteropus vampyrus | reverse complement strand
TAACCTGAGGACACAGGACAGGCACTTTGGAGAGCCAAAGCAGGACCTGAGCAGCGGCTTCCCATGCTGGGCGCCACGGAGGGGACTCTACAGCCCCAAGAAATACAGCCCCAAAGCCCCGAGGCAAGATGATTATACGCATTTAATATGATGATATTTAATATTTATACAAGTCTTGGCATTTAATGTTCTAGAACTTTGTGAAATACTTTCATTTGTGGTTATTCATATACAACCACTGTTGTTTTTGGAAAAATTTCCCACACGTAGGTTTATTTTTACGTATAAGACACACACACACACCGTATTCGGGCTGTCCGGGGCGCATGTGCTGAGACTGTCGCCTGGTCACTCGGCCTGCAGGCGGCTCACAGCCTCGGGCACCATGCGTGCACCTGCCCGTTAAGTCAGGTGACGCATAAACTCTAACGTGGCTCTGAGGTCCCGCAGCGCCTCATCCTCCAACCCAGCGAGGAAGAGGCTTTGCACCACGACCCGAGGACCCCTCCCGCGTGCAGACGAGAACGTTCCGACCTGTCACGCGGGGCCAGGCACCTGCTGCTCCTCCGACCCAGGGATGGAGGGCAGGGACCCCGGTGAAGCTACGACATCCCTTCGCCGCAGCACGCGGAGTGCATTCTCGACGTCGTCAGCGTTACGTCTGAAGTACTGTAACTGCTAATATTTGGGACCCATATTTAAACATAAATCAATGCATTCTAAAGCAAAATCATGGACGTTATCCAACGTATTCTAATTGCCCTCTATATCAATAAACCATCTAATGAGTCCTACTTTGTCCCTTATACTGGTTTGTAATTTTCTTCAGAAAAGCTATAGATACATAATTGCCTTCCTGAGACACTAGTTATTTTGTAAACTTTTAATTAATTCCTAAAATTAAGCTTTCTCTCTGTTTTTAATATGTTCCTTTTTTAGGAGTTTCTAAATGTATTTTTCTAATAGGTAATATTAAAGAGATAAAAATATATGATTTTAATAACGTACTATTATACTTTTATTTAAAGAAGATACAAAATGTGCATACACACCAGGTATGCTTCCCCCCCTCCCCCCATAAAATACAATGAACTACAGCATGTCACCACAGGGTGGTGGCAGTGTCATACCTATGACTCAGGTTTTTCTTTCAGAGCCAGGAACAACGATGGGCCTTTTGTCAATTAGATGAACCCTGCCAACAACCGTGAGTGGCACATAATAAAGAATTCTGTGGTAAAGGGGTAAAAAAGCCATTCTGCCAATTCCGAATTCACTTCTTCCTTTATTAAACACCCTTACTCACTTCCAAAACAAAAAACCCCTTTGTCCACACGTGACATTTTGATGTGACCACTTTCCGACACGGCTACCATGACACAACAAGTTTGATACAGGGGCATTTAGATGTGGCCTAAAATAAACCACTGAACATTACACTTATTTTTTTAAACTAGTAACTAATGTGCAGAACAGACAAGCTCACGCCGTGCCTGAGCATCATTCTGCTGCTCTCCCGCTGCTCCCCCTGCCGACTGCAGTTTGGGTGAGGCAGGAACTGGGGGTTGGGGTTGGGGTGGGGCCGAGATGGGATGGAGCAGGTGAAGCTCTGGCAGAAGGAGATTATGGAAGACGTGGCAGACCAACCACATGTAACCAGGAGTCATGTTCGCCACATGTATTTATCTCGGAAAGGGCTAGTAACCATCGTCTGCACAATCGTGTGCTTATTTTCTGGAATTTAAATTGTACGTTCAATAATTTGCCTCTCAAGCCTCTGGTTCTTCCCCAGAGATTACCTGGGTCCCAAATGCGTAGGAAATTCTCAGATTTCTGCCAATTCATAGTTAGGTAGTAGGTAGGTAGACACATACATGTTATATTTAATAAGGACCGATATCTCTATAAGGATAACCCAGTTCTCATAGATTTTTAAAAAACATCTTAACTGTTCATGGAAATGAATAAAATCAAATGTGACTGTCCACTGCAATTAGGACAGGGCAGAGGAAAGGTCAGAGACTGTGCAAATGACTGTGCAAATGACTAGGTAAACAGTATACACACACACACACCTAATACCACGTGGGTTCTGTGCTTTGTTCCTGACAGTCTGTTCCTTTATCTGGATCCACCCCCTGCTGTCTATTTATTCCTCCTCTGAGACCCTCCCCCGCCACCCTCCCCCTCTCCCCTCCCACAAAACCGAGCTCCGCCCTCCTTCAGGCTACTTGGGGACCTCGTTGGAACGTCTCTCCTCGTGACGCAGTGTGATCATCTGGCTACGTGAATCGCAGAGGTGCAGAGTCTGGCTCCATGGCTGACGAGCTGTTCAAGCCCTTGAGAAATAACCTTTCTGTGCCTGAGTTTCCTCTCATTTAAACGTGGATGATGACGATGACCACGAGCTCGCAGGGGTGTTGCGAGGGAGGACTGGCTGAGTCGAAGTATGTAAAGTACTGACAGCGGCTCCCAGCGCGTCACGCTTAGTAGATATTCGCTGATCCTACGCGATTCTTGTTCCTGCTCTTTATTGGGCAGTAAACGTCCCACAGGCGGCACCATGCTGACTTCATCGCCGCGTCCCTGGTCCCACGCTCCTCAGCGGGATTCATCGTTCGTGAAACTCAACTGAACTACTTCCTCCGCCCTCCGTCTCTGATCGTTCCCTCTCTGCCCTTGCTTGGCATGTCTGATCTTAAGAAGGAAAAACTTTTTTCACCTCTTGAGTCCATCCCAGGTCACAATCTATGCCTTTCTCCCCATGACTCTAAAACTTCTTAAAAAAAAAAAAAAAAAAAAAGACTATTCTTTTGTGTCTCTCCTTTTCTTCGGCCTAACTGCAGAGCTTTCACTTTTTCTTCAAGAAAACCGCCCCTTGACTATTTCCAGTTATATCCCACGAGCCACATCTCTCCGGGCAAACTTATCCCTTTACTTTGCTCCAATTATGTCCTCTAAACATACACATAACTCCCAAAACTTCTACATTTATTCTCAAAGTTTCACTCCAGCTCCGTTGACAACTGCTTATGTGACATCTCCACATGGAGATTCTCTCACCACCTGAGACTCAACAAGTATTTTATATGGCGAGTAATATATGTCTTAGTAATATACGTCTCATAGAGAAAAAGGAAAAAACACATTGATCTGGCTCAGGAAACCTAGATGCTAATTCTGAAACTTCCAGTGAACAACTATCCAACCCTGAGTAAAAGTCCCTCATCCTATTCGGAATTCCAGATGAACTCAGCACCCTCCACAGCAACTCTGCTCCTCGTCCCGCGATCCCATCTGCTAGCAGCAAGCGGCAGCATTCCCCGAAGCACACCATCCCCAGACTTCCAACCTCTCTTGGATTCTCCCTTGCCCCGAGATTCTTTAGTCTTCCCTCAAAATGCTTTCGAAATCTGGTCTTCCTTTCTGCTTCAACGGCAAGTGCCCCGATTCTAGCACCTTCATGACTTCTCACCTACACCTAGCGAATCACCTCCTGTGCAGAAGGGAAGACTAGCGCTAGAGGAAGAAGCACCTGCTGCGGACAAGAGCTGGTCCAGCTAGACCGACCGCCACCAGCACGGACCCTACATTTGGAAGTACTGCTCCCCTTTTAAGTTTGGCCAAGCGTGGAAGACAGCTCTTAAAGACCCTTAATAGATTGGAGGCAAAACGGATCAAACAAGTCTTCACCAAAGGTTGGCAATCACATAAGGGACAAGACGGGATGATCCTAGACAATATGAACAAAAAACCTCTCGTCCTCCCCAATTTTTTTTCTTTTATCAATACCCCCCTCCCCCAAAGAGGGACCACAGGACGTGCCTGTCTCGGCTCCCCCAGCAGCGCACACGAGATGTCCCCCTGCCAACAAGGGGCACGAGCTCAGGGAGACACCACACTCAAGGTCTCTGGATCAAAATCAAGGAGCCGGGCCCTCGTCTTCGCCTGTTCAGGGCCTGTTCTCACAGCTCTTCCTCGCTCACAGGGAGGCGGGCTGGCTGGGGCGGGGGCCTCGGCCGAACAGCACGATCTGGAAGCTCCCTATTGTTCATAAAGACAATCACGTGGACATAAACATGAAAAACACACCGTCTTCCTGACACCAAACGGATTCTCCGCACTTCCTCCTTCCAGAATGATTTCCTGACGATGCAGAGGTCACCCTATCGCTTCCGTGTTCAGAATCTTTGCTGGTTGTTCATAAACCACAGACTTCAACAAAAACTCTGCGTTGAAGGCCCTCGACTGGCCACATCTTTACTGCTTTGGTGGCCTCCTCTCTCGTGCAGTGTCCACCCGCTCCTGCCGCTAATGCTCCTGGCGTACTGGTCCACCTGTGGTCAGCCGAACAAGACACATATCCTCCCATCTCGTGGCCTTTGTGTCAGTGGCTTTCCACGGGCCCAGAATGCTCTTCTCCAGGATTTCCCCCCTCAGTGATCTGCCCTTACATGCTGCACGTAACTTCCCTCTTCCCAAATGTGTCACCTGAACAAGCGGAGCTCACTGGTTGGCAATGCCACGTGCTCGGTCCTCCCAGAGCCCAATCTGTAAGAGGCAATGGATTCGCAGAGGAGAGGGATGCGCCGAGAATATTTACTCTCAGGAGCTCATCGCTCTCGTTTTCACTACTGCCAATAGTGTATGAAAACTGAAAAACGCTTTACTGCGTGAGAGTAAAATAAATCATAATATGGGGTGCGTTACCCGCTCAGTCTTTAGAAGACTCTTTCCCCCGGACCCCGAAGTCACTGTAAGAGGCTATTTTTATTTCCTCTTCATCCTCCTCAAACTCCAATTCATTTGAGAAAAGTTATGTTGAAAAGTGGATGTTTTTGCTGTTGTTGGGATGAAATGGAACATTTCCTTTCCCTCTCTAATTCGCATCTCCCTCCACCCGGATGCCTGTGTTAGTCCACAGCGTGTGGGGTACCCTAACTACACACGAGTCTCTGCATGCACACAGATTCCTCCGCTGACGTTTACAGAGCCACAGAGGACTCTCGTGCTTACTGCGTTTTTCCCTTGGAGGGTGAGGTGAATACGGGCTACACCACTCGGATGTCTAAGAAATACATATTCCTTAAGTGCAGAGGTAAAAACGAGGTTCGATGATTCATACATGAAACATATTGTATTTTAGATATCTTTTTGTTCATTTAACACGTTTATTGAGTGTGTACATGTCAGAAATGATTCTGAGCAATGGTAAACAAAACCGCTAAAAATGCCTACGGTCATGGAGATAATAAGCTCATACTTAAGATTCTAGAAAAGATTTTAAACATCCTCTAATTCCATTTTAATGTACTTGCATAATAAAAGGTATGCATACTCTGGTCATCTCCTTATAAACCTTAATAAGCTAGTTTGTAACTATGACCCCAAAAATCTAAAAGTAGCACATAAAACAGGAAAGATAAAAGTTTAGAATAGTTTTGTACACGAGAAAGCAAATGGCCACCTTAGAGTAGCAGCATCAAAGTCCAAATGGGCTTTAACAAGAAAATTTACCACCTGGTTCCAAAAAAATGTTTGTCTTTTGCTTTTATCAAGTGTACAACCCTAGGTTGTAAAAGCTGAAAATTACACACATACACACATATAACTACACAAATTGTTTTAGAAGTCCAAGGTGATGTATATTTTTTTAAAAAAAGCACCTCAGAAAATTTAAAAAAATGTCAATTATATTTGTTAGTCATTTAATACTGCTTTACCACTAATACCAGCTTTTCTTACAGTGGACGGATGGCAAGTAACCAAACTCAGAAACATTATGATACGTGAGTATTAGCTTTAGGCATTAAATAAAACTTTGTTTAATAAATATGAGCCTCCAGGTAGAAAGATCCTGTGCAGAGCAGAGGAAAATCTGTGTGTGAGAGAAACAGGTAATAGTCTACCATGACCCCTTCTTCCCTCCTCCCGATACTTGGCCCGCTGGTTACAAATGCCATGTCCTGGCCTCCCCTGCGTGTGGCCGTGTGGCTAAGTCTACACTGAACGGATGTGAGTACCAGCAACGAGTATGACCTAAGTGTCATCCCCTCACGGTCACCTGATCTGGCTGTGGACTCTCTTTCCCACTCTGCTGGCTGGCAATGGCAATGACGTGAGCAACCTTGGAGGCTGCCCGGTGACACTACACTTCCCGGGTGTGACAGACTGAATTTTTGTGTCCCCCCCTCAAAATTCATATGCTGAAGCCTAATCCATAATATGACAGTTTGGGAGGTACCAGTTCACAAAGGCCAAGTCCTCATGAATGGAATCAGTGCCCCTATAAAAGACACGCTCGAGAGCTCCTGGCCCCTTCTGCCATGTGAGGACACAGCTAGAAGATGGCCATCTGTGAACCAGGAAGCAAGACCTCACCAGACCACGACTCCGCCGGCGCCGTGATCTTGGACTTCCAGCCTCCAGAACCGCGAGACAGAAACATCGTTGTTTTAAGCCCCCAGTGGACGATATTTGTTACAGTAGCCTGAACAGATGAGACACCAGGCTTTTTGCAGCTGGACGTCCCTCTGTGGCTGAGATGCTGCCAGTAGGATGTGAGCAGAAGTAACAGGTGTCACTTTGGTCTCTGCCTTTATACACGGGCCTACCTACTCCGTGTCCTCGTCCACCACTTGCTGCCTGGAACCTGGAAACGGTGACACAGCTCTGACCACGCAGGCGAGGACAATCACCCACAGGGATGGCGAAGAAAGAACTCTGGACGGAACCAGGGTCACCGAACGGCCCCGTGCAACAGGGACACCCGTCAGCTCAGCTTCCCTTGGACTGCGATGCGAGAGAGAAACTTTGTTCTCTATGTCTCTGAATTTGGGGGGTTCTTAGTTATCGCGACTGGGCAACTCCAATGTTTAAGCTAGGGTGGAAGCACCCTGCCAGCTGTGCACCGCACACCTCTGAACTGTTACTGGAAAAAGAGACATAAATTTTGGTGTTCTTTAAGCCACTGTATTTGGGGTTTTGTCACAGCGGGTTCGTCGACATACGCTACGTTCCTATCATCTGGTCTGTAATCAGTCAGTATATATAATTCTAGTTATATGTACTGCGAGAATCTACCCGACACCCAAGTAAGTCCCTGCCGCTCCTTCCCCACAGAACCCCAATGTGGTTCCACTATCCACACCTTCTCCGCAAGGCATATGCTTACGGGGTGATGGCGCCCTTCTAGTTCTAGAAAGTGTACAGTAATTAGTTTACTAAATTGCTATGAGGATTCCTTTCCCCTTGCCTCCAGTCATTAGTTCAGAGGTAGCAAGGGACCCAGCTCCAGCCAGCAAGAATGAGAGAGATTTTGTGGGGGCAGGGGGACTGCTTTTCTTGTGCCAGAAGGGAGGGCCTGTTTTCTGTCTGCTGTCTGAAGGTGATACCTGGCACTGATTCAGGCATTTGCTGGGACACGGCAAACACAGTGAGGAAGACAAGGCCCCGAGAAGCCCCGAGAGGTCTGAGTCACAGCCAGCCCCTCCCCCAGGTGCTTAAGCTATGTTTAGGGCTTTGCGTTACCTGCAGCTGATGACAGCCTAACTGACAAACTACAACAGGAATCCTCCCTGGAGAGTGTACATAATGAATACAACGATCTGAGAAATGAAATAGAAATGATACGTGACCCCCGTCCTACTCATGAACTGCAAGAAGCACATTTCATGATCACCTGAGTAGCATCACGGGGCACCAGAAACCGTGACAAATAGCAGAAAACTCAGCTAGTTACACAGCAGTCTCCGTTCAATTTACTTCAAAATCCACAAAACTATGAGGCTTAAAATTACCAAAACTATAAAACCCCAATAAAATATAACCACCTCTTCCTTATGCCAGACTACAGCAGACTCCTAGAAAAAAAAGCAAAAATCTCACGGGCCTGATCTACTTATTCCCTGTTGTTTCTCTTCAAGCAGAGATGCTGAGGGTTCTTCTTTCCGCTTACTTCTTCTTAATTCTCAGCACAATCTCATAAAAGCTTTTCTCAACATTCTGTACTGCCTTC
Organism: Pteropus vampyrus; assembly: GCF_000151845.1. Lineage (NCBI taxonomy): Eukaryota > Metazoa > Chordata > Mammalia > Chiroptera > Pteropodidae > Pteropus > Pteropus vampyrus. The sequence goes on along the minus strand of NW_011888935.1, from coordinate 985,483 downwards.
AAACTCCAAATCAGCATGCACACTGCCCCAAATAAATAAAGCTCCACAGAGTACAAATGGCAAACACTGTATTCTGTCTCCACTGTGCCTTCGACCCATGCAGAAGCCTACTCGCTCCCTGCCACAGATAAATCTGTTCCAAAGCTTTTCTAGTCATTCGTGAAAATTAAAAGTCCTTTGGTCACAGAAATAACGTGTTTTTCTGTAGGTAGAATGTCCAGCCCAAACCCCAAACTTTATTCAAAACTGAAGTTTCTCCCCTCCCCCAGCCCTGGCTGTTGAAGGCACAGCCGGCGTTGTCTCTTAAAGCTGTCGGCTCCTTCCTTCGGCTCACTACCCATGGGGTCTGACTCCTCAGACGGGGCCTCTTCGTGGGTTCTGCAGAAACTTTCCCAGAAACACCGTTCTGCAGCTCCCAGCGCTCAAGTGAAGCCTCTCCTCCCGGTGGCCACTGAGAAGGCCCGCACACCCCGCAGCCTCTGCCTCTGGTGGGCTGACCTCCAGCCTCTGCTGCGAAGGTCACACCTTCCCCGGCAGGAAAGGCTCTTGGGTGAGACCACTCGGTAAAAGACCACCAGCCCCGCTCCGGGTCGAGGGAGAGCAGACCCCACCGCCTTGTCATCAGTTAAGGGCACAGCTAGCTCCCAGTGTAGCGGCCTCTTCTTGCTCCGCAGCCAGGCAGGCAGGTGTCGCTCCAACATCTGACCTTGAAACTTTTCTAGTCCAGGTTCAGTGTCCCCACAGCCTCCGGAGGACACAGGTCCTGTCAAGAGAGCCGGCTGTTCTCCTTCCGAACCCCTGACTTGGCTCGAGGTGAGATGGGAGTGTCCCTTTCCTTCCTGCCCTCCTGGCCCCCATCCTGGCCCCCATCCTGGCCTCTTCAACTTGAATCGCACGTTCAAGGTGGCAGGCTGAGGGGTGCAAGCCTTACCCACGGGTGTGGACATCACTGCCAATTATTGTCTCATTGGCAACTTTTGAGGCCTCAGCCAAAACAGACACAGAACGAAACCCATGTCCACATCCTGCTCTGCTGTCTGCCCAGTCTCCACCATGTCGACCTCTTCCTGCTGACTCTTCCTCCAGAGTCTACAACAGATTCGGTCCTTCTGTTTTCACTCTTTTTTTACGTGCACCTGTTTTTACCTGGCCCCTGCCTTTACCCCTGTGTCTGTTCCTCTTCCACTGCCAACGCTCTGGAGTCAACTGTCTAAAGTCATCGCCTCTGTGTCTTCGTCAGACATTTCCTCTGACCATCCGCACCCCCAGGAGTGCCCGAAATAAACTCTCAGGTCACTGGTGACCTTTCAGACCAGTGCCATCCAACAGAATTGTTGAAATGACGGAAACGTTTTAAGTGCGCACTGTCCGGCAGAGTGGGCACTAGCCGCACGTGGCTGCTGGGCACTTGAAATGTACGAGTGAGAATGAAAAGGTAAAATTTTCATGGCTTTTATTTTAAAAAGCCACCCATGGCTAGTGGCTACGATCCTGGACAGCACGGTTCCAGACAAATCAAACGGCTGCTTCCCCGTTCTCCACCTGCCACGACACCGTATCCCTGGGTACCACTGGCGTTCCGCCAAGATGCCATCTTTACCCAGTAGCTCTAAGAGGTGATTTTTCAAGAACGTGCAGAGTTTGAATTGATGGGCTAAAGAAAGAGGCCAGTCTGGGCTGGGGAAATAACACGAATCTAAGCAGAGATTAATTAATTAGCAAATGGTGCGTGCACCACTGAAGGGAGGAGACGCGACTAGAGAATGGGCAGACGGGGGCAGAGGATAAGGGATCCGTGGGAGGCAGGTGACTGAGCGGGTGAGCTGGAGATGGGTCACGAAGGCTGCTGACAGCTGGGGGGAAAAATCATGGAAGTAAAACTTCAGAGCAGAGAGATACAGATGAGAAAACAAAGATCTGGTTGAGGTCATGGAGCATGTCGTGGCGGAGCTGTGGCTAATATCTAGGTTGACTCTCTCCCCCAACCCCAGAACAGGGTTTGGAGTTTAAGTATTTAATTAAAAGTGTCTGTTTTAAGAAAATTAACTCTGGCAATGGTATGCAAGAGAGATTAGGACGGAAGGAGGTTGGACGGTGCTGAAGGCAATCACGATAATCCCAGGGCAAGGCACACGGAACTCTAGAAAGAGGTTTGCAAGTGATTTTGGCAGTGAATGCTCAGTATGTAAAATATGAAAGTGAGGGCTTTTATTAAAGTGAATTCAATTTTAGGTCTGTGTGGGCGGGGCTGCGTGCGGGCACACCTCAGATCCACCGAAAGTTCAGCTCCAGACCATGGCAGGAAAGGGAATGTCGCGATAAAGTGAGTCACACAAAGTTTTTGCCTTTCCAGTGGATGTAAGAGTTATGTTTACACAGTACAGTAAGTGTGCCATAGCACTACGCCTAAACAAAAACCAATGTACATACCTTAATTTAAAAATACTTTATTGCTAAAAAACGCTAACCATCATCTGAGCTTTCAACGAGTTGTCGTCATTTGCTGGTGGAGGGTCTTGCCCCAGCGTTGATGCCTGCTGAAGGTTGGGGTGGCTGTGGCCATTTCTTAAAATAAAATGACACTGAAGTTTGCCGTGCCAAGTGAATCTTCTTTCCACGAACACTTCCTTCTCATGAACAGCAAGTTATACTGTTTGATAACATTTTACGTACGGTAGAACTTCTTTGAAAACTGGAGTTGGTCCTCTCCAACCCTGTTGCTGCTTTATCGAATAAGCTTATGTAATATTCTAAACCCTTCATTGTCATTTCGACAATCTCTACAGCATCTTCACCACGAGCAGAGTCCATCTCAAAAAAACACTTTCTTTGCTCATCCATAAGAAGTAACTCCTCATCCGTTCAAGCTTTACCATGAGATGGCAGCAATTCGATCATATCTTCAGGTTCCACTTCGAGGTCTCAGGCTGTTTCCACCACATCTGCAGCTACTTCCTCCACTGAAGTCTTGAACCCCTCAAAGTCATCTGTGAGGGTTGGAATCAACTTCCAAACTCCTGTTAATGTTGATATGTTGCCCTCTTCCCATGAATCACAAATGTTCTTAATGGCATCTAGAATGCTAAATTCTTTCCAGAAAATTTTCAGTTTACTTCCCTCAGATTCATCAGAGAAATCACTATTTATAGCAGCTACACTCCTACAAAATGTATTTCTTAAATAGTAAGACCTGAAAGTCAAAATTACTCCTTGATCCATGGGCTGCAAAATATGCTGCATTAGCAGGCACGAAAACAACGTGACTCTCACCGTCCATCTCCATCAGAGCTCTTGGGTGACTGGGTGCATTGTCGATGAGCACTAATATATTAAATAGAAGATTTTTTTATGAGCAGTAGGTCTCGAAGGTAGGCTTAAAATATTCAGGAAATCATGTTGTAAACAGATGTGCTGTCATCCAGACTTTGTTGTTCCATTTATAGAGCTCAGGCAGAACAGAATTCGCATAATTCTGATGGGCCCTAGGATTTTTAGAATGGTAAACGAGCACTGGCTTCCACTTAAAGTTGCCAGCTGCATTAGCCCCTAACACGGGACTCGGCCTGTCCTTTGAAGCCAGGCATTGACTTCGCTCTAACTATGAAAGGTCTGGACGGCATCCTCTTCCAATATAAAGCTGTGCCATCTACACTGAAAATCTGTTTAGTGCAGCCATCTTCATGAATGACCTTAGCTGACCTTCTGAATAACTTGCTGCAGCTTCTATTCAGCACTTGCTACTCACTTTGTATTTTTAAGTGATAAAAATGCCTTCTCTCTCTAAGCCTCGTGAACCAGCCTCTGCTAACATCAAACTTCCAGAGCTTCCTCATCTCTCAGCCTTCATAGAATTAAAGAGAGTTAGGGCCTTGCTCTAGATTAGGCTTTGATTGAAGGCAACATTATGGCTGAGTTGACTTTCTGTCCAGACCACGAAAACTTTCTCCTCATCAGCAATAAAGCTGCTTCGCGTTCTTAGCATCCATGCGTTCAGTGGAGGAGCACTTTTCATTTCCTTCGAGAACTTTTCCTTTGCATTCACGACTTGGCTAACTGGCACAAGAGGCCCAGCTTTCGGCCTGTCCCAGCTTTCCACATGCCTTCCTCACTCAGCTTAATCATTTCTGGCTTTTGATTTGAAGTGAGAGACATGTAAATCTCCCTTTCACCTGAACACGTAGAGGCCACTGTCGGGTTCTTAATTGGCTTCATTTCGATTCATTCGGCCACGGGGCCACGATCATCCTATCCCCATCATTCCGCTTTACTGTTTTCCCTTGCAGTTTTCACCGTCAAACATCCTACGCATCCATAATTATTTGTTATACTTGTGTTTCCATAAGAGCATATGTGATTTATACTTACATATGATATTGCATGTTTTGTTCACTGCTGCATCCAATTGCAACAGTTGCCTGGCACGTAGCTGGCTCTCAGTAAATACTTGCTGAATGAATGAATGAATGAATGAAATATCTTTCAGGCCTTCACCCTCTCTTACAGGAGGGCCTCACCGGAAGTGAAAAGAGCCTCAGTCCGACCACCTTTTCCTCTAGGAACACTAAGCTGTGCCCTAACACCCTTTGCTGTTTGAGGCCTTCTCCCCTGGGGGGGTCAGCATCACTCTCCACGCGGCCAGTGGGATGCGACACGCTTTCCTACCACCCTCCATGTTCTTTTGAAATGTTCAGTGTCCGCGTCTGCTGCACCCATGAGGGGGCACAGGCTCTCTGAAGGCCTTTATTCAGCCTCAACTCTTTGTACACTTCCTGGCACATATTAGGTACCTAAATAAACATGTCAAGATGTTATAATTGAACGGACGAACAGGAGACATGCTGCAAAGGAGGAATCAACAAGACTTGAATACTGTGGATCGAGAGAGTAAAGAGGAGGCAGGAAAAGAGGAGACGTTATTTGCCCAGGCACCACGACGTCTGAGCAGAGGCAGGACCAGCTGGCACATGGCGGGAGGCTGCGGGTTGGCTGCAAAGAGCCAGTAAGCTGGGTCCCTTCACAGTTACTCACAAACCTCCTGTGGCTCTATGTATCAGTGTGGATGAGGAGCTCGATTTTAAAAATGCATGTGTGACCGAAGGACATCCACACAGAGATGAAGCATCTTTTTGTTATCTTGGCTCATACTGATTTCTCTCTATTGCGACCTTCTATACCACTGAAGTCTAATATAAAATTTGGCATTTAATCGTGTACTCTGTGAATGTGTAACTTTTCCAACAAGAAAACTTTTTGCTAACTCCTTATGTACTTTGGCATACTCCTAGAATATGTCCTTTCACGTTAAAAATTATTTTTCTCAAATAACAGTAGCTCTGAAGCACTGATTTCTGCTTAAAAGTATATCTCATATAAGCATTGGCATATATATATACACTTAAATAATTATTGGATTTTTAAATATAATTCACTTCACAAACACATACCACTAAAAATTTAAGAGTAAGTTATACTTCTGAAGTATTCATTAAATTATTTAGATCACAAAGAGAATAGCACTGTACTAAAAATGTAAAGAAATAAAGAGTTAAAGAATCATGTATTTTAAGAGTCTGATTTCTTCTGTGATTGTTACCAAAAGAAGTGACTCTTAAAATGTGTTCCAACTGTTAAGTCACTATGCACTGTCAAGCCTTTAAGTACTAATTTTTAAATTATGATATTAATTCATTTATCACTGTATGAAGTTTTTTTTTTTTTTGCATGAAGTTTTAATTTCCCAAATTCCCAATTAAAAATGCCTAATCGAACACATTCTTTTAGCTCTACTCATTCCCAATACTTCAAAATTCGGGTAAGGAGAGTTCTCAAAACGCAGAAAGGGCAAACAGAATGGGAGAGAAGATAAGAGAGGCAAGATTTTCTAAGAGGTAAAGCAGATAGACGAGGGCGAATGAACTTAGCACAGCCATAAGACAGTAATGGAGAAAGGCTGAAAATCAACTATCCGAACAAACAA
>NW_011888935.1:976808-978886 GCF_000151845.1 Pteropus vampyrus | reverse complement strand
ATTTTAAGAGTCTGATTTCTTCTGCGATTGTTACCAAAAGAAGTGACTCTTAAAATGTGGTCCAACTGTCAAGTCACTATGCACTATCAAGCCTTTAAGTACTAATTTTAAAATTATGATATTAATTCATTTACCACTGTATGAAGTTTTTTGTTTTTTTTTTTTTTGCATGAAGTTTTAATTTCCCAAATTCCCAATTAAAAATGCCTAATTGAACACATTCTTTTAGCTCTAATCATTCCCAATACTTCAAAATTCGGGTAAGGAGAGTTCTCAAAACGCAGAAAGGACAAACAGAATGGGAGAGAAGATAAGAGAGGCAAGATTTTATAAGAGGTAAAGCAGATAGACGAGGGCGAATGAACTTAGCACAGCCATAAGACAGTAATGGAGAAAGGCTGAAAATCAACTATCTGAACAAACAATCCCCAAGCGGCTTAAGAACTGGCAGCACCAGGGACCTCTGGATACCTGGACAAAGGTGAAGCTAAAATGAAGTGTTGAAAATGTATTTCTGAACCACGAAGTACCACTTCCTCTCCTTCCCCCGCAACCTCCACCCTTGATTTCTCCAACTTTGTATAGTAGAGCCACTGCCGTCCCCAGCCCTCGAATAAGGCTGGAGGCTCCTTCTGGAGAAGGTCGCGCAGAGGATGTCCAGAACGGATGACCCAGGCGTGACTGAAGGACGGGGCTACAATATTACAATCAGGAGAATCACACGAAATTTTACATGCTGGATACTGGGAGCTCCCCAGACTCTCTCCCAGCCTGGGCTCCCAGATGCTGCAGCCAGGACCATGACCGTCCACTTGGCAGAGTTTTCCCTGGGGAGAGAAGACTGAAGGACAGTGGTGTCAGGGGGCTACCGACAAAATGGCAGCCTGATCATACAGGGACGCGCAGCTGACAAGCCCCTGCGGCACACACACGGTGCCCGCGACCCCAGTCTCTCCCTCCAGACACACACACACACACACACACACACACACACACACACACACACACACACACACGAATGGAGTTGCCTACCCATTTACCTATCCGTTCATCCATCATCCCTCTGAAGAAATGAAAAACACAATAGAAGAGTTGTAAAATAAAACTCAGAAAAATCTCCCAGAAAGATGAACGAAAAGACAAAAAGATGTAAAATGAGGGCGGTGGGAGGAACAGGAAAATAAGATGATGAATGGAGAAGGTCCGACATCCACGTGAGACTGATTCCAAAAAGAAGGAACAGAGAAAACAGAAGGGAAGAGATAATGCAAGCCGATTCCCCAGATCTGAAGACGGAAAAGGCACAGAAAGCCCACGCGATGGATGAAGATCAACCCACGAACACCACCGTGAAGTTTCAAACGTTCAAAGAAAAGAGGACATCCTGCAAGCTCCCGAAGAGAGGGCGTTAAGGTATGAAAAGCAGCAGAGGTCCAGATGACCAAGGATTTCTCATTTCTGGAAACAGGGAGATAGTAAAGCAATGCTCTCAATGTTCTAAGGGAAAAACGGTTTCCTGCCAAACCATCAACATGGTGCGAGAGAAAAACAGCCACCCCCAGACATGGGCACCGACCTGCCCAGGCCCCTCACTCATGGGCGCTCACTCATGACCAACCCTGCATCCTCGGCATGGTCTCCTTCCTCCCTGGTCCCCGCCAGCCCACCTCGGTGACACCTCCCCCTGGAAACAGTCCTCGGCCAGGTAGCAGAAACATTCTCTCCCAGTAGGGCAGCAATTTTATGCATCTTTACAGCTCCCACTAAGCACGGCAGAATGTGCAATGGCATCAATAAGACAGACGTCTCCCACATAAATGGGGTCCACGCTGAATGGGAAGTCTCTTAAAAACTTCTTACCACGACCCAAACCGCTGAATTTTCTGCTACCTTTCTAAGGGTTCTCTTCTATAACACAATTAATAAAAACCTGGAAGGAAACAAGTGAGTGGTAGCTATGAGATATATATCTATACAGAAATATATTTATTTTTAAATAAAATTTGTGAAGGGCATACTGTGTACATTGGCCTCTCAACTCAATCCAGTGATATCTCTCCATTCATCACATCCAGGTC
>NW_011888935.1:958810-976083 GCF_000151845.1 Pteropus vampyrus | reverse complement strand
AAATATCCCTCTAAGACCCTGCTTTTCAATTGGGTGTATAACTAGAAAGGGAATCATTGGATCACATAGTTCATTCTATTGTTAATTTTTAATTTTTAGAGGAACCGCTTTACTGTCTTCCATAGTGGCTGCCTCTCATGTACTCTGACCATCAGTGAACAAGGATTCTAATTTCTCTACATCCTCACCAACACCTGTGATCTCTTGTCTTGCTGATAGCAGCCATTCTAACAGGTATGAGGTGTTATTTCTTATGGTTTTGATTTGCATTACACCCGATGATTAGGGATGTTGGGCAGCTATTCATGGACCGGTCGGTCGGCCGTTTTTATGTATTCTCTGGAAAAATGTCTATTCGGTTCCTCTGCCCATTTTTAATTGAATTGTGCAGGGCTTTTTCTATCGAGTTCTAGGAGTTCTTTATATATTTTGGATATTAACCCCTTCTTAGTTTTATGAAGGGGCAAATATTTTCCCCCTTCAGTAAGCTGCCCTTTCATTTTGTTAGTGATTTCTTTTGCTGTGCAGAAGCTTTTCAGTTTGATGTAGTCCCAAAAAATTCGAGCCAAGGCCGATGCCGAGGAGTGTACTGCTTGTGTTTTCCTCTAGGAATTTTACGGTTTCAGGTCTTACAGTCTTCAGTCCATTTTGAGTTGATTTTTGTGTTTCTTTTTTTTTTTTTACTTTCTGTGCCTCCGCTTTGTTATATGGAAAATCGGAATACTAGTGACTCAAGGTTGTTTGAGGACCAAATAATGATTTTTGTGTTTATTACTACTTTTAAAATCATTTATAATAATTGAAGTTTACTGAATACTTTCTACACATTACTTTTTATTCCTAAGTGTTGAGATAGTTATCACATTCTTTATGAGACAGGCACTGTCATGCAGTTCAGGAGGGAAGTCACTTATCCAAGACCAAACAACAGATAACTAAAAAGCCAAAGTTTCAACTCCAGTACTGTTTCACCATAAAACACTAATCTGTAATTATGACAGAGGAAATTTACTGATATCTTACTATGTGTTTTAGGTGCTTTCCTGTACCTCACCTTATTAACCACACTATGGAGTAGGCATTATTAGCCCATTTTACAGATGAGCAAAATAAGGCCCTGAAAGTTTAAGGGACTTGCCCAAATATTAAGTGACAATTCAAAACAGGCCCACTACCTTCCCGCTATACCGTACTGCCTAGCGGAAGGAGCCAAGAAAGTTGACACCAATCAGAAAAAAATATAACTGCGGTTTTACAGCATTTTGTAATATCATGAATACCACGAGTGGAAATGTAGGAAGATACAGATTATAAAAGAATGTAACAGTCCTGAAGTTTTTCCCGAATATAAGGGAAATGGGTGACGCAGGTGATATTAATTTATTGAATCTGTGCTCCTCGGAGTTTTCCCATGAGACTCTATGAAATGGATACTAAGCACTTAACTCTGGGTGTTTTGCTTAATAAGTGTATGCTAAATTCAACAATGGACAGGGAACTTCCTCCTGAAAATGTTCATCTTTTTTCATCCTATGCTTGCAAATAAAGTGTATCTGTTTATAAAGTCTTTAAAGACTGCTCTGAATTGGTTTTTTAAAATACTTCTTTTGTATTTCCAGAGATAGCATTTTTTTCATTTAAGTTAGTCATATGATTTAAAACAGCTTTTTCTAAAGCACAAAGATATCTGCTCAATTTATTGGGTTCAGATGAAGTTTATTATTCTACTAAATACTTCATGTTCATTCATTATATACATTGAGCATCACCCTAGGTGCTGTGATACACTGTGGACTTTTGAATGCGTTTTCTTGGAAAAGGAAAGAAAGAAATTGTGTAAAAAAACAAACAAACAAACAAACAAAAAAACTTGTGAGAGTGAATCAGGTATATTCTAGGTTATTTAAAATGGTTGAAAAATAGATTCAAACTGGTTTCTCATTTGTTCTAAAACTTGCAGATAATTTTGATTGAGCACTGGATTTAATTTTTATACTTATAATTTTTTAAATTTAAGAATGATTTAATGAACACATAGCATCTAGACTATGACACCTTCAAACTCTTCTCTTTAAAATGAAGGCTAAACTTTCTACTCAGTAAGAATTTATTCACATATCATATGTAATTACGTTATCAACCATGTGATGTTTTTTATTCATTTGCGTTTACTCTGATTATTTCTACCTGACATCATACTAGAGATCCTAGCCAGTGCAATGAGGTAAGAAAACAAAATAAGAGAAATATGGTTTGAAAAGAAAGATGTAAAACTACTTTTGTTCAGAAACAACATAATTATCTATGAAGAAAATGTGAAGGAGTCTACAAATAGTTATTAAAACTAATAAATACAAGGTTATTTATTAGTTCTGCAAGGTTAATATACAAAACCCAACTGTATTTCTATATGGTAGTAATACACACAGTCCAAGATGTGTGGCTCAGCCTGTTTGGATCACCATTACACTGGCTGGTTTAAGCCACATGAATAACAGTGGGGAGTTCCAGCCTCCACTGCCACACAATCCAAGGCTCCTGGGGCCACAGGAGAAGCAAATGATATCGTATAAGCTGAACTGGGACAAAGTCATCCCAGACTATGTGTTTGTAAATGTATGAGGAGGTACAAGCTCTAGAGCTCCTGCTGATGGCGTCAAGCGCAGCTGAATAGTTCTCGACGGTGTGTTCCACATGAGCCTTTGCTATTTGTTTTACATTAATCTCACCTATTCTGTTATTTTTCCACCCTTTTGGCTTCCTCCTTTGAAATTAAGCGAGTTTTCAGGATTCAATTTAATCTCCATTATTAGTTTATTTGTTATATGGGTTTTTTTAGTGTTTTCTCTTTTGAAGTGGTTTCTCCATGATTTACCATACATATCTCTAACTGACCATGGTGCCCACTCAGATATTACTTTCTTTTCATGTATAGTAAAAGAATCTTACAAGGGTAAACATGCACCCCCTCCAACCCCTCTCCTCTGTGTTGTTGCTAGCATAGATTTTATTTCACACGTAAGTCCCACAATACATTATTACTTCTTTCTTTTAAAAGTCCATTATCCTTTACATTTTTTAAAATGATATCAGGAAAAAAAGTCTTGTGTATTTACCTGCATACTATTTCTGATGCTCTTCATTCCTCTCTTACTTCTAAATTTTCATCTGGTAGTGTTTTCTTTTTATCTTTTTATTTTGGGGGGGGGGGGGGGAACCTACAGAGCTTTCTTTAATATTTCTTTCAGTGTAGGTCTCTTGATGATGAATCTTCTCAGCTTCTGTTTGTCGGAAAGTCCTCATTCTCCTTTCATTTTTGAAAGATATTTTTTTTGCTGGGCACATAATTCTAGGTTGACAAGTTTTTTTCTTTCAGCAATATAGACATCATTCTATTGTCTCTTGGCTGGCACAGTTTCTGTTGAAGGTTGCTGTCATTCTTATCTTTGTTCTATGTATAATTTGTCTTTTTCTCTGGCTGTTTTTAGGATTTTCTCTTTGCCACTAGTTTTCAGCAAGTCGGTTTTAATGTGCCTTGGTATCAATTTCTCCGTGATTCTTCTGCTTGAGATTGATTGAACTTCTTGGATCTGTGCATTTATAGTTCTCACCAAATTAGGAAAAACTGTGGCCATTATTTCTTCAAATACTTTTTGTCTTTCTTCTCCTACTGGGACTCCAATTATATATGTCTGAAGTGTGATATTGACCTACAACTCATTGAAAAAATTAGCAAAGAATTAACTACTTTGATTTCTACTAAATATTTAAGTCTATGTCTTCATATTCACTGTCACAAATTCATAGCATCTCATCTGTTGTTAATCCCATTCAGATTATTTTTTAATTTGATATTGTACTTCCCATCAACACAAGCTGAGTCTGAGACTTTTTTTGTATTTTCCATTTCTCTTCCCATCATGTTCATGTTTTCCTTTACTTCCTTAAACAAATGAAGTATACTTTTAGTCATCGTTTTAACAACCTTGTTAGCCAACTCTCCATCTCTTTCATTTGTAATTCAGTTTTTATTCTACTTTTTCTATTTATAGATGTAATTTTACTGCTTTTGTATGCCTGGTAATTTGTTATTAGATATTGGAATTATAAATTTTACTTTGTTAGGGTCTGGAATTTGTTGATTCCTTTAAATAATGTTGGGCTTTGGAGTAAGTATATGGTTAAATTAATTTGAGGCTTACTTATAATCTTTGTTATGACATGTGTGGGGGCTAATCAGTCCCCACCACTGAAGCAATGCCCTTCTGAGGATTCTACCTGATGCCCTGGGTGTTATAAGGTCTTTCCACTCTCTGCAGTGAGAAAATAGCTATTCCCAACTCCATATAAGCCCTGAGGGTTGTTTTGCACATTCTTTTTGTTGCTTTGTTCCACAGATAATTTCCTCTTATGCATGTACATATTAGTTCTTAGCTAAAGACTCAAGGGGACTCAGCAGATCTCTATGGCTTTCTCTCTGTGTAGCTCCCACTTTTCCGATATTTCTCCTTCACCACCACAAATTCTAACCCTTTCTCAAACTCGGAATTCTATTTCTTCAACTCAGCTAGACATAAGACATTCTTTGAGCTTCCCGCTCCTGCACTGTGGCCTAGACACTCTCTCTAGACAATAAGTTGGTGCAATCTTAGTGCTCACACCTTTGCACACATCCTTCCCCGTTTCTCTAAGGGACCGCTGTCACATGCTGTCTGTTCTCTGAAAACCAGAATAGAGTTTAGCATCATTGTTACTTCATCATAGCCAAAGGTGAAGTGTTTTCTTGTCATTCATTTTTTTCACTTCTCTAACTATCTACTCGTTTCAAATCAATTTTTAAAAAGCATACTATAACTAATGTTTGCTTGGGGAAAAAATATAGTTGGAAGAATATAGAGTAGAGTAACTTTGTCCTCAGTGGATAAAAACATAAAGTAAAAAGGCAATCTTCCGACTGACCACGTAACAATTAAGTTATCATAGTCTCCAGGCCTATCCTTATATTTAAATATTGAGGAGAAAGGGCAAGAGAGATTTGCCTACTTATTCATTCACTAATAAACAATGACCATCTATTATAGCCAAGGAAAGGCTTTAGGCACTAAGGTTGATACCAAGGTACATGAAAGATCTCTGTTCTTACTGCTCTTCTAAGAAAATTCAATTCTAATAGATAAGATGAAAATACAGACATCACACACATCATTACGTAGTAAATATCTTTGGAAAAGTACTTAAGTGTTACCATTCGCTGAGGAAAGAGATAAATCAGACTACCAACTTTAAATACACTTGGATTCTCTAAGAATTTGTCTTTTTTTTTTAAAGCCATTATTTCAACTTAAAAACTCACCTACATTAGTCTCAAAAAATGTAAGACTATATTTCAGTCTTCAATCCTGCCATCGCTTGTTTTCTTTGAAAATGTTGATTCTGCTTTACATTCTTCCCCAGAACCACCCATTCCATCCTCATAAAAGACTCACTCTGCTGCGAAACTTGCATCTCCTATCATTTCTTTTAACAAATCAAGATGTACGTCTCCTGCATCACAGCATCTTCACTGCTTCTACTTTGAGAACTGCCGGAGCTTTCAAACTACCAAATGCCACAAACTCCAAATCATAATCGCTGTACTTTTTCCCTTATGTTAACGTATTTCAAATATATTCCATAGAGCCGTGGCCATCCTGAGCCATTCATGGGGGCAGGATGGCTATTATTTGCAGGTGGAGGGATGGGGGGGGCCTCGAAACTATTTTGTTCACACACATTTTACAAATATGAAATGTAATATTATGATTTATTAATAATTATTATATTCTTGAATGTTCCAAATGCCCTATAAATATGATGTTGATCGGTATATCACAGCGATTATTATTCAGTTAGTGATCCAGCATGTCTCAACTAACATTTTTATCATTTTATCATATCATTTTTAAGATAACCTAAATTTGCATTTTTTCTTATGTTGTATCATACGTCCAATTCATAAAATGGATCGGTAGCTCAAAATGAATGACTGCTAGGTATTTAAAAGTAGGAGTTAAAAATAGCAACATAAAGGACCACGAGCAAAAAATAGTAAACAGAAATCTAGATGCATATACAATATCCACGTATGGGATTAAAAGGTTATTTTATACAACAAAGAACAAGCTCTATGAAAATTTTCACTGAGTTAATGAAGCAGGATTAATCTGGCCACTACCATCTGTTTTCCAAATTTGTTATACTCCTCCATTACACTCGGAACTTACGCAGCTATAAAGTCCTTGTCATTTTGCCCGCCAAGTTATTATAGATATATTGCAGGAAACAGAAATCTGCATGTTTAAACTAGCAGTCTAGAAAAAAAAAAAAAAAGTCCAATCCTTAGCTACCCCTCTACAGTCTAAACAGGATATTGTTAACTATAAAATTATATTCCAAGAAAATATTGGTAATATCAAATATAACCAGAGGTTTTTTTCCTATTTGCTCATAATGAAAAGAATATAGGCAACACTCTCCTGTGCTAAAGCTTAAATATATTAACATCCTTTTTTAGGTAACTACATCTCATTATGTTTATATAAAATTAACCTCAGTATTAATTTTTTTTAAATAGTAAAACTCTTCTAGATGAATGAGGCTATTGTGAATAACTTCCTGAAAAAACCCTGGTCGTTTTAAATATTTACACCTAAACTAAAAACACACAAGCACTCTTATACACAACACTGAATAGCAGATGGGATCATTTCCTACGACGCGGTAGCAAAGGAAAAAAAGAACAGATTGTACTATTTGTTTGGACAGCAATAAGATGAACAGCAAAGAACTTCTAAGAGATACTGTGAATAAACAATTTAAAATTTTTCTTGAATCACTTTATGGTGCAAACACCGATAAACATATAAAGCGCACATATGTATAAATGTCTACGTTGTCCTTTATGTTATATGTTTGAAAAATATGAGTGACTCCTATGAGTACGCAAAGATTTTTATTAACGTTTGGTTACCAGTTTCCATACTGGCTTCGCTTTAATCTGCTTTCATGTTTGGTCCTCTGCTGGGGTCACTGCTTGTACCTGGAAAGCCCAGGCTGCTCCTCTTCTGTTCTTACACTTCTTAAAACTGGGTGTAACACCAACTGAACTCTTCTTATTTTGTAGACTTGTTGAGAAAACATGGTGGGTTCTTCTAGTCTCTCTCTTTCTCTGTCATTCTTTCTTTTGCTTGTTTCATTTTCATAATTTCTTTTAAGCCTTTAAAGAGAGACAAAGCCACCTGTCCTAGCTCAGGTACCTTGGAAAACGGATCCCCAAGCAGCAAGAAGAGGGAAAGGATTAAGTGAGGAGAGGAAAGTGGGGTCATCAGAGAAGAGGCTGGGCCGGTGGGCCGGCCATGGATTCGCAACCGGCTGCTCAGGGAAACCACAGACACCCCAGAGAAATCTGTAGGGGAGAGAGGGCTGGGCCCCATCCCTACCTCTGTGGCTCCAGCTGCTGGATTAACACACCTCCCCACCTCAGTGTACTCCCCGGCCCGGCAGCGCCCACTCCCATCCCCTCCTACAGGGCGCCCCCTGCTGGGCTGCAGTGGCAAAGCCAGGTCACCTGGCATGGTGAATGAGATGTTCCTGGGACTCCCTGCATCACCCAATGGTAAATTAACCCAGCTTTGCTTTGTATAACTCTTTATGGTAAAAAATTATGACTTGAAAATATTTATGTGGAACAAGCTAGCATTATTTTACACACATTAATTTTACTACAGGACAAGCAGTGAGATCCAATCATTCATGACATCGAACAAAAACACTGGACCATAAAGTTTAAAGCACTGGTCCTCTGCCTTGGAAATGTGTTAACATTGGGGGCGAAAAACCTATCATAATAAAAGAGAAATTGATGGCTGTACATAATTTGAGATACTAAGGCAACGACACAAGAAAAAATACTAAGGAATATGAAAATCCTAAGAATATAGAGATGGTCATTAAAAATACAGTTGGGAGGTTTAGAAAAATATTTCAAAAAGTAGCTTAATTTATGCTATTATTGCTACCAATATAAATGTTTTCTGTTCTTTCCTTAATAGCCCAAAAGCCGCCAGGTGAGGCTGAGCAAGGCAGGTGCGTGGGGGTGAAGATGCAGGTGGCTGAGCGGGGACCACGCAGCTTGAGCAGAACTTGGGCACCAGGCGGAGTGAGGGGTGTGAGGTCTCGGAGTGTGACGGGATGAGGATGGCAACCTCGGGGGAAAAGGGACAGCAGCATCTGGAAGCTAGTCACTTACACAGGGGGCTGCTTCGATAAGTGACCATGGTGAAGACAACGGGAACCAGGTTTCTCGCGTCTGAGCGGGGAGAAAACTCAAACGAACCTAGTGGTATTGAAGGGAAAGCAAGGGGACCAGTGTGAAATCATGGTTTTCGCCATGGACCGATGCAAAAACAAATACAGAAGTAAACGGGTATGTAGCTCCAGCCACCGGGGGAGGCCGGGAACAGCGCCACGGCCACGGCCATAGCCAAGAGCACAGCTCACGCTCAGATCTCGGGTTCTAAATCGTCTCCGTTTAGGGAGGTAGGGCTCCTTGGAAAAAGGGCTTCCTCCCCCCTTTTTTTTTTTTTTCCAATTACAGTTCACAGTCAATATTATTTTAAGTGGGTTTCAGGCGTGCAGCATAGTGGTTAGACATTTATATAACTTACGAAGCGATCCCCCAATAACTGTCCTAGTACCCACCTGGCATCACACGCAGTTGTTATCATATTACTGACTCTGTTCCCTGTGCTGTACTTCGCATCCTCGGGACTGTTTCGTAACTACCAACTTGTACCTCTTCATCCCTTCACCTTTTCGACCAACCCCCCAAACCCCCTCCCATCTGGTAAATCGCCAGTTTGGTCTCTGTATCTCTGAGTCTGTCCTTTGTTTGTTTGTTTGTTCGTTTTGTTCTTCAGATCCCACATGTCAGTGAAATCAGATGGCATTTGCCTTTCTCCGTTTGACTTAGACAAAGGGCTTATTTCAAGGGAAGGGAGAGGAAAGGACAAGACGAGGAACCTGGGACATCGCATTTTGCCAGAAGGTACAGAAGTGCTTGAGAGTGACGGGGACGCATCAGAAGAACGGAGAAATTAGCCCGAAAGTGGCCTCCTGGATGATCTAAGATCATCTGGGTATTGAAATAAGTAACAGTAATTACCGGCATATAACCCATTGAGTAGACTAAGTTATCAGGTCCATGCTGATGTACACAAAAATAAACTTAAAAATAAATGGAGAGAAGAGAAAGCAGTTCCTTAGTAGAATGGCAACTAATAAATAACGATGGAACTAGAAAATCCATCTGGCAAATACCATAGCCATTATTCAACGAAAAAGTTATCTCTAGCGTTTTAAAATATGTATATATAAATCGTGAATTTTGAATGAAGAGTGATCTGGGCTTCTGTTTCTTACTATGTGGCTGTAGAAGCGTAAAAACTAGGAGTTAAGCTCTCTCATTTACAGGCCTTGCTTAATTCTTAGCTACTTCTGATTCTTACCATCCTCACCTGTAAAGGGATATGAACTAGATTCATGATTCTAAACTATTAAATTCAAGAAAGTCTTTTCTAAAATAAAACCTTACGTGAAGCTATAACGTATAAAATTCAGATAACTAACTGGTGAATAAAATTTTCTGAGGAAAATGTAAATAACTACAGGTATACTTCATGGAAAAGGCTCAGAAATCTGGAGCTTTCAGACTTCAAGAAAAAACGTAGAGCAGGAAAAAAAACAGGCATAAAGGATTCTGTTATGACTTTATATTGCAGACCTGACATCTATAATAGTCAAGCTTAGCAGCCTTCCCAGAATCTAAAACTCTTAGAGGAAGGTTTCTGAAAGATGAGTTGATTCAGAAATTAGTTTTCAAAAGATTATCGAGAACTGAAATCGTTAATTCATTTTTATAACATCGAACGTAATTACCAAAGGATTTCACCGAAATACTGCCTAGTTAAAAGCAGATACTGGAAGTTACAAAATGCTAATTAAGAACTATCTTAGCTGGGAGGAAACTTAGCTCCCATTCTAACCTTCTATCCCAAAGGACATAAACTCTTCCCAGTGCCCGCCCTCGTAAGGCACAGAGTGAATCTGGAGAAGTTACATGCCTTCCCTAATATTCTCGCGTTTAGTCTGAGAAACACCCGTTACTGTATGGAATGCCCTATGTCAAAAAGCATAAAGAAAAAGAGCACTAATAGCTGAGGATAAATTACAGTGTTAAACAGAAATATTTAATTTTTCTATTAGGGTATAATGAAAATGAAGCCATTAATTAACCTCACGGATAAAGAAAGAATTATTCAGGCATCCAGATAGAAAAAGCAATGTGGGAAAACCAGACTGTTCTCAGATTAAAAAAAAAAAAAATCAGAAGACAATGGAACAAAATTTGGAGGGAAAGAAAATGAGACTCAAGAATATTATATCCAGCCAAATTATTCATGTAGAAAGACAGCAGGCAGACATTCTCAAACCTAAAAGAACTAAAGAAGTGCCCAGAAGCCATTCTGGAGAGTGCTCGCAGGTATGAGACACAGGTGGCAGTGGGAGCTTCCTTCCAGGAGCTGCAGGAGCCTCCTGACCCCTGGGTGGCACCTTCGCACTCACAGTCCAGTGCTGGCCTGAGTGTCTCACCGCCCACCCCCGACCTCTCAGAGACTTTTTAAGGACCTCATTCCCCGAATCTATTCCCTTTCTGCCTAAAATGCCTAGAATGTTTTATTTCTGGCACTGAGACCGGGCTGATACAGGACTTGACTCATCTGATCATTTACAATTGTATGTTTCGTATTTTTTTCAAAAGCAATGATTTTAGTTCGAGTAAATTTAAAAAAAAAAAAAAAGGAAGAAACTATGACAAGGCGTTCGTGCTGCAAGATGGGAATATGAAAGGCGAGTATCTTTAACTTTTTTATTCATTTCCCCCAAAATCTTTCTCCGTTAAAGAATAGTGCATTTTAGCTGTAGAGAGGATTAGAGGGAGGCGAGGCTGGAGTCAGGAAAAGCACTAAGATGCGGCTGCAATAATCCCGCACGACCCTTGCAGCCCGCATTCCGGCTAGATATTTTTATCCTAATTCTATGTGGCCAAAAAAGAAACAGATAACACTTCAATCTGGATGGTCGGCAGGCTCTTCTATTTTCCTTGGCCAGGACAGCAGATGAATGCCTTAAACCAAAAGTCAAACGAGTCTGTTTCCGAGCCCACCGACCCAAATCACCCAGCATTTTCATTAAACAGATAAAAGTTCAAAGACGGGGCCAAAGACGGTAAAAGTTACTTTCCAATTTCGATTCCATTTCAGATGACCAATATCCAGAAACTTGCCATTTGTCATTCCTTATATGAATAGATTATACTTTTCTATTTACTGAGTAAACAACTTTATTCTCTTAGTATTGCAACAGTAAGCCGGGCGCTGCCCGTAAGAATAGCAAAGTTTCACACAGGCTTTCAAAGGCCCTGACGATAGACTTCGCCTAACGATGTATTTCCGCTGTGAAGTTCGCAACATCATCCTTTTAAGTATTAATGACATGGGGATCTAAACCACATCAGAAAAAAAAATGGTCTGTTATTTTTAGAAGTGTTAAATTTATGACACGAACAGAGTAATGGAGAATCTTCTATTCTTTCTACACACTATCCAGATTCTCAAGGGCTATGTTACACAATTTATTAAACGGTTAAGTAGAAGGATTATTACAAATCTAAGCAATTTGAAAGCACCAGGAAAAAAATGTCTGAATTGAGCTGCCAAAAGAGACTGGATAAACACTGTGGAGAAAGAAAGTGGTACGTAACTCTATATTTTATCAAAGTTAATAAAGAAAAAACCTTAGGGACTTTTGTTTTAAAAGGATAAAAGTCTCAGTTACAAACCACCAAAACAAAAACATACCCGTACAGACACTCTAAAACACAGAAAACATTCTAATAATCTATACCTTCTTTCTCAAGGCTATAGAGACTGGCACTATATATCAAATTATTTGAACCAGCAGGCCCTTGGATGAACTGTACTGTCACATATGAATAGCACATTTTTCAAACCGGTATTCCGTTGCTTACAATGTCTTCTTGGAAAAGAGTCATAAACTACTTATGACAAAATATTAAAACTCTCAATTTTGTGTTAAAATTCTATGGTCACAGGAAATAGAAACAGTCGAAAAGAGTTGACTGTAGAGAAAACACGGTTAACCTAAATGGTAATAGCAGTAAGATTTCTAGAAAACGTGCAATAAAAAGGGTTATGTTTTCTTACAAAACACTTTACTGATATAAATATTATCTCTTCCTTTCCGGCTTTATGTGGGAGGTGGGTTTTCCTCTGCTTTCTTGAGTTGGTCATTGTCCAAAAGGGAGGTGCAGAAAGTTCCCATGACAGGCAACAGAAAATAAATTACTATGTTAGCAGAGTATACATCCAAATTACCACGCATTAAATTCTTTTTCATATATAATCATTGTCTTAGTCTGTTTGGGCTCCCATAACAAAACACGATAGACTGAGTGGCTTATAAACAACAGAAATTTATTTCTCATAGTTCCAGAGTCTGGGAAGTCCAAGTTCAATATAGACTATATTTTGAGAAATGTATTCATAAAAACCATTTGTACAAATATTGTCCGATATGTCCAAACACCGCCTGCAATTTCCAGAGAAAAGGTCGTAAGAGGGTTACGTATAATGGCCCAAAATGGACCGTGGAATCGCATCGAAGGCGGGCTCACGTTAAAAGGAAAAAGCTACTATTGTATAAGATTTAAAGCTCACGATAGTATACATTGTTTAACATCGTTAACAATTCAGGGGATTGAGATTTCAAAAATAAAAATAGGAAAGTTCAATCAGGAGCGGAGCAATCGAGGATGGAAATAGCTAACGCTGGTGGAAATGAGGTGACAGTGAGTGTGTCAGGTGTGGATTGTAGGCTGAAAATAGGAACAAGTGGGAGGAAGCTGCTGAAACAGGTAGCAGCAAGTGCTGAGCTGGGCTCCCAGGATGAGCATCCTTCACCGCGGGAGGCCTGAGACAGTCCCCACCTTCGCCGTCCTCAAATTTCAGCTGGGGGCTCCAGCAACCCATAGACATTAACAAGGAACATTTAGGTAATCTAAACAAGTAGAAGCAACAGTGCCAGCTGACAAATCTGTTAAGGGCTAAACTTCAATGGGACTTCTGTAAGATTTGCAAATTAAGGGAAGAGAATGACAGTATTTTATTTATAAATTAACAAGGGGGCAAAAATGATGATAGTGGAAGTTGAGCCAAGTACTTACTGCACTTTTATACTTAGATCTCATATTCATTGATGTCCTCAGTCCCAAGAGACACACTTTCACAATTAAGTAAATATTTTAGTTACAAAGTTCTTTCGCTTTAGAACAGTGAGAAGCAATACAGCAACATAAGCGCCACAGATCTGTCAGCCTGAAAATTCATATTCTAAATACACTGCCAAACCGGAGGGATTATTACACTTTGAAGCACCACTAGTAAATTTAAACGCGAACTTAACAAACTGCAGAAATATGACCTAGAGCAAAAAAAAAAAAAAAAAGGTAGGAAAAAAATGGAAAGCAAGATTGAAACTCACTTTTTCCTACCTCATCTCGTTGCATATGCATGACAACCCAAGAAGGTGAATCTAATTATCTCAATTTTTAAATCAGAAAACTGAGGCTTGAAGATGTTAACGAAGTCATCTATTATCATACAGCTAGTAGGTAAAAGAGGCAGAAGGGCCTAATATGCCTTAAAAACTCAATACCATCCAATACTATCCATCACCACACGTTGCTGCTCTGATGCTCGATGTGGAAGAAAGCACAGCCAGGGGCTACTCGTCTCTAAAGTGGCATACGCTTTCAAACATTCGATTCTATTTTTCCAAAAAAACTGTTCTGTTAAATCAAATTATGCACTCATTAGAAGTAAGTTATGAGGTATTATCAACATTAGAAAGCCACACCAGTGATCAGCTAAAATATAGACGTGTTTTATTAATCTTTGTAATTCTTAATCTTTGTATTATTTAGCACCTAAATAACACCCAGGTTCAAGATGCTAGGAGATGAGCAGATGGATGGATAGTGGATAGTAACCTGCTTCGAAATACCATCTGAGACAGGAGATACACACACGCATTCCAGCCCATAGGCCAAGGTGGAGCAAAAGGTCTATTTTGCCCTTCCGTAATGTGGATTGTTTCATCTTAATAGTTATTTTAATATGTCACTGATAAATAAAAAGTTTACAAATACTTTGTTTAAATTATTCAAAGGAGGAAGGGAAGATGACATCTAGTGCTTTTCACAACTTATTTT
This sequence comes from Pteropus vampyrus, assembly GCF_000151845.1. Lineage (NCBI taxonomy): Eukaryota > Metazoa > Chordata > Mammalia > Chiroptera > Pteropodidae > Pteropus > Pteropus vampyrus. The sequence goes on along the minus strand of NW_011888935.1, from coordinate 961,694 downwards.
TGAATGAAATACCTGAACTTTTATCATCAGCGGGATAAAGATTTGATAAATGTGGTGACCTTACAGAAGACAGGAAACTCTAAGAATAATAGGGTTTAAAATGGCAAAAACCATATTCTGAAGAATTACTTAATATACCTAGGTTACTCTTTAAAAAACATAATCTCAGTAATAATTCTCTATGTCCAAAACACACAAAACAATCAGCATCCTTCAACTGTTAGTTTTCTAGCATGTACCTCGAAACCGTAATGACTACAATGAAAAGCAAAATCTTTAATTCAAAAACACATATTAGATCATAATAAGAATATAAACAGAACTTGGTAAATTTTCTAATCGGCCTTTCCTGCTGTAGGCAGTCTAACGAAAATACCATGGGAATTTCTTCTATGAGGACCCCTGAAAAATGTTCCATAGATTTAGTGGAAACTAAAAAAAAAAAAAAAAAAAGTGTTTTAAGGGGAGGGAAACAAAGCACTCACAGCACAGTCTTTCTAGAACATCATTCTTCCTTGGTGCTTGACTTCTATCACTCACTCTTCAAGACTCAGTTCAACGCGGCCTCCTCTACATCCGCCTCTGTTACAGCATGCGTTCCTGACCGTATGTATCTGTATACACGGCTGTCTCCTTGCGACAAAAAGGGGCTGCGTTCTAATAATTTTATATCCCCTGCACAGAATAAACCCTTAATGAAATGGCAAAGGAAAAAAGTTATTCATATGCTGTATACCCTACTATAAATATTGAGAGTATCTATCGGGCAAGATACTGATCTAAAAGTGAGTGACTCTGACCACACAAATATCAAAGAAAAAGATGAATACTTCCACAAAAACTAAAATCTATAAAAGATTTTCTCAAAGCTATGTTGTTCCCTTATTCACTCAACAAACGCTCTTTAGGCAACTATTATGGGACATTAGGTCCGTATTCCAGGGACCAAAGAAAGAGCCGGGAACAAAACAGACAAATATCGCTGCCCCCACGAAGTTTCATTCTAGTGTCAGAAGACGTACAATAGAGAAAATAAGTAAATACACCATATAGGTATTAGATGGTGATCACTGATCATGGAAAAAGTAAGGAGGAAAAGAAGTTAGAGCCTGCCGGGCTCAGGGTGGGGGCTGCGATTTTGGATAGTACTGCCAGGACAGGGCTTCTGAGGGGTGAGGGGCGGGAGGTGAGGGAGAGGCTTATTCATTGAAAACACTTTTCCCTTTGTTTAAAAGCTCATTGGTTAAACACATTATATTCTATAAGTTGTTGGCTATAAGCAGAACTCCAAAAGACGCTGCCCTGTCTAGGCTTTCTTAATGAGATTTCACAATCTCGTAAATTTAGAAACTGTTTAAAACAGAACTAATGAGATGCCATTGTCTGATGACAATGGGCAGATCTGTGTTTCTTTTTGCAAGGTAAACACTTTTTTTCTCGATCATCACAGAGCAAAGTTTGTTTTAAAGGCTTTTATTTTCAACATCAAACGTGCTATGGTACATTATCTTCCTTTATCTTAATATAAAACTGAGCTCTATTATATACCAATTATGTTCTAGCCACTGTTCTAAATACCACATTATCTCATTTACATCCTCGCAACAACTCTATGAGGTAAGTACTATTATTATCCCAATTTTACAGATCACACCGGGTTAGAGAGATAAGTAACTTTCCCAAAGTCCCTTACAGACAGTAAATAGGACAACTGGGATTTAAGACCAGACCTTTCTCAAAAAATAAGTCCATATCCTTAACCGCAACACTCTACTGCCTCAAAAGTAAGAGCAGTTACATTATATAGCATTGCAATACATCTGCTTATTAACCGTTCGAATATAAATCTAATGTGGTAAGAGACCACATAACAAAAGCTTTCCTTGCAATTCAGACATTAAGCAATATGAACTCCCAAAAGCAAAACGAGCCCCTATTTTGAAGACCACCTTAGGAATTTGCTACATAAACACAGTGCATAGTGGTCCCCAAAGGGTCATATGACAGGGAAAAGGAAATAAAACATAACTGATAAAAACAGAAGTAAACCACATGCTTCTGTCTCTGAAAGCATCTTGTCTCAGAGTGGTTCCTTTTAAATTAAACCATACAGAAGCAAGAAATATATTATTGATTGCTAGATCACTTAGTAGTATCTAGCTTATAGTAATAATTAATAATCAAACCCAAAGATTAAGAAGTAATGTAAAGTGTTGGCATTACCACACATAATGATATCTATTTCTGATTTCAAGCTTTCATGATCTTTCTGGGAATAAAAGCTATTTTATATCACAAGAGAAAATTACATCAGTGTTTGGAATAGAGGAAAATGGGTCATCTCAATGAAATGAGTAATTCTGTATTCTATCTTAAAAATTCTTTTTTTGAGTATGTTGAAAATTAAAATATAAACTAGTTTCTATTCTGACAGAACAGATTTTTTTGGTATACTGTTATAATTTGATGGGTTCTATGGTTTCAACTCAGATATTAGCTCTGCTTTGATGAATAATACAAATGACTTAGAAGTCTCTGATAAATTTTTTCTCCTGAAACAAAAATAAGGAACTCAATAGAGTTAAGTTTTTAAAGAATGGTGTCTTGTAGAACCATTTCCTAAACTGGATTCCATAAAACATTTTATTTCCCTTGAAAAGCATAGATATTAATGATATTTTCCCTTTAAAAAGTTTAAAAAACAGTTGATTCTTCTTATTTGCAGTAATTATGTTCTATAAAGTGTCTGTGGAAACAAAAAAAAGACCCGGAGCAGCTGTTTTGATAACAGCCACTCTAAGAGACGTGAGGTGACATCGTGGTTTTGACTTGCATTTCCCTGATGGTTAGCGATGCTGAGCACCTTTCCATGTACCTGTTGCCC
>NW_011888935.1:955598-958220 GCF_000151845.1 Pteropus vampyrus | reverse complement strand
ATCTGACACCAAAAGCAAAGGCAGTAGAAGAAAAACTAAACAAGAGGATTCCATCCAAAAGGATCTGCACAGCAAAGGAAATCAACAAAATGAATTCAGCATCCTGACTGAGGGAAAATGTGTATAGATCATATATCTGATATATAAAGAACTCATACAACTCAATAGCAATAAAACAAAATAAATAGCAATCCAATTGAACAACGGGCAGAAGATGTAAATACACATTTTCCAAGGATGACGTCAAGATGGCCAACAGGTACATGGAAAGGTGCTCAGCATCGCTAACCGTCAGGGAAAGGCAAGCCAAAATCACGGTATCGCCTCACATCTGTTAGAGTGGCTGTTATCAGAAAGACAAGAAAAAACAAGTGTTGGCCGGGATGTGGAGAAAAGGGAACCCCCCCAGGGCCCTGTTTGTGGGAATGCAAATCGGTGCAGCCACTAGGAAAAACTGTACTGAAGTTAAATTAAAAATTAAAAATACAACTACCATATGATCCAGCAATTCCACTTCTCAGTATTTGTCTGAAGAAAATGAAAACACTAACTCAAAAAGATAGATATGGTATTATTTAAATAGCCAAAATATGGTCATAACCTAAGTGCTCATCAATGGATGAATGGATAAAGAAAATGTGGTACATACATACAAGGGAATGTTATTCAGTCATAAAGCAGAATGAAATCTTGCCATTTGCAACAACATGGATGGACCTGGAAGGCATTATGCTGAATAAAATAAGTCAGAGAAAGACAAATACCATATGATCTCATTTAAATGTGGAATCTAAAAGTAAACAAAAAACCAAAAATAAAAACAAGCTCATACATACAGAACAGATTGGCGTTGCCAGAGGCAGCGGGTGGGGGTGAGCAATATGGGTGGAATGGATTCAAAAGGTATAACTTCCAGTTACAAAATAAATAAATCCTGGGATGTTACATACAGCGTGATGATTACAGTTAATAATGCTGGGTTGCATATTGAAAAGATGCTGAGAGTAAATCTTAAGACCTCAGCGCTAGAAAAAAATGTGTAACTATGTATGATGACACATGTTAACTACTTACTGCGGTCATCGGTCATTGTTTTGCAATATATCCAAGTATTGAATCACTTTATTATGTAACTGAAACTAGTTTATGTCAATTATACGTCAATAAAAATTTTTTAAAAATTAAATAAAACTGAACAACAAAAAAGATATCTTAAAACAAACAAACAAAAAAGTCACTATGAACACTGAGTACCAAATACTCAACCACAGCTCCGAGAGGAAATGCAGAGTTAGGCTCCTGTGAGCTTTTCCATCAACTGACCAATACATAACCTTGCTTTATGCGTGTTCCTGTTTAACACATATTGTTGATCCATTAACATTGAATTCATGGCCAATAGCACTATAACTCACACTTGAAGGAAGCTTAGCTAACACACGTATTATCCTATAAGGCGCATCTCAGCCTTCTTGCCTTTAGGAACTCTAGATAGCATTTCAGCACCGAGCTGGGGGCCACTTCAAACACCGAGATCACCAACAGAAAGCACAAAAATCTGAAAAATGTCTCGCTAAATAGATCACAAAAAGGACACCTGTTTACTGTATGGGAAGGCAGCCTGTCACCTGGTTCAGCCTCAGCTGGAGCAAGCGGCAACTCAAATTTTTGGCCACTCTATGCATGTCAGCCAATGACCTTTAGGAAAGCACCAGGAGCACTGGTTTTGGAGTTACAAATAAACTTTAGCGAGCTGGCAATTAGCAAATATGGAATGCACAGACCATGAGGATCCACTACAGAAAATGTTAAGTACATGCATGCGGTGTGATTATCAGAAAAACTATACTTAACGGGCTGTGTTACACAATGATGTCAGCAAGTTGCACTAAAGATGGCCAGACACCTGAAGGTATGACTTCTGACCTCACAGTGAGGCAAAGGGGGCATTTCACTAATATTTGTCATTTGATGTATATCGTCACTGACCTGGGCCATGTATTCTACTTTACATTGTCAAAATAAATTTCAGTGGTTTCTGCATACAAAGCATTTCTAGTAGACATGCTTATATTCAGTTTCAGGGGCTGAAAGAAGGGTATTTTTTCACAAAAGGGGTACATTTTATCAAGCAAGTTCCTATTAGCATTCTGTCAGTACATCATAATTTGCTAAGTATTTTTTGTTCGAATAAGTTTTAGCAATGCTACCAAAAGCTAAGGCTTATTATCAAAAGTTTTAAGAGTTAATATTTAATTAAAGAAAAAAATTAAAAACCTAGGTCAGTTTAAGGTAAATTCAGATTACAAGCCATATTATTCTGTAAGATCTGTATATAAGATTCATATAAATCTTGCATTCTGATTTTATTATCAATATTTAACCTTCTGCTTATAATAAAAATTAGGCTATGCAAATTTTCTTCTAACATCTCAATAACACCTTTTTAGTAATCATGTTTATAAGTATGGATCACACCTGCAGGGATTTTTTTTGTTTGTTTCTGCTTTTACAGAAATGATAAATTATTAAATTGTCTCTTTATATAGAAACAGAGAAATTAATGCATGCTTCTAAACAGAGAAATTAATGCATGCTTCTAAAAGGATAATACATAATCAG
>NW_011888935.1:951474-955548 GCF_000151845.1 Pteropus vampyrus | reverse complement strand
GAAATGCAGAGTTAGGCTCCTGTGAGCTTTTCCATCAACTGACCAATACATAACCTTGCTTTATGCGTGTTCCTGTTTAACACATATTGTTGATCCATTAACATTGAATTCATGGCCAATAGCACTATAACTCACACTTGAAGGAAGCTTAGCTAACACACGTATTATCCTATAAGGCGCATCTCAGCCTTCTTGCCTTTAGGAACTCTAGATAGCATTTCAGCACCGAGCTGGGGGCCACTTCAAACACCGAGATCACCAACAGAAAGCACAAAAATCTGAAAAATGTCTCGCTAAATAGATCACAAAAAGGACACCTGTTTACTGTATGGGAAGGCAGCCTGTCACCTGGTTCAGCCTCAGCTGGAGCAAGCGGCAACTCAAATTTTTGGCCACTCTATGCATGTCAGCCAATGACCTTTAGGAAAGCACCAGGAGCACTGGTTTTGGAGTTACAAATAAACTTTAGCGAGCTGGCAATTAGCAAATATGGAATGCACAGACCATGAGGATCCACTACAGAAAATGTTAAGTACATGCATGCGGTGTGATTATCAGAAAAACTATACTTAACGGGCTGTGTTACACAATGATGTCAGCAAGTTGCACTAAAGATGGCCAGACACCTGAAGGTATGACTTCTGACCTCACAGTGAGGCAAAGGGGGCATTTCACTAATATTTGTCATTTGATGTATATCGTCACTGACCTGGGCCATGTATTCTACTTTACATTGTCAAAATAAATTTCAGTGGTTTCTGCATACAAAGCATTTCTAGTAGACATGCTTATATTCAGTTTCAGGGGCTGAAAGAAGGGTATTTTTTCACAAAAGGGGTACATTTTATCAAGCAAGTTCCTATTAGCATTCTGTCAGTACATCATAATTTGCTAAGTATTTTTTGTTCGAATAAGTTTTAGCAATGCTACCAAAAGCTAAGGCTTATTATCAAAAGTTTTAAGAGTTAATATTTAATTAAAGAAAAAAATTAAAAACCTAGGTCAGTTTAAGGTAAATTCAGATTACAAGCCATATTATTCTGTAAGATCTGTATATAAGATTCATATAAATCTTGCATTCTGATTTTATTATCAATATTTAACCTTCTGCTTATAATAAAAATTAGGCTATGCAAATTTTCTTCTAACATCTCAATAACACCTTTTTAGTAATCATGTTTATAAGTATGGATCACACCTGCAGGGATTTTTTTTGTTTGTTTCTGCTTTTACAGAAATGATAAATTATTAAATTGTCTCTTTATATAGAAACAGAGAAATTAATGCATGCTTCTAAACAGAGAAATTAATGCATGCTTCTAAAAGGATAATACATAATCAGTCTTTGATTATGCCTACAGAAATATTTAATCCAACATCAGAAATATGAAGTATTATATGTCACCTATTTATCAGATGTATTAATACAAACTGAGTGGTATTTGAATTCCTTTGTTGTATGAGAATTCAAAATTTCTATTTGCAGTTGTCTGGAATATCTAAATTCAAAAACTAAAGGTTTTTAGTATTACAAAAGCAAACAGTAACCTGTAAAAAAAATTAAAAATAGAAATAAAAAGAAAAGGATAAACACTCATAACTCTATAATACTGTGAGAAACCACAATATGTTATCTCCTTCAATGAGGCTCAGAGTCTATACATGGTATTATAATTTCCTTTTTTGCCCAATATGTTGTACCTTCCGTGCCAACACGATGTAAATTAATTAGTTTGTTCGTTTATCTGCTCACTTGTTTCCTACTGAACACTCCCTGCCACCAGACATTGGGCGCCTGATGGAATTGTGATTTTTTTTTTATACAGATATAGCATATTGCACTTAACCAATACTTTACTATGGAACACTTGTGTCGTAAACGAAGACTGAGAAATAATCTTACTAGCTAAACATTCGAGTAGTTTGGGAAATGATGTGCCTTGTAAATTGGTTAATGGTGTGTTTCAATTTGTCAAGATTCAATAAGCTTTTTTGTTTTGTTTTCTTCTTTACTGTCACATTTTAAAATCCCCTCCAACCTTGAAACTATGCAATTACTTTACTATATTTATCCCAGCATTTTTATGATTCATTTATCATAAATTTGATCTTTAATCCATCTGAAAACTACATAATCCATAGTGTAAGTAAGGAGCAGGCTTCCGATTTTTTTTAACTAATGGTGAGCTGGAGGAATTATTGAGGAATCCATCTTTCTCTCACTGATTTGATATATTATCTTGATTGTAAAATGTATTCTTATACATTTGTGGGCAAGTTTCTGGATTTGTAATCTCTTCCACTAATCTTTCAGTTTATTCCCATTCAAAGCCACATTAATTTTTTTTTTTTTGTAGTTTTGTGCTAAATTTAATTACGTCTAATTGGCTAAGTTCCTCTTCCTTACTCTTCCTTGTCGATATGTGACTAGGTATTATTTTATGAAACTTTAAGATCATTTGACTAAGTTAGCCAAAATTTCAAAAGTATATTTGTAATTGTGTAAACCTTCCAGATAAACTGGGTAAGGCTTATAGCATTCATGCAAACTCTTTCTGTCCCTCAGCAAAATTTCATAGTTTTCTTGAAGTCTTGCACATTTCTTAAGTTTATTTTCCACTTTTATTCTTCTAAAGAACTCCTGTAATATTATTATTTGAGTGTATAGTGGGCCATTCCTCTGAAGCTTGCTTTATAATTTAACTGTGGTAAAATACACAAAAAATTTAGTATCTTAACCATGTTTAAATGTGCAATTCAGTGCCATAAAGTACACATACATGTTGTGCAGCCAATCACCATCCACCTACAGAACCCATTTCATCCTCAAAACTGAAACCTGCACCCATTAAACACCAACTCCGCACTCTGCCCTTCCTCCTGTCCCGGGAAACCACCACTTTACTTCCTCTCTCTCTGAATTGGACTATTCTTAAGTGGAATCACTTAGTATGTGTCCTTTTGTGTCTGGCTTCTTTCGTTTAGCGTAATGTTTTCAAGGTTCATCCACATTGCGGCATGTGTCAGAAATCCTTTCCTTTTTAAAGCTGAATAATATCCCATTCTATGTACACATATATGTGTGTATACACGTATGTGTGCGTATGTATCTATCTCTCACGTTTTGTTGATCCATTCAAGTTTCAGCAAACACTAGAGTTGTTTCTACGTTTCGGCTCTTGTGAATAATGCCGCTATGAACTTGGGTACACAACTGCTCTACAGTTTAAATGTTTGATACATTGTGTGCTCATATTGTACTCTAGATGGTTATTTAAAGTACATGCGGCGTTTTCCTGCTTTATCAGCCTGCAGGTACATGTGGTCGCAATGACGACAGTAACCCAGACCTGACTGTTTCTCTCAGTTGTTCTCAGGACCCGGGCCCTCCTCCATCACCGAATCTTCCCCGGGAACGAGCTAGGCACGCTCGGTGTGCCCTGACATGAGCCAAGCACATCGTGACCCCCGTTCATCCCGGCCTCCCACTTATACCTCACACACTAGTGCCCTTAAGGCAATAACACTACAGAGCGATTTTTTCCCCATCTTTTCATTATGTCCACGGTTCTGTCCCACACAAAGGAGAATGAGGGAGCTGACCCAACAAGCTAGAGTGGTTCTTCTTCAAGCAGAGGAGGGGAGAGGCCAGGAGCATCCAAATGGCGGTAATTTAGAATGCGACGTGTGTGGATGACCGCAAGGCAGAAGCATTACCAGGGGCCAGCTGAATCTCCCCCAGCGCTCATCCCTTCTTACTGTGGAGACTTGACTAGTTATAACATCTCCATCCGCTTCCCAACCTTCATGAAGGTTCACAAACAGCGGTGACTCCTCGCCTGCCAGAGGCAGAATAAGCACGGGAGTTTTTCACTACAACCAAAGACTTCACTAGTACCTCGCTCACCTGCATCCTTGTACGCACAGAGGCGCCTTCTGTAACAAGAGCCATGCACGGTCAGGATTCTGGAACGGAGGGCGACCGTTGACCAGCATTCACTGCCTGTCAAGCATTGGGCTAAGGACGTTCTGTCTTCAATCCTCATGAGTTCCTGATGTGTCTTAGGGTTTCAT
>NW_011888935.1:932239-951424 GCF_000151845.1 Pteropus vampyrus | reverse complement strand
TATGTCCACGGTTCTGTCCCACACAAAGGAGAATGAGGGAGCTGACCCAACAAGCTAGAGTGGTTCTTCTTCAAGCAGAGGAGGGGAGAGGCCAGGAGCATCCAAATGGCGGTAATTTAGAATGCGACGTGTGTGGATGACCGCAAGGCAGAAGCATTACCAGGGGCCAGCTGAATCTCCCCCAGCGCTCATCCCTTCTTACTGTGGAGACTTGACTAGTTATAACATCTCCATCCGCTTCCCAACCTTCATGAAGGTTCACAAACAGCGGTGACTCCTCGCCTGCCAGAGGCAGAATAAGCACGGGAGTTTTTCACTACAACCAAAGACTTCACTAGTACCTCGCTCACCTGCATCCTTGTACGCACAGAGGCGCCTTCTGTAACAAGAGCCACGCACGGTCAGGATTCTGGAACGGAGGGCGACCGTTGACCAGCATTCACTGCCTGTCAAGCATTGGGCTAAGGACGTTCTGTCTTCAATCCTCATGAGTTCCTGATGTGTCTTAGGGTTTCATCTGTATGTTTTTTAAAATTCCAAACCAGATCTATTGATTTCTTTGAGGAACTTTCTTTTACACGTTCTAAGTAAAACATTCTTTGTATTTCACTGGCAGAGGGATGCCGGCTGTGCATATGTGATCTCAAGAGTCCCCCAGCAGAACCTACTATTAATGTATCTGTAGGGCATATTTAAAATAATTAAAACTGTATAGCTTCTTTTAGTGGTCTCTATTTTATTGTATTTTATTTCTTCTTTTTATAATTTGAATGACTAAAGTTTACTTCTTCGCAGTGACACTCTCTCCCTCCCTACCTTAGGTGCTTGGTCTCAACTAGATTATTCTCCTATAACCACAAACATATACTTCTTTCACCTAAAAAAATTAAAAAAAAAAAATCATTCCACTTAAAAAAAAAAAAAAATGCCCTCATTTGACCCCCAAATCCTTTTCTGGCTATTTCTCTCCAACCTTCTAAAGAGTTTGTTTTAGATACTGACTTTATTTCAAAGTTCGAACTAGCTATGGAACAGCTATTGTATTCCTTTACTATCACTATAATAAGTAGCGCCTCATAAGTGCTAATTATGTGCCCGCGGCTGTGTTAGAACTGTGTATTATCTCAGAGAAATCATGACGGCCTCCGTCCGCGGTCCCTGACCTCTCTGACGTCGTGTCCTGCTGCGTCTCCCCACTCCCTCACTTCGCTCCTCCACCCTGAGCACCCGGACATGCTGAGACTGTGTCAGGGGTGCTGTGCTTCCACCCCAGGGCCTTTGCATTTGCCTTCCCCTCGGCGTGCTATGCTCTTCCTCCGGACACCCTCGTGGCTCTCTAATCAAGCAAAAACTAGGTCCAGATGCGCTAGGTCCCCGCAAGCAGCTGCCAAGTGCTCCCCAGACGATCTCGGGAGTCGTGAGGCCAACACTGTTTTCATAACGTCCTAAAATGTACACATTTTTTGTTAATAGTCTGCAATGCACTATAAAACACTGCACGCATATTTTTTTAAAAACGTGACTGTAGAATCATTTCATTAGTGAAATGAAGTTGAGAGTCACCGAGAAACATCCGATTTTTCTTCCCACACTCGCTAAAAACATCCCACGCAATCCCCTCTTATCAAGTGCACCTGAACAAATTAAAAACAGCAGATAACCTGAGCTTCCGCCATATTCCGAAAGTATTTCGGCAGCTGCCCATTTTAATGGGGAGATTGTTTGAAGTACATGCCATTTATTTAGTCTTCAAAAACATTTTGGATTTTATGGCTGGATTTTGCCATAACTAAAACTACCTGACTTAAATGCCCCCACGGAACTGCTGCCATGAAGCTGCAGTTAGGATCGTGTCCGGACCCTACGAGGGGCGACATTACAAGGACAATCCCCGTGTGTGTCATGGTGGAAGCCAGGGAGCACCGTCTGCATCCCTCGGCGATCCCCAAGTGGAGGGCTGACAGAACACATTTCTTTGGGATCGAGAAAAACTTTTTTTCCTGCTAAAATCTAGAGGGCTTTTTCACCACCGACAAAAAAATTCTGTAAATGATCTTGTTGCTTTGGCTGCCAGCAAGCTTGGGGCCAAGTTTATAACTGACCTTTAAAAATATACATGCTATATGTTTACACATAATGTATATGCATTTTTGTGTGTATACATTACACATGCATATGTAATATAGATGTGTATTATATATAGAGAGAGAGAAAGAGCATGTGCACAGACACCCCACTCTATAGACTAACCTACTAGCCTTCCTCTGGGTCTCACAGTCCTACTTATACTTCACCTAAGCTTGATACATAGTATTGAATGGAAACTACTGGGAACATTTCCAGAATGGGGAGAAATAACAGCATATCAAATTAAATAAAGCAAGAGATACAGAAAATAGAGGGCATCCCAGGTCGGCGAAATAACAAGTACGAGCGCGTGAAGGTGACAGCACCTGCCTTACTGCGGGAGCAGAGGAGAGGCTGGCGTGACTGGCCACAGGATGACGGTGACGGAACAAACGGGAACTCCCTGGCCCTGGCGACGGTGCCTGGTCCACTCTGACACCAGATACCCGCAGGGTTCAGATCTCTGTCCAAACATCACCTCGTCGGGAAGAGTCCTTCCCAGATCGATGCGACCAAATCCACGCGCCACTCATCACGCCCTCCCCCTCCTCCTGTTCTCCTTTATCAGGCTTATGAACGTCTGATAAATTCTGTATTTACGTTAACTAACTTCTCCTCCGATCGAACATAAGCTCTAGGAAGCAGGGTTTTTTTATGTTATTTTGCCATTCCAGCACCTACAATAGTACTCAATATTGGCTCAGTGAACCGAAAGGTGATTTAATATAAAACTGGGAAAGATTTACGAAGACCTGGCGAGAAATTTAGGCTTGATCCCCACCAGTAATGGTCGGTGTCCAAGAGTTTATGCAAAACGTATTACGATCTTCCTTCCTCCTCCTTTATAAATGTAACTGGAAGAGTAGAGAATGAACCAGAGAGGAAACCCACGGCAAAAATCCAAACGATAAATGATAAAGGTTAAATGAAGGTTAGGGTGAGCAGCAACGGAAACAGGACAAGCTGAATTCACGACAGATACACGCCGCAGACAAAGGGACAGCACGTAACAGTTAAATCAGGCATCAGACAAGTCGCTTGTTAGCTCCGTGACCTTGGGCAAGTAAACGTACCTCGCCCTTGGTTTCCTTGTTTCCAGAATGGAGATAACTGTACTTACCCACTTCCTAGTTTTATTACGAGGATTAAATGAGATAATGTATGAAAATGCATGACTGACCAAATTGGGTGCATGCTAACTGAGCTCCGTGAGGAAAGGGACTATCTGCTTTGTACACAGCTGTAACCCCAGACCCCAGCACTCTGCCTACCCAGAGTCGGCTCCAAATGCATATTTGCTGAAGGCAAATGAGTTCATGAGATTAGCAAGACAAAAAGTCAAGGTTAACTATGAGGCGACTTCCATAAGATATAAAAAGTCACGGAGCAAAATTTGGCCAGGAGGTGGGGAGATGTGTACGTACCTACCCCATTTGAGTGTTGAGGCTGAGACAGCTGTGGAACCCACTAGAGCAGGTGTCTCGGGGGGCAAAGGAAACGAAGCTCCAGATCTCACGAGACAGTGCCGGCTGGAGGCTGGCTGGTACAGCTGGCAGGTGGAGCCTGATCTAACTGACTAAGGAAGAGGCGAGCGGAGTTAGAATAAGCATCCCAGGGAACAAAAACATCTAGCATTAGCAAAAGTCTGAGAGAGAGACTGAGAGGCAGTAAAAAGGTAATAAGAATGATAAGAGAAATCCGAATCCTGAAAGCAGAAGGGAAAGATGTGAGCCAAAAAAAAAGGCGAAGTGTCAAAATTGGCAAGAAGCACAGATGAGTGGAAAGTAAAAAGAGCCCACCGGATTTCAGCTGTTAGATCATTAGTGACCCTTGCAAAAGAAGTTCTCATGAGTCGGTTGGGGCAAAAGCCAGACTGTGGACTCAGGAGAAAACAGGAATTGAGGAAGGGGGAGACAGAGATGCGTAAAGATCCTTTCAAGATAAAGATTTGGCCATGAAAACACCTACCAGCCTACCTGGCCAGTTATTTCCGTGACCACCTCCAAGTGGTCATTCGTTCTGAATGAAGTATCTGTTCACAAGACCCTGTAACATACATCGCTCTAGAAACCAGGTTGGCCCCAACTAAATCATCACGCAGAGTGAGCCTGTTCTCACGGTTCCTGCAGTGTGGGGTTTTCGTATGTCCAAAGGGTCTTTTGTGCTGGCAAAGACATTTTTTAAAATGATCAAATAATGGCCTGTAAACATATAATAGTTTTATCAAGTCCTTTAAATAGTTGACAAAGGGTGGTGGTCTATATATCCTAATGATTAAACCATTTAGAAGAGAGATGTGTCAGGAATAATTGAGTTATTGGGATTTTATACCAATTAAAAAAATAATTCTAATGATCAGAGATACCAAAGCATACTGTGTTACATCTTTCATCCTCGTTACCACCTACAGGTAGGAATCACTAGACTTGTTTTCAAATGAGAAATCTGAAGCTCATAGAGACTGAAGTGCATCGGTCGGAGTGTGCCAACTGTCGATAGCAAACAGTGTCCAAAGCTCAGGGGGTTAACATAACGCAGGGGTCTGTTGCCCTCTCGTGTCACAATGCACTGTGGTTCGGGGGCAGGAGGACAGAGGCTGTTCCACAAAGTGGTTCCGAGATTCAAGCTCCTTCCACCGGATGCCGCATTTAGCTGGCAGGTGCCGGAAGGGACAGAGGACGGACAGTCCCAAAAACAGCATCAGAGGCTAAGTGACAAACACGGATCACTCCCCCCATATTCCACGGGCAGGACTCAGTTACACAGCCCCACCTATCTGCAAGGCGGAAATGGAGTCTGAAGGCAGCCTGGGAAGAATGGGGAGACACAGATATCATTCATGGGCTCCGCGTTTCCAGTAACACTAAGTAACATGAATTAAGGTCACCTACATAAAAGAGCTGAGCAGCAAACCCGACCATACCTGACTGCACCAGGGAACCCTGCTGTTTATGCTGCCTCTCATTTCATTCCACTGAACCCAACCCCCAACTTTAGCATTTCTCCACATGACGATGACAGTGGATGGTCATAGTGTGTGTGTGTGTGTGTGTGTGTGTGTGTGTGTGTGTGTGTGTGTGTGTGTGTCTCAACTACCTTTTACTGTCTGTCCTGCAATTCCCCTTCTCAAATCAGTGGTTTTGTCTTCTGAGGGGCATATACATGGACAGAAAATTCGGGGAGCCCTCCGAGGCCCCTCCATGCCGTGGAATGCATGAACTAGGCTAAGAACTCTTCTCTATGTTACTCTGGACACTGTTCACTTACCTCCAACTTCCTACCTGCTCCGCACCCCCACGTCAGCCCCACTGACCCCTTCCTGTTGCAGCTTCTGTTCCTTCAGAAGGAACAGATGCTGTTCCTTCTGCCCAAACTCTTCCCAGAGGTCTGCATGGCTCATTGCCTCAAGGTCACTGCTCGGATGTCACCTGCTCAGGAAAACCTTCTCCTCCCGCCTCCCTTCCAGGCCCGTTCCCACCTTACTCTTCCCTATAGCCTTTCCGCTTTCTAACATATGATGCTTTTTACACGTTTACGCGTTTACAAATTCTCCTCGCATTAAAACGCCAGCTCCATGAAGGCGGAGGTTCTCGTCTGCTTTGTTTCTCTTTACCGCCCGATCCCTGGCATCTAGGGCGGTGCCTGGAACATCATCGACACCTTTTCTGAATGAACTGAGGGGCAACAAAGGAGTAAAGGGGAGCACACGGGTTGATGCCGGCACTGAAAGTTCTCTAGTTCCGAAGCTCATTTTACCATTGTGCTTCACAAACTACAGAGGCATTGTACATTCATATAGATAAAATATTATCGCATAATTTTAAAAGTACTATATGAGTTTGTACACGGAGCCCAACTCCAAACAGTGTGTCTGCTCAGGTAAACACACTGCACCTTTTCTCATGTAAATAAAATTATCAGATGGAGAGAGCTAGCCCCGAAAATGTCATTTTTATTCCTTCGCTAGTTAAAAATAAAATTTACTCATATTTTTTCAACTATGTTTTAACAGGCCAAATGGAAAATTACTTTGTATGATTTTTTTTTTTTTAATGCTGTATCATGACCTTTTAAAAATAACACCTTATGGAAGTGAAACTAACAGTCTTCTTTGAAAACCTTTTTGAAGAGGTAGATACCTACAGGCATTTCTTCTAAATTTGTCCTTCTGAAGCATGTTTTCAAAGTAACTCCATGATTCTGCTAACGGTAATTACAATTAATATAAATTTCAGCTGAAACTTAATACGAAATTCGCTTTTCACACATCTACTTAAATACATCACTAAAAATATGGGAATTGAATGTAAAAGGGCGATTATGAAACCTAAACTATTGGTGAGAGACATGCTCACAGATTAATCGAATTAACCAAGGGCAGGGCAGGAAGGAGGAGGGCAGGGAGGGAGGAGCGCAGAGGACTGAGGAGACCCCTGCATCCATCCATGCACTGCGCACTGACGAGGTCAAGTTTCGAAACCTGAGAAGTTTGTGGGACTATGGAAGAAAGCATCTGGACCCCCCCCCCCGATTCCCCCATCCCCCTACTCTCCCCCCATCTCCACGGTGGCAAGGAATACCGGTTCAGGGGTTACAAGTTCCAGCCCTGCCATTTGCTCAGCAGATACGCAAACTCGGTCTCAATCTTATCGTGTGTAAAATTCGGATAATTTTACGCGACTGTTAAATAAGACCAGGTACGTAAAAGTGCTGGGTAAACAATAAAATGCTAAGCAGGAAGGTATTTTTGAAGTTCTGACATACATGCTCCAAGCTTAGACAAAGAAGATTTATTACGGTGAATTACATTCTGGTGGTTTGCAACGCCCTGCTCATCAAACGGCACAGAACCTGACTCCACACACGATAAAGTTAACCTGATTTCCTTGGTACAGAACAAGAGCCTAACAGTCTTCCAAACACCCCCACAACAAAAAGTACAGGGAACAATTATTACCACGTATGTTCACTGGAAAAAAAAGATAAGTGATAACCTAAAATAGAAACAATGCACACGGAATCCGAAACTCCGGCTATTATCAATAATGGTTATTGATAACGTTAAGCCACTTCACCAAATCGAAAATAACAAACGTGTTTTCAAGTAACTAGTCAGAGAGAAAAAGACTCGCTACCCAACAAGACCGAACAAATCTGCCAAGGGAAAATGTAATGCACTAACATGTTATGGTCTTTTTTAAAGGTCTATTTTTAGACATAAAACAAACTCTCTTTAATTAAAACCTTTGCTTATAAACACACTTCCTGAGTAAGTAAAGCCTAACAAATCCAATATGAGTGAAATCCTGTCCCCTGGAAACAAAGAGGAGCCCCCCCCCGCCCCTTGTTTCCAATAGGAGTTTCAGATAACCTTCATCACTCACACCACAATAGCAAACATGTGACCTTAAACTAAGTGAAAGCTTTCTAAATTTAGATACCTTCAAATCATGCATCTTAAGTTACATGTAAAGGTTTAGTAAATTATTTATTATCTCTCATCTTTAATAATGGGATAGCATGTTTAACTCGTAATCAAAATGGAAAGCTGTTATACCATATATTACTGTACCAAGACTCAAAGTTTCCAGTCTATATTTAGTTCACATTAAAATGGAAGCAAAGACGCAAACCAAGCTAAAAATAAAATGTTCTACAAAGATGAGATTTTTACATGGATCGAAAACTAGCTTTATTTGGTCCCTTAAATCCTGATCGTATTTAGCAGCACCTTAATGTCGCAGTGCTTTGCAAATCTTATTTTCCTTCATTGAGGATAGGAGTCAGCAAACTACAGCCCACGAGCCAAATCTATGGGCTGTATCCTTCTGGTACCTAATTTTGTACAGCCACAAGCTAAGAAGGTTTTTACATATTTAAATGGCTTTAAAAAAAATAAAAATAAAAAAGACTACTTCTTAACACATGGAAATTTTATGAATTCAAGTTTTAGTGTCCTTACATAAAGTTTTATTGGAACACAGCCACACTTAAGTATTGTCTATTGCTTCTTTTACACTGAAACAGTAGAGCTGAGTGATTTTGAAACAGATCTTTTGGCCCACAAAGTTAAAAATATTAACTATCTGACCCTTTACAGAAAAAGTTAGCCAACTTCTGCCCTAGATGAATGTTAATTATTCTTATTAGTTAAGATATCTTCCTGCTTATCGCTTGTCAAAATGGAAGAGTTCCTCCTGGTCTCTCAAATCATATTGAGTTCCTCGACGATAAACATGTCAGTATTATTTTATTCTCCTTTCTTAATAATTTTCTGGCCATGTTTCTGTTTCTTGTCCTATTTGGATCACTACCCAATCCAAAGTTTCCACCCAGAACTATGGGTAGAAGTTTTAAATAATATTTTCTAATCTATGCTGTTTGTTTTAAATATATTTTCTAATCTATGCTGTTTGTTTTAAATGCTGGATGTGAACCATCATGATCCACTTAACGGGGCTGCCACCTACTATTTGAAAAACTCTGTGCGAGTCTTCCCTAGTCTACTCTACCTACAGCTTATGGTAAAAGATAATTTTAATTGCACAAATTGCATCTCATAAAGCAGTAAAAAGAAATACAAATCAATCCATATACTGCCTTACCACAAAGGTACAAGGGTTTATTTATACATCTTTCATGTCAAACTAAAACCAAGATACTAATTGAAGAATATGGTGAGTTTTCTTTTCTTAATGGGCTTAAAGAGATGTCTTAATCCAGATACAATGTTGCGAAGCCCTGAATCTCCAGTGTTTATGTACGTTTTACCTAAATTTAGAGACTCATATATGGACATTCAAAATTAACTGTAGGAAGACATATCAATGTCACCAAAAAAAAAAAGGAGAGACTGTTAAAAAACCCAATTAGGAGGTACTTTTGATACACGAAGCTTTAAGACCTTGGCAGAGATAATCCAATATCAGAAAAGTCATTGAGATAGTTCCCATTTGTTTACATCATTTAGTTTGTGACAGGTGAACGTTCCTGGTCCATTCACTCCCCCAAGGTTCCGCAGTCATTCCCTATGAAATGAAAGGCTACCGTATCCACGGGTGGACAAAAAGCAAACAAAGCCTCCTTCACATTCATGTTCAAAACCAAGCTGATCTGAGTTTGTATTAGTGTTGTTTCAGGATGTCTCATTCTCAGGAAATACCTGCGAAATTCTCAGGTACCTGAATGTAAAATCAGCCTCCTGCTGAAGACAGGATCAAGGCTCTAGGGATAAGTGCCAAGGGTAAAGAGAGAGAAAGAGATATGACAAGTTACAGCTTGCCCTCCCCACATCAGTACTATTTCCATTTTTATATATAAGCGATTTTTTTTTTTCCTTTGGGGAAACAGAAGCGGCCATAAAATGGTCTAGCACCTGGGTAGCTAGATGAGACCTGAAATCCCACTAAGGGGATACAGAGAAAGGAATAGAGTGAAAAACAGAGAAAGATAAAATTAGTCAAAAGGTCACCAAGGAAAACTGGAAAATGAGAGTATCTGATATGGGGTGAGATGAAGGCACTAGAACGTGCGTGAGGATTTTATTAAACCACATTAACGTGAGGAGTATTCTCCAGTCTTGTCTTTACTTAAAAAGTCATCACATCCATTCAGAAACAAAAACAAAAACCCTGAAATTACTGCTGTCCTAAAATAACCCGTATTTCCTTCCACAGAGAACTGGTATTTCCTATACCATGTTAGAATGAACCATATGAAATTTCCATTTTCTACCATTTTTTCCCAGCTTTATTGAGATATAACTGACAAATAAAATTGCATATACTTAAAGTATACAATGTGGTGATTCGATAGACACATACATTGTGAAATGATTACCACGATTAAGTTAATTAACATATCCATCACTTCACATAGTTACCATTTGTGTGTGTGATAACACTTACCATCTATTCTCTAAGCAAATTTCAAATATACGATACGGTATTATTAACTATAGTCACTATGCTGTACATTAGATCCCCAGAACTTATTCATTTTATAACTCAAAGTTTGTACCCTTGACCAACCATTCCTCCCATCCCCCAGTTCCTGATAACCACCACTCTATTTTTGACCATTTTTGACCCACTGAAATAGTTGAACTACACTTAGTTCGACCTCATACAATGGAATACTTTGCCATTATTAAAAAGAATAAGGTAGATGTATATATACTGTTAGGGAAATGATCTCTGTATTATATTTCCAAATGAACAAGACAAAGCATGTATACAGAATGCTCCCATTAGTATTTTTTTAATGAAGTATATGTACATGCATAAAAATTTCCTAGGACACCAAGAAAATGCCAACAGAGGCTAGAAGGGGAGGTGGGCGGGAGCTTACCTTCCACAGGATACCCTCCCATCACCTAATACCCTTTCACACTGTTTGAATGTCTTATTATATGCATGCATTACTCTTCCAAATGCCATAATTAACTTTAGTTTCTTTACCAACATTCAAATTACTGAAAACATAACCAGTATTTATAACAAAGAACACTTTGAATATAAGGTAATTACTTAAGTTAGTGGTCTTTTTTCACTCTGAACCTAAACTGGGTACCAAACGGCTTTATGATCCTAAGGATCTTGAGGAAAACTAAAATTAGCGCTACATTTTAACAATAATATCCATATATATAAAGCAATATATATAAATATGTAATATGTACACAATCATTCATTTAAGAAATATTTTTTATCTGTGCGTAACTCACTCTGCTGTAGGCCTTTTGTTTATGTATAAATGCTTTATAAAGAGCGTATATACACATACATTTATAAGCACGTGTATATGTGTGGAAATACGTGTATGTGTGCCACACACACTAGCCCAGGCTGCTATGCAACCAGGATCAAAGATGCCACTCGCAAACACAAGCTGTCAGACCTGGTGGCCCCTTGGTGTATCTTCAGGATGGAGGAGCGAGAACTGCTACTGATGTCTTAAAAACCAGTAGTCCATGGGCTAGTCCTGAGGCCTCCTCTTCCCCCATCTTACACATCTGTGGAGGGGACTGACTGTCTTTTTCTAAAGATCTTTTTCCTTAACTCTTATCTGGATCATAATTAAAGAACAGGAACTGGTATTAATTTTAGCAGTTCTCATTCTATGAATTCTCTCACCTTCCTCGCCCTATTCCCCAAGAATCGATACCTGTGCTGAAGAGACGTAACTGATGAAATCCGTAGCACACGTGAACGGTCTGGACTGGGGATGGGGGCAGGCAGGGATGCTGAGGCTCACTGGTCTCAGAAGTAAGTTTTAGGCCCTGATCTCTGCTGTTCGTATATGAAATTGCTGATGAACTTATATGCACTTATATGAGCTAGTATAAAATGAAGAATTTCTGAAATTCTTGGGATATTTAAGGAATATTTCATTTAACGATCACTGATAATCTATATGTGCTCTGTTTTCATTGGAAAGTTAAATGGAAAACTAACAATAAACGTACTTTCTGATTTTACTCTTAGTCTCAATAAAGCTTCTTTGCCCCAAACCATAAATATCTAATTTAAAGAGTAGAATTTTAGCTATTACCATGAGTTGATGAAATCTACCAAGTTTGTTGTTTGACTTTCTTCAACTGAAATTAGAGCCATCTCTAAATTTTCTTTCAAACTGTATAAATTTACTGGTTAATCCTGCTATATGAATGCATGGAATTTTAAGCGTTTTACATGAATATATAAAATATATCATTTTTTAAAAACTTGCCTTTTGTCAATTGAGTTTCATGAGCGTTTTTAAAATTAAGATTTCAAATGTTAAAGGCACTGTTAGCAAAGCCCCTATCTTGTTTAGCCTTAATGTCCTAAAAACCTATTAAACCCCATATCCTAAATTTTTCACAAGTTCTATAAAATTCAAAAATGTCACTATTAAAAGGAGTTGCAAGATGTACTCTTAAAAGAATGACTGAAACAATCCCCGACTCTTCACTAACTGCAATCTTGTTAACAGCTGTGTGCCTGCTTACACATATTTATTTTAGCAAATAAGGAGGCAGGCTAATACAAACATGAGTCCACAGGCATATAATAAAAGTTCTATTTTCATATAGGGATCTATTGACCTTAGAAAACAAATTCTCATAAAAATAGATATAGAATTAATTAACTTTCACAAGTTAATTTGTAAAGAGAGCACACAAATCCAATGATTTTATTGGTTCCCTTTTCTAATTCCTCATTAAAGTCCCCCAGTGATGACCAGCTTTCCGTGTGATGGTTTTTACACTATGATGAAAATTAGAATAAATCCTTCAGTCGTAAGCATTCGCTATGTACTATTCATGATCAAATGAAAACTCTCAACTTTGAGCCCTCAAAGGTCAACAGCATCTATTACATAAACAACAGCGAATCTCCATATAACACAAAGAGGTTACTTTTCATCATTAAAAATAACCACGAGTGTGTTGGTTAAGATTTGAACTCTACACTTAGCGGGAAACTACGACGCGAAAGCTTGGTCTGCTGTTGGCGCCACGTAGGGCGCGGATAACCGCGAGCATCGTTTAGCACTGGCGTCCCCCGGCCCGCCCCCGCTTCTGCCTTCCAAACCGCAGCAGGAGGCACAGGGACTGGCCGGTGTCACCTGTCCGCCCATGCACCCCAAGAGTGGGCCGGGGACAGACCGTGGCCCGCGGGAAGGGAGAGTGGCGGGTCGCTGCAGCTCGGGCTGGTGGACCCGCACTCTCCCCGCGCCGGGCACGCGCGCCACGGAGCCTCCGCACGCGGGGTGGGGGAGAGGGGACCAGAACTGGAACACTCGAAGCGACCCGAGGGGAAACTCCGCGTCTCCCACGCTCCCCGCCGCGCCGGGTTCGCTCCCTCTCCGCCTCTGCGGCCCCAGCTGCCCCGCAGCCCGCCCCGGCGGCCCGCGCGCGCGGCCGGTGTCCCCTGCCGCGTCGCCGCGGTCACATGCGCCCCGGGCGCGCTCCCTCCGCTGCCCGCGCTGCCGCCTCCGCCGCGCCCGGCTCACCTTGGTCCGGATCTGCCCCGAGGTGGACACTTTGCGGATCAGCTTCTGGGGTCCCTCTTGTTCCGATTCGCAGTCGGACGAATCCTCTCCGGGCCCCGCCGAGGCGGTGACGGGGGAGACCGCAGCGCCGGCCCCGGCCGCCGCTCCGCCCGCGGCCCCCGGTGGGGGGTGCTGGCCGCCGGCCCCGGCCATCCTGTCCGACTCCTGCGGGGACACAGCACCGCCCGGCGGGGGCGGCGGCGGCGGTCAGGGGGGAGCCCCGCGCCTGGCCGCCGCCGCCATCTTCCGCCCCCGGGACCGAGCGCCCCCCGGGCTCGAGCGCCCCCCGGGCTCCTCCGCCGGGCTCCGGCCGGAGCGGCGCGCACGCCGGTCCACGGCCCGCGGGCGCCGGCCCGGGGAGGCGGAGGGGTCCTGGCCCCGAGCGCGAGCAGCGCGGGTGCGCACACGGGGTGACGGGGGTCGGGACAGCCTCCCACGGCCCGCGTGGCCTGGGCTCCCGGGGTGGGCGGGAGCGCGCGGGAGACAAGCCGCCTCCGCAGCCACCGCGCAGGCCCTGCGCTGGCCCTGCTCCCGCCCCCGGGTCCTGGGCAGCAGGGGCGCGCACGGCCCCTGGGGTGGAAGGGGGCCGAGTCTCCTCCCCACGCCCCTGGGTGCACCCCGCCACCTCTAGGACCCAGGATCTCCCCGGAGAGACCTGGGCCTCGCTGGCTGAATGAGAGGCACCCCCATCCATCCCCCGCCCCCGCCATCCGCCGACGCCCCGCACCTCTCCCGCCTGCGCCTGGGGCCGGGCCCTTCCCGCGACCGCCACCGCGGCGCTGGGTTCCCGGCCCTCCCCCACCCCCATCCGGCGCACGCGGAAGACGAGAGCGTTTTCCGGGAGGCTCCACGGCGCTCCGGGAACTTTTCGTTCAGAGAGAGCGATCCCTGTGGCTCACAGGAAACTGGGACGGGCGGCGGAGAGCGCGCAGAAGCAGGGGAGGACTCGCAGCCCCGGACGACAGAATGCAAAGTCAAGGTCTGAGCCGAAGCGCCACACGACGCCGCCGGGGCCGCTGAACTCCAGTGCCCGAGCACGAAAACGCGGCAAGTCCTGGGAGAGCCACTCCCTACCCGGGCGGCGGCGGGAGGAAATGGGACCAGCAGGCAGCAGCCGCCGCTCACGACTCGGCTCGAGCGAGCTTGTTAAGCGGACACTTGACCCAGCAGCCGCTCGGCGGGCCGTGCACGCGAAGAGCCCAGGAACCTGACCAGGTGTGCTAGGGCTTGGGAGAGAAGACGCCAAAAGGACAGATTGCTCTTGTCAGCCAGACAGCTCCAAACGGATGTTAGCTAAATGTTTAAGGACGGAAAGAAAAAAAGGAAGAAAAGCCCGGAGTCCCTTCGCGCTTCCAGTAAAGCAGACCGGCGTGTTGATGCCCTTCTGTACCCGTTCGTAATTTTTTTCTCCCCCCAGTGGACATGACCTTAAGGGCCCTCCAAACTAAGATCTGTTGGGTTCATTTTTTAATTGCACTCTTACTCCCAATACTTTGAGTCAGAACTAAGAGTAACAAAAGATTTTAAGAAACAGTATGCGATCCCAATACTGTATGTCCACATTGTAGATTAAATTCACTAAAACGTAAAATGTACTGGTTAGTTTGAACCTTCAAAGACAGTAGGTTGCCGCCATGTAATGCCAATTGATGGAAGCTACTTCTCCAGCTTCAGCTGTCTCCTCTAGGAAAGAAAGAAGCTGGGCAAAATAAACTTAAAGAACCCTATGGCTCTGTAAATAATTCTATATGTCTACAAAGATCATACTGCTGTGAAGGGAATTCCTTAAGAGAAAAAATAAATAATCCAAATAATGACCTTTATCCCAACCCGTTTAGTCCAATGGTTCCGCAACGTGGACAAGAACAACTAGTAAAGGGCCTTTTAAAAAATAAACCTAGTTCAGACCTCTTTTAATGTAAAAAAGCTGAGGCCCCAAATCAGGAGCTGAGACCAAAGTCAAAATCACGAGAATACTATTCTAATGTTCTATTCGCTTTACCACAGTATATAACGAAAGTTAATGTCAGTTATCATGTTTCTGTGCATACCTTATGCTTTTAAGTTTTATACAGTAACATTTCCCAGAATCCAGGCAGAGAGTGATTAAACTGAAAGGCGTTGTGCCTATGCCTATTCAATCCTTGATCTTAAGAGGACTGATTACATTTCTCTGATGCAAGCAGTGATCGCTTAAAGATGCTTTAACATAGAGTCAAGTGCAAGTGCTGGGCAATTGGTACCTCAGCGTAAAGGTATTCATTGCTTTATAAAAATTTAACCTTGCAGTTATCCCTGCTCTTCAAAGACTCCTGTAACAAGTTCTAAAACTTGGTTGTGACTTTGAAAGCACAGCCAGTCTTAGCCTGCTCGTGCTAAATAAATGATCCCTGCAATGTCCCTGGCACATAGAACACTCAGAATGAAAATTACTGTCGAGGCAAATGAAGTAATGTCACTTCATTTCCCACTAAAGGCAGCCTGTGAAAAACCCTAAGGAGAATGTTTCAAGTAATCTCTAATTTAAGGTACCTGACCCTTACAAATAAGGATCATTTAAGGGGTAACGTCTCAGGTCTGATCTGAAAATTAGAAGTTTCCAGAATGAATATCCAGCCTATATGGTATACCTGCCATGCACTCCAATTCCCTTAAAATATAATAGCGATGTCAAGAGCTCAATATTTTCAACCATTTTAATGTAGCTCAAAATGACAACTGAAACATTTCAAATGTGTGGTATATTACATTATTTCTTTGCTTTATAAGATTTCCTTGACTTTTTCCTTACGTGGTTTTTTCAGATTTTCAAATAATTTCTTACATATTTCTTTGATGTGCCTTACATATTTTTTTTTATTATTATTACTTTGAAATCTTTGGAACCTATCACAAACGCACTATTAAAAACTTGGACATAAGCCACGTAGACACTACATTCAAGATGAAATGGAAACAGAAGCTACCCCAGATTAGGCTTCTTCTTCATTGGGCTTCCTGCCCATTAAAAAAAAAAGCTATTACACTGAAGATCTGTGAGTCACGGCCAATGCTCACATTAGCATATTTCACCTATGGATATTTTGAATGATTATTATTGATCACTATTCATAACAAAAGAGGTTTAATATCCATTTGCAACTTTTAAGTCACATGTTCTATGGTTACATTAACTATTATTATTATATCATAAACACGTGGAAGTCTGCATTTATATCCCGAAGAACTCAAGTAGGCGCTTTATCACGTTCTGGGACTGACATTCCTGACCGATGGGAACTACGCGAAAAACACTGCGGTTTGAACAAGTCCAGGCCTGCTTCCAACCAAGCTTTAGAACTACTTCCGTAATAAGCTGTTACATATTTAGAATTTAACATTCAAAACTTTATTAAAATTGCCTTAGTTGTTACCTGAATGGAAAAGATTTTGAGATTAATCGTGCCATCGGCTGCATGTCCATAAGGTCAGGCCTGCACCTAAGAAAAACCTTCCATCATCTAGGCCTAAGCCATAAACACAACCTTTCATTTCTATTTTGACCCTTTTTCCTTTGAAACTCTTCACTCCTAATTTTCCATTAGTTCGGAATAATTTCATCAGAGCCAATTAGATAAAAGCCATTTGGACATTAAAAAAAATTTTTTAGTAAGTAAAATGTACCTTAATATCATTCCACTGTCTAAGAACTACTTTGTGAATCCCCTTCCCCCACCCCCCTATCCCACCCGCCCCATACACACACTTTTAAGTTTGGGGTAGAATTCTAGCTGCCTATTTTGTCCCCAGGGTATCATATATGAGTAAGGGTTGTCTGGCTAACTATCTTCCTACGCACCTATTCCCACCACCAAAATATTTTTAAATGATTAGAAATATAGGTAATGCCTCTATTTCCACTGGTTTGATTATATTCCGAAGCTAGCATTAAAGAAAATACACAGAATCCTGAATGCTAACATTTACCTTCCTTGGGGCTCAGTGCCCTAGCTGGGGTAATGATAAGGCTAACAGTTTACTTAAATGCCCCCATTTACTAAATAACTTCATTTCATCTTCAAATAGAAGAACGTCATGAAGTCCAGCAGCTGCTTCTCAGCTCCGGCCGTGGGTACGTTTCGAGCAAGATGCGCTGTTCTCTTTACTATTACTCAGCATCACTTCCTGAGGTTATGTTTACTCTTCTGTCTGAACAGTTCATGTAGAATCATAACATCATGTTTTAGAGTCCATCCAAAAACCTATGCTGTTATAGGCAACATGGATCTGTACGATTTTGGATGTTCCTGTTCACAAATGTCAATGAGTATACTTTTATAGTCAAGTATTAAAGTTACCTATATTTGACTCCAAAAAGCAGATTTTAAATGACTGCAGAATTGAGCCCAAGTCAAAGCAGATGTTCTCATCTCAAGGTCTTTCAGGGTCCACAGATCCGGCTTCAGGAAATCTGCCGATTCCCTTGAAATGTCATTAAAATTTTTATATGGAGGTTGCACAGGTACACTTTTGGGAGAAACTCCACGGCTTGATTAGATTCTTTAAGGGATCCGTGACCCATGAAAAGCTCAAGAATACCTGATTTTGGTGAATATCATATGCCCCTTCAAAACATATTTATATTCAATTGATATTTCCTTCCTTAGCTCCAAATTTCTGAAATAAACATTTAAACACTCTTTTTCCCTAACTTATCCCTACCTTCTTCTTGTGCATGAAACTTTTCAGTGATATGGATAACATCTCTTTTTAAGGACTTAAATGAGAATTCCCTTGATTCTTAGAGCTTGTGGTCATACATGTATGGCCACAGCATTTCAAATAAAATCACTTTATTGGAAGTATCACTTTATGCCACATACCTGAGATCTCCAAAGATGCTTTTTGGCCTATCTGAATGTAAACCATCAACATATATGAAACAAGGCGTCTGTTTAGTTAAGAACGTACGCTCTGTGAGGACTTGAGGATTTGTTTCTGTTTTGCTAACTGCTATATCCAACAGTCCCGGAACATGGTAGGTGCTAGATAAAATATCTGTTGAGTAAATAAAAAGGCCTTCGGTGTTGTTCATTTACACATTTCTGTTAGGGCTCTGTTTTAAAGGCCAATCCATGAGCATTTTCATTGTTGTCACTTTGACACATAAAACAACAAAAACAGTTTCCCTCTATATTTTCAGGCACCAACTAGCTGTCGCATCAGCACCCTAAAGTAAAATACATAGAACTGGGTATTTTTTCATTGTGACTAGTGTTGACTTAAAGTATTCAGGTTCAAAAGGGACTTCATGAAGTAGAAAGGCTTAAAAGTAACAAAGTAGCAAAAACAGATCACCAAATTTAGCTCTCGGTGATCTTTGATTTAAAATTCAAAACTGAACTGATGTTTAATTTCAAGAATAATTTAATCCCTTGTGATCATCACAATAGACTATGAGCAGATGGACAGCCTAACAACACGTTCAAATGTAGCAGAGCAAAGACCGCCGCAGATACAGAAGGATCAGAGTGGAAGGGCACTTCAGAACGGTGGGGGACCAGGGAGCGGAGACGGAGTCCGGGCGAAGGAGCTGCGAGTGCACACGCATATTCGAGGAGAACCGTGCCCGGCGCAGACCTGAGGCTCTCAGCGGGCAGGGGGCCAGCCTGGGCACACGCGCGCAGTCCCTGGTTAGAGCCTAACCGAACACGTTGAACGGAACGCGGGTGAGCCCAGAGGCGCCGTGGCGAGCACCCAGGCGGGGCGAGGGGGCCACGCGAGTCGACGGCAAGGACAAGGCAGCCCACACACAGGCCTACAGACCGGGACTCCGGGAATGATGGGGAGGGGGTTCTGACGGTCTGACTTGGAAGAAAGAAGGAAGCTGAAGGAGTTGGAAGGAATAAACCCCAAACCCCCCGCCCCACACCGGGGCCCCCTCGTACACACACACACACACACACACACACGATGTTCTCGGTCCCCCAAACTATCCGCGTTGCGTGAGCGGCGAAATCGAGGCGATTCGCTTCCCGCTTC
>NW_011888935.1:926141-930616 GCF_000151845.1 Pteropus vampyrus | reverse complement strand
GCCTCTCCGGTGCCCGCTGCCCGCAGCCTGCGCTGCGTCCCTCCGAGCGCGGCAGGCGCCTCCCCGCTCTGGGCGCTGCGGCTTGAACGAAAGCGCCCTGGACAGTCACCGACTGGCACAGAGCGGGAGACCCAACGGCGCTGCAGAGTCGCTCGCGAACCAGCTGCGCCGCGGGTAGTTTACTCTTTGTGATGCTAAAGAGATTGCAGGTCGGTGAGCGTCTGCAAGAGGGGTCAAGCTTGAGGGCGTCCTTCCTTTTTATTCCTCGTGGACTGTTTCCTGGCGGGAAACCCCGCTAAGGAGCCGATCTGCCTTCCCATTCGAGCGCTACCCTCCGACCAGGGAGCGGCTGGCTCGCCGTGGATGCCCAGTGAACCGCAAGGCACCTTCTCAGCCCTGGGAAACCCGTGTGAATGAGTAGCTTTCCCGATCGTCTTTCTGGCATCTAAATCGGTCTCCATCTAGTTCCAATCCAAGACTGGCTTTCACAGCTTATTCCCTCTCCCGGACTTTCTGGCTCCTATCAGCATGTTCCCATGCCTCTTAAACATGTCAAACACAAATCATACATTTAAAAAAGAAACCGAAAAATTAAAAACACTTGATCCAATCCGCCTCCAGTTCTCACCTGCCCACAGCCCAGCTCTTTGAGAGATACACATCCAGTTCTGAATCTGCCATTCATCTTTCCCTGCAAACTGCCCTCTGTGGCAACTATTCCCTAAAGAGGACCCTGACAAAGGTCATGTGTGGCTTTGAAATTTTTCCGAACCGTTGGGGTTGGTTTCTCCCCAATTCTCTTCTTAACCTTTCTGCAGCATTTGCCATTGGCGACCAGACTTTGATCCTTCAAGCTCCCTTCCGCTGGCCCCTTGTCAGCCCCTTTGCGGCCTCTCCCATGTTGGAGTGCCACCCTGGGTCCATCTGTCATGCTGCTGGTCTCTCCAGACCCTCCCTTGACTTCAACTACCAACCACATGCTAATTCATAAATTTCTAATTCTTCCCCAGATCTCCGGTTCTGTAAAGGCAATTTCTTGCCAGAAATTTCTACCAGACATCCCACGGGCCCTAAACTCAACTGACTGAAACAGAAGTTAACTTTCCTGCCAGCTGGCTTCTCTCTCTAGTCTCATTCTCTCAATACATGTCTCCACAATTCACCCAGCCACCCAAAGGTGACATCTGAGAAGTGTCCCAGGCTCCTCCCGTTGGTCCCATTGCCCTTGGGCTCCCCAGATGTCTTGTCCGACACCTCCCCTTCATTTCACTGCCTACTTTCAAGTTCTTTTTGTTTCGAGTGACTTTCCTTGTTAATGTCACTGACTCTAAACTGGTGCTACCTCTACCTCTCTGCTACGTCTCACCTTCTGGCCAAAGTAAGCCTTCTGAAATACAAAATCAAGGGAGTCATTCCCTGGATAAGCCCTTCTGATGGATCCCCATTACCTGCAGGATGAAGTCCTAATACCTTAGCCAGTATCTATTTCTCCAGTCTCATCAGACACTGTCTTACGTGCAGCTCCCTCTCAAGTCACTTACTTTTATTCTGTTTTCTCGTAGATGTCTTTCCACTTACTCCAGCCTGTCTGAACACCTGCTCATCTTTCAGGATTCAACCTGAGAATCACATTCCTGAGGAAATCTTTTGACCTCACTGCAGGTTAAAATTGGCTACTCACTCTCTCTAGACTAAATAGACCCTCTCCCCATCATAATGCCTCAGGAGACTTGATTAAATTCCTTTTGTACATATAATCTCCTGATGACAAGTATTATAACTGACAACTCCATCTTCTTAGTTCTCAGTACAGTCTCTGACACATAGTACCTACATAGGTGCTCAGTAAATGGTGAATGAATTATGTGATAGAACTTTGTTACTTTATTTATAGCTATGGAAAATCAGTTTCCCATGCATTATCTCCCTTAAGTTTCACAATTCTTCCAATAATATATTATTATCATCTTTTATAGCAATAGAAACTGAAACTAGAAAAGAATAAAGCAATTTGCCCAAGGTTCCACAGTATAAATCTCAAAGCCAGGACTATAACCCAATTTGCCTAGTTAAGTTTATTACATGTTTATCCGTCCATTGTTTTTTCCAGCTTAAATTCTATTTTGTATGATACAATAGCTTTCTTTTTGTTTAGTGGTTGCCTAGTATATATCTTTCCATCTCTATTTCCAACCGTTCTGAGTCATTATGTTCTAAGTGTGTCATGTAAATAACAGTTGAATTTTGCTATTAACTCATTCTGAGAGTCCGCCTTTTAGCAGTCTATTTTAATCAGTTTTCATTTATCATGTATATTAATTAGAGTAAAACTTTATAAGAATGAAGTCTATCTTCCTTGCCTTTCTCCAAACACAATGTATATTTCTCTTGAAACGGTCTTGGGATAAGTGGGCCAGGTTGTTGGCGTGGCTCCATGTTGCTATTCCATACCCAGGCACATTCCCTGTATCTATATGGTAGAACCTGGTTACGAAGCTCCAGCTCTAGGAAGGAAGAAGAGGGTATGAAGGAGCACAACAAGCACAGCTTCTTAAAGCCTAGACCCAGAGTGACACGCTTCTCATCTGCTCGTATCCCGTTGGGCAGAATATAGTTACATGGTCACACCTAGCAGCAAGGAGCAAGAATGTCCCAACCACAACTCTGTCACTATAGAAGACAGAAAATAGATTTGGGTGAAAACTAGCCATCGCTGTCACATTATCATCGCCATCTTTGGATTTATTACCATCCTCTCATTTCATATATCTTTAACTTCCTTTTTATTTGTTTTTTTTTTCTTTCTTACCTTCTTTCTATTAACTGAATTTTCTTTAATTTACTTCCTTTTCCAAACTATTCTACTGATTTGGAATTTATACTTTTATTTCAAGTCTTAGTGGTTACCCTTAAAATGTTAACATTTATACTTAACATCCAAGATTAGTCAATATCGTCATCACCTTCCTTTAAAGATAATCTTAAACAAATGAAGAAAAATAAATACAAACACTTTAACTCCCAAATTCCTCTCCTATAAAGTATGTATGGCTATCTAGGATTTTTTAATTCTCCATTTATTTTTCAATTATTTACTAAATTAGTCATCGTTGTTACTGTTTTTATAGTTAGTATTTAATTAGTTTTTCCAACACTTTTTATCAATGTTGGTCCTTACTTTTGCTTTTTATATCCCATGCTTTCCTTCTGGGCTCGATTTATGTCTCGGCAAAGTACATTCTTTAGTATGTTTTTCATCATATCTGTGAGTAAAATTCTCTTTGTCTTTGTACATCGCTCTCATTCTATATTCTCTTACATTCATAAATCATAATTTCACCAGCTAAGGAATTCTAAGGTGACAATTACCGACTCCAATATCTTGAAGTTACTCTCTGGCATCTACCGTTGGTGATTAGAAGTCTGTAGTCGGTCTCATCGTTATTCCTTTGTGAATGCTTTTTCTGTGTAGTAACTCAATATTTTTTTTTTCATTTGATGTTTACATTATTGATTAGTGTCTAGGTGGATTTCGATTTTAGATATCTTATTCAGGACATGGTATGTATTTTAAAACTGAAATCCTTCAGTTTGGGGAATTTTTCAGCCCTTATGCATTTCAAATATTTTCTCCCATCTCCATCTCATGCATTTTTCTCTGTTTTATCATTCTGGAACACCTATTAGGTAAGAGTCGGCGTTTCTCATCTTTTTACTTCCCTTCGCCAATCCTGGGGAATTTTCTCGGCTCTCTCATCCGGTTCCCTAATTCTCCTTGCAAGCTATACTTTCTACTCTTTAATACGTTCATTGAATGATTATTTACTTACATTTCTAGGATTTGCATTTCATACTTTTTTAAATCTACCTGTTCCTTTTTTCATAGTATCTTGATTGTATCTCGGAGTCTATTCTTTTCGCTATCTCTTTGGACCTTTTAAACACATTTCCTGAAAGTCTCCTTCAAATTGCTTTATTATCTGTAGTTAATAGAGTGTAACTTCTCTCATTTGTTGCCCTTGCTGAGTCACATTTGTGGTGACATGTTTCCTTATGAGCTTTATAATGTTTTAAGTGAGCTTATTGTCAATGGGACTTGTTTTCCATGGGAGTAATGCGTGCCCTATGGGGTGTTACTTTTGCCTCTGCCAGGGACCTACAGGTTTTCCTGGCTCATTTGCATGTCTGGCAGTGGATGCTGGGAGACTCAAACAGATGACAGCGGGCTCAGCTGGGGCTCCTTATGTATTTCTCTCTATTTCCAAGAGGCCTCTCCACTACTCTTCTCAACATGGCGGCTTCAGGGGACCTGAATTGACTTCTTATACATAGGATCAGGGCCTCCAAGATGCGTGTTGAGAGGGCAAGCCAGGTGGATGCTGAGTCCTATTACGAACTCACCTCAGAAGTTAAATAGCATCATTCCACCAAATGCATTGATTAGAGCTGTCACAAAACCCTGCCCATTTTCAAGG
>NW_011888935.1:922648-926091 GCF_000151845.1 Pteropus vampyrus | reverse complement strand
ACATTCATAAATCATAATTTCACCAGCTAAGGAATTCTAAGGTGACAATTACCGACTCCAATATCTTGAAGTTACTCTCTGGCATCTACCGTTGGTGATTAGAAGTCTGTAGTCGGTCTCATCGTTATTCCTTTGTGAATGCTTTTTCTGTGTAGTAACTCAATATTTTTTTTTTCATTTGATGTTTACATTATTGATTAGTGTCTAGGTGGATTTCGATTTTAGATATCTTATTCAGGACATGGTATGTATTTTAAAACTGAAATCCTTCAGTTTGGGGAATTTTTCAGCCCTTATGCATTTCAAATATTTTCTCCCATCTCCATCTCATGCATTTTTCTCTGTTTTATCATTCTGGAACACCTATTAGGTAAGAGTCGGCGTTTCTCATCTTTTTACTTCCCTTTGCCAATCCTGGGGAATTTTCTCGGCTCTCTCATCCGGTTCCCTAATTCTCCTTGCAAGCTATACTTTCTACTCTTTAATACGTTCATTGAATGATTATTTACTTACATTTCTAGGATTTGCATTTCATACTTTTTTAAATCTACCTGTTCCTTTTTTCATAGTATCTTGATTGTATCTCGGAGTCTATTCTTTTCGCTATCTCTTTGGACCTTTTAAACACATTTCCTGAAAGTCTCCTTCAAATTGCTTTATTATCTGTAGTTAATAGAGTGTAACTTCTCTCATTTGTTGCCCTTGCTGAGTCACATTTGTGGTGACATGTTTCCTTATGAGCTTTATAATGTTTTAAGTGAGCTTATTGTCAATGGGACTTGTTTTCCATGGGAGTAATGCGTGCCCTATGGGGTGTTACTTTTGCCTCTGCCAGGGACCTACAGGTTTTCCTGGCTCATTTGCATGTCTGGCAGTGGATGCTGGGAGACTCAAACAGATGACAGCGGGCTCAGCTGGGGCTCCTTATGTATTTCTCTCTATTTCCAAGAGGCCTCTCCACTACTCTTCTCAACATGGCGGCTTCAGGGGACCTGAATTGACTTCTTATACATAGGATCAGGGCCTCCAAGATGCGTGTTGAGAGGGCAAGCCAGGTGGATGCTGAGTCCTATTACGAACTCACCTCAGAAGTTAAATAGCATCATTCCACCAAATGCATTGATTAGAGCTGTCACAAAACCCTGCCCATTTTCAAGGATATGGAACAGAGACCCCATTCGTCAGTAGGAGGATTATCAAAAACACTGTCAGAGGAACGCATGGGGTAAAATATATATACTGTGGGGCCCTCTTTGGAACACACGATTTACCACAATGGTCCACTTCGGTGAGTTCCCATGTCCGACCAGAGATTCATTCATTCTCACATTAGATTATAAACACAGAGAGAGACATCTTCCCTCTGACACAGCACCCGAAGAACATGGATTATTGTCCGTGGGGAGTGCCGTCAACCAAAATACAGGCCTAGAGTTTTCACACTGGCGAAGCAAAGGGCAGCAGCACCCCACAGTCCCAGCCAGATCTCTTAGGGAGCATACCGGAGTCACCGACCTTCCCCTAGAAATCATCCAATAAAGACTCTCTACTTAAGGATGGCACTTGAAGCAACTTTATAAATGGATTATATCTTAGTAATAATGCCCCCTGAAGCAGGAAATAGCAAGTCCAGCCCTCGTTCCACGTTATCAGAGTAGCGTGGAGCGCACAGAAGGAGATTGCTGACAAACTCATCTCTGCGCGAATCACGCTGGCCGTGGGCCCTGCCGTCTGAATGAAAAGATCCTCTCTGGGTCTTCACGGCAGCAGGGTCTGACGATGACCTCCAGTTATGACAACTGGGAGGATTTGTGCAAATTCTAAAAGTGATCTGATCTTGCTCTCCTGCCCGCATTTCATACAATATGAAGAGAAAGAAAAGAAAAAAAAACCTTCGAAAGCATTTAAAAATTTGTTGACTGTGAATATATCTACCTGTCAGGAAGCTAAAAATACAATAAGCGAAAAGGCAGGTTTTAAAACACAATGTGTGAAAAATGTAAATGCTATATAAATGTGCGTTAAGAAGCTTGGCGGTACACATACCAAAGGGCTTAGTGATTATCGGTGGGCAGTTGAATTCCATAATCCCACGTATTTGTCCTTTCTTGCTTTATTTGAAGTGTGGGAGGATAATGAGTGTCCTCTAACTTTATTTTCTCACGATAAGCATTTATTGCTTTCAAGAGAAGAAAATTACTAATAATTGATCATAATTAACAAAAAATCAATGCATTTAGGAAAATACAAATCCCTCAATGCATGAAAGGAGATATATTAAGACTAAAGAATGAAGCAGAGGAAAAGGGAACATAATAGGGGCATAGAGGTTCTATCCTCTAGGGCAGACAAGAGTGAAGAATTCAGTCTAGAGCTAAAAAGCGACAAGTTTAGTTGCGATTCACGCGATGGCGAACTGTGGGGTTCCCACCAAGGGAGCAGAGCCGAGTGGGGAGAACCTATTTCCTGATCCCTGAGGACAGTCAGTAGACTGCAGCAGGGCCACTTCGGATTCAAGGCCGGAGTTCTAGACCCTGGGGACTGGGCTAGCAAGAAACAAGGAGCAGGAGCCAAGCCAAGCGAAGAGCTGGGGACACAGGGGCAACAGGTGGCGGGAGCTCACCCGGGTGGCCCACACCCTGCTCAGCGGCCCTCGGGGAGTCGAGGAGGCCGGAGAGGGCAGTGGGAGCCAGTGGCCAGCGATGGCCTTCGAGATTGGCGACGGGGGCAGCCAACGTCAACGAAGCCAGCCCAGGCAGAGGGACAGATGTGTACACGCTGGTTTTCTCAGACGGGGTTCCAAGGACTTTCTGCTGGAAAACTGCACAGGGGAGAAATAAAGGCAAGAGCGAGGTGTGGTGCTCTTGGTCATTGGAGGCACGGCGTGTGGAAGGCGCATGGGATTCTCCTTGTCACCCTTGAGCAAGTTATTTCCTCCACCGGCAGTGAGCATAATCACTAATTTCTCGGTACTGTCCGAGGGCTAAATGGAATTCTGTACTAAGGACGTCTGGCGTGACCTGGGCGCTCTCGCAGCATAAAAGTTCTGACGGGACAGGAAAGAAGTGGGGGGCTATCATGTCACACAAACTAGGGGGGGCGCACTGCCCCTCGCTCCCTCCCGAGGAGAGTCATATACTCTTTGAAAAGAGCAGCTACTGGAATTAGCAAAGTATAGAGTTTACAAAAGTGTGCACATGACAGGTTTTCAAAGCCCCTTTCAGTAAGTGACACTTTGGGTTTAATCATCACGACAACCCTAGGAGGTAATTATTATTATCCTCGTTTTACAGATAAGGAGGCTGAGGTTCAGGGCCCAAGCAATTCGCCCGAGGTCACGGAACTGGAAAAGGATGGAGCCAGCATGCAGAGGCAGAAGAAGAACCTGGAGGATGGAGGATGGAGCCGCAGAACAGGCCACCTGTACTTCGAGAGCTGTGCGC
>NW_011888935.1:919079-921173 GCF_000151845.1 Pteropus vampyrus | reverse complement strand
GTGGAGGATGACAGGCTTCAGGTGGCAGCAAAGACTGTGCTCACATCTTCAACGTAATGACAATAGCAAGCAGTGAGCGCATCATTGGATTGATTAATTAGTCCTCATAACTCCTAGGAGGCAAGCGAGGTTTGATTACAACAGCCGATTATCCTCTATCTTATTACCCTGGTATTATGTTTTCAGAACTGGAGAGCAGATACCATTTTAAAAGATCGACTTCTCTTTTCAAATGTACACGTATGTCCTTTGAGAGGGGCTGGGGGAGTGAGAAATCACAGCCCTGGAGATTGAAGTGGAGAGGGAGGCATTTCAAAGGAGCTTAGAAATCCTCTGACTAACCGGTCTGGCATCTTGAAAGATCTAGAAATGAACAGTTTCCTCCAGGGTGGAGTAAAGAATACAAGCCAAGACAGGCTTTGCCCTTTAGGAAGGGGTTGGGGACGAGGTTGGAACTCTATTTCAAACACAGGGTTCTTCTCATTCGGTTTCTAAAGCACGGCTTTGAATAAAGAAATCAAAGTGAATAAACAATTGCAGGTTAAACTGACCTATTATTAGAATATGATATTTTTGTCTCACAGTCTAAAGAGCATCTTATCTGTGACTTCAACATCAGATGAATGTACCTACAGTGAACTTTCCTAAAGGAAAATTTCCTGTTGGAATCAGCCAGTGACTAGGCCACAGAATTAGTCACGTTGTTTAATTTGTTTAAGCCTATAGTTAACAAGATTAAAAGGCTTCCAAAAGCTGCGATCCAAGGTAAAGTATTATTAGCGTTGAACACCTATGCCCACCCCCAATGCAGAGGGCTTTTATGAAATTAACATTCCGATGGTTACTTTTCAGTCTTGAAGGTAACTGTGGGTCGGGTTTGTCAGCGAATAGAGAGAGAAATAGACAGATTGTGACAGAAAGTAGGATCCTTGCCCCACCAAAGTTTCTTCAGAGATAAAGAAATTGGGGAGAGGGACAGTGCGCCTCTGAATAACAGGGCGGCTTTGTCCCAAGCCTCGATGCAGTCCCTTGCGGGGCTAAGGTGGGCCGAGGAAAACCTAGGGTCGGAGCCGAAGCAGGCGTCTCTTGAGCTTTCTTCCTTGCCTTCTTTCTTACTCCTCTCACAGTGAGGAAAAAGCATCCCCAAGAAAACGGCCGCCAACTCCGCTTCCCGCTCCCAAACTCTCCTTACATCGTTTATGACCCAGCTCTGTTCCTCTGTAGGACCCGGGTGTCCAGGGCAGGGGCATCCTCCCTGTTGCCTGGTCCAATGGACACTTCTCAGTCCTCACCGAACAGCCTGTCAACAATCCTGGACCTTTCGACAGAGTCGACCTCTCCCTGCTTCTTGAAATATTTCTTTCTCTTGACCTCTGTGTTGACAAAGAGCCGTGATATGACACTCACTCGGTGTTCCTCCCACCTGGCTGGCTGCTCCTCCTCCGCTCAGACTGCATGTCGCTGAGACCCAAGGCTCAGCTTCACGGCCCTTTCTCGTCTCTGTCTACACCCTCTTCCCGGGTCCTCTCGTTCGTTAGGTCTCAGATATGCCGATGACATCTATCTTTATACTTCCCGCTCTGCCTCTTCCCCAAACGCCATTCTCACATAGGCGCCCGCCCACCTGGCGACTCTTTTTCAATATCTAATGTGCATATTAAACCGAACATATCCAAATAGATTTCACTTATCACCTGCTTCCTTCCCGATTTCCTCACACCCATAAAAAGTATCACTGTTCACACACTGGCTTAAGTGGAAAACCTGAAACGAATCCTCGTTAACCTTCAACGCGCCTCAGTCCAATCCATCAGCAAGTCCTGTCAAATTGACCTCCCAAATGAATCGAGCATTTCCAGCTCTCTCGACTGTCTCCCCGGTGCGAGCCACCGCGATCTCCTCCTGGATCTCTTAGCTGGTCTCCCTGCTTCCAGGATGGCCCCTTCTGTGCAACCCACGTTCGACATGGCGCACAGAATGATTTTATAAAGCCCAAGTCAAATCATGTCCGTTTTGCATTCTGCTTGGCGTTCACACACCGATAGCTTCGCATGCCACTCTGGAGATATCCAAATTTCTGACAAAGATTCTAGC
>NW_011888935.1:913456-918139 GCF_000151845.1 Pteropus vampyrus | reverse complement strand
GTCAACCCCGACATTCCCACGGGAGAGAGAATCCTCGGGGAAAGTGGAAAAAACAGCTAAACACCGAGTTAAAGAAAGAACACGTCACCCTGGGCTTCGACCTTTGTGGCTTTTGTTGTCATAGTGAGATGCTCCAACCGCTGTGTTCTCATATGGTGTCCTGACTGTACGTGAGTGTGTGTCTACCCACCTCACGCCCCGCTCCGAGAGAGGGGAGGGAACGAGGAGAATGAGGGCCATCGTTCCCCTGGTTTTTGTTCTCACACAGCCACGGAGGGGAAGAGATCAGTACGACACTGGAAGAACCCTGGCTATACCTACAAAAGGCTACGGATCACCTGCCCATGAGTTATCTCCCAGGACTCACAAGGTGGGAGACTCAGCCCCTCGTGGTCCCTGCATGGTCTTTCTATGTCTCTGTCCCAGAGTACTAAGAGGGACCTTTCATCCTTCCCAGGACCTGGGATCCCTCGTCACTGTCACCAGGAATTCCAGCTTCCTCCCTGAGCTCTTCCTTCTGCCTCTATAAATCACGTTGAATCTAATCACCAGTCCTGATCGCAGAGCAGCTAAATGCCCCTGCTTCCTGCAGGCCGCAGCGTGAAAAGCAGTGAGACCCAGGTACGTGCTCTTTTCCCCTTCACGCCGGGCCGGCCCGGCCACTAAGATCTCAGGCCATCACTTCTCTGGGTCCTTTTCCCCTTCATCTCTGTGGTCATGTCTAATGCTAAGATTGTTTCCTAGGCAACAGCTCTCTGTGCATTTGTAACACCCTGTGCTGCTCTGCCAGCTGACCAAAGATGTCCCACTGTTTCTGTACCAATCTGACTCCCTATGGCCAAGGCCTTTCAAATACAGGTGGTTTTTTTTTTTAGAGTAATGTTGATGTTAGATTTTTGATGCTCTAATTTAGTCTTGCTTTTGCCCAAGAAGAAATTATTTTTGCTATGTGGCAAATCTACCTATTCCTTTGTATCTCATCACTGACAGACTTTACCACTTTGGGACCCTGAAATCCATAGCCACGATCTAGACTTATCCAGCACCCCTGGGACCTCCGTGAGTCCTGCTGTCAAACCACATAGACCACTAGGACTAGGACTGGCCTTGTCGCTTACCTCTCTACCTCCCCATGTGGCTAAAGAGAGCAGAGGTCTGTGACTGGAACCCCCCCGAGAGCTTGCAGTAGAGTTCAGGGAGACTGCTGATACACCTCGGTGTCCCCACAGCGAATGCCACCCTGGCCCCCTCCTCCATCCTGGAGTGGCTCTAAGATGTTGGCAAAGATAAGAAAACTGTAAGAAGTGTTTATAA
This sequence comes from Pteropus vampyrus, assembly GCF_000151845.1. Taxonomy (NCBI): domain Eukaryota; kingdom Metazoa; phylum Chordata; class Mammalia; order Chiroptera; family Pteropodidae; genus Pteropus; species Pteropus vampyrus. The sequence continues at coordinate 916,825 of NW_011888935.1, read as the reverse complement.
AAAGGAGCATGACCTGGGACCACTAATCTAGAAGCATATGGAATGAACAATTAAAAAGCCCAAATTCTCACGCACCAAGACGGCTCACCTGAAGGTGGCCTGTGGCGACCAAGTGCAACTTCAAGGGCAACCGGTAATGTGCAAGCAAGACCGACGAACCCAGAAAGAGGAGAAAAGTGACTGGAGAACAGCGTTTTGTCTGTTGAAATACAAAACATTATTTCCCGCTTCCTCCTCAAAAGGGAAGGGCTCTCGGCAGAAACGTGTATTACAGTGACATTCTTCTGTTCCTTCAGTGACATGCGATTTCCTACCAAATCTAGTTCAAGGTCTTTAATACAGATCTGAGACCTTCGATAATTTGGCTTCGCCCGTGCTCCCTTTTTTAGATTACTATTCACTCGCTCTAGTTCCCAGACTCTGGAATTTCATAAACCAGAGACATGTTTAATTGAGAAATCAATACGGGGATGTCGTAGCTAAGAGCTGTCATTCACAGCTGCCCCAAATCTTTTGAATACCCTCTCCACCTCCTTCTGGAAGTCAATGCCACGAGGCTCCACCTCCCAGGCTCCCCTGTCTCTTGGCTGCAGACCTGTGGCTGAAGTTCTGCCAGTGAGACACACGCCCCAGGGAGACGTTGATTCCTACTAGTTCCAGGGGCAGAATCCAAGCCCGGGCAGAATCCAAGTCCCTGTGAGCAGCTGTGGTGGTGGCTTCTGATTAGGGCAAATTCCTGGTCCCAAGAGAATCAGCAGTTCACTTGGGAGGCCAGCGCTGCCGTGTGGTTCTGGGAGTTATATCTAGAATTCATTTCTTTCGCCTTCATGATAAGCTAACTATATTCCTTAATGAATCCCTCTATGCTTAAATTAGCTGGAGTGAATTTTTCTTTTTGTTGCAACCACAAATCCTGTGCAAGAGAGCTGCCTATTATCTCATTTTGAACGATTGAACGTATTTTAAAAACAAACAGATTTCTTTTCCAGTTAATTGGCATCGGAGACACACATCTGCTTAAGACTTCTGTTCCCTGGGAGGGAGAGGGGGGTAGAAGGCCAAATGGCAATCTTTATTGAGAAATATATAAGCTAGAGGATCTAATGAAGTGAAATACAATCCCACATCCGCCCAGGGAGAACTAATAAACATGGCATCAGAGACCCTCCCAGTTTCCCGCAGACGGGTTCAATAAAGGTGAACACCACCGGCTCCGAATAATCCCTGCCCCGCCCTCTGCCGCTGAGCTCCCGCGGAAAAGATTCCTCTATGAAGACAAGTCGTCTTCACCAAATATCTGTGTAATCTGATCAACCGCCGCAGCGCTTTACCCTTACGGTATCCTAAACTCGGCTTTGATGGTTTGGAAATTTTCTTTCCATTAACGTCTTTTTCTCTAAGATCATTGTCTTCGGTAGAGCAAGGAAAACGAAGAAAGGGCCAGATCATAAGGAGAAGACAGAACTAGGGAGGGAAGGAAAGAAGAACACTGAGATGGAAAAGGAAAGAGTATATTTCAAGGCTGGGAAACATTCCAGACTAAATTCTCCTTTCTCTTTGCAGAGCTGCCTTGTATTTTCATGTTCGCCTCCAGCTCCCAGGTGATTGGCCCCACTGTTCATTCAGTACCTGGGAAGGGGAACTAGCAGAAAGAAACGCTCCGTACAGGGCTGTGTCGCGAGGGTTCCCCTCATGGCCTCCCACTTAATTCTAATAAACACCTGTTAGACCGGTAAACAGAATTCGACTTCATAGCTCTCACCCGAATGAAGCCACTGGCTGTGCCATTTCCTTGACAACGCCTTCCCTGACCTCTGGACTCAGGTTGACCCCTTCTCACAAATTCACACAGCACCTGATATGTCTTCACTTTGGGATTGACCAGTACTGTGAGCGACTAACTAATTGTGCAAAAAGAAACCATCTACTATCACCTCATTTCATAATAGAAGGGTCTTTTAAATAAGAAAACATTTAGGATGAAACAAACTTTTTTTAAGAAGATACAAAAGGTTTTCGAATGTAAAAAAAAAAACGTTCTGTAATTTAAATTATACATTTCATATCATTGTTTTCGATGCACATTTGTTGACTTCGGCATATTTATCGGACGCTGCAATAAGGACTAAGAGCTCAAATGTCCAACTTATTCCAGGTTCACCAAGGATTTTGAGCAAATGGATCCATATTCTCACACGATCCAGAGACTTTCTGGGCGAGCTGAGAAAAGCTAAGGACCAACAGTCCCCACGCGTTTAGCTGTTGTTCCCATCTTGTTCTCGGACCATCAGGGCTGCAAGGACCCTCTGCCCGGGCTGTCCAGCCTGGGCCTCTGCTGGCCCTGAGCCGCCAGAAATTCATCTCAGAGGGAAGCTGTTGGCCAGAGGACACTGGGGATGAACTGGCATTAGCCTGTGGACAGCTATTTGGAGCCCACCTTGTTTAGTCCTTCCAGCCACTCTCCACACACGCTCCTGGGTGCTAGATTTAGGAGCTGGTACTTTATCCATATCCCGTTTAGAAGTACTTAAATGATTTTAATGATTTTTCATCTTTGTCAACCCTAGTGCTATTTTTCCAATATGATTTCAAAGTTTAAGGTATTTATAATTTACTTTGGCAGATGCTCTGCAAAGATCAGAGAGCTGTTCTTAGTTTGCACATGAATATGTGGTGGTTTCACCATTTGTTGGAAAAAACATGAAACACCCTGTCTTCACTGCATATTACTGTGTTTTTTATTCTCGGTCTGACTTCTGTAAGAATCCATTGACTTCTGTATATCATTTCAGTAGAATTAATTCAAATAATAGGCGAGACAGCTTACTAATAAGGTGTTATTAATACGTAACTAGCTTTAATCTTAAGATTTCTCAAAATGATTTTAAAGGTCTTCTTTAAGAAAAATGACATTTTTTTTTACAACTGGCAACTGCACATCACTGATAAGAAAAGCCAAAAGATAATAATTGAATCTAGTATGGGATTTTCATAATCAGATGTTTTGAGAGGAATATTTGAAAAATCATCTCAAAATATTATTAGATAAAATTCAGCGCCCGTTCCCATTTAACACTCTGCAAACACTAAGAAAAGAGCGAAACTTCCCCAACTTGTAGAGGGTATCAGTCAAAATCAAGGGGGCAAAAATGCCCACTATCACTGCTACAGATTCTTTACAGCAATCTATAGCAATAAGCAACTGTGCATTTAAAAATCCTATTCATAATAGTAGCAAAAGATATAAAATACCTAGGATAAATAGAAATGTGTAAGGTTTATATGATGAAAACTATAAAATTTAGCTAAAGAGGATTCAAGAGAATATGAATATATCTTATTCCTGCATGGAAAGATTTAAATATTCTA
>NW_011888935.1:907561-911963 GCF_000151845.1 Pteropus vampyrus | reverse complement strand
TAAAGAAGAATAAACAACACAGGGGCCTCCTGTAACCTAAGCACACCACGAGGGCAGCAGGTATCTTTAAAGGTTCAGCAGTAATAGTAAGGCAAATCCTAAGAGAGATGGTTTAGAATTTAAAGCTTCAATATCTACCTATAGACCTAAAAAACAAACAAACAACAACATGGACAAAAAAACAGATCTTTCCAATTCGATCTGTGAATAGTGTTGCCAGAGAATAAAAGAAAAAGATCGTAGCTCTTAGAAAACACACTGCAAGAAATCATTGAAAATAACTTGTCCTCACTTAAGAAAGAACAAGAAATCTCTCTTGGGTATCTGGAGGATTATTCCTGGATAGCAATTTGTCAAATTCTTCAACTATAAAAACATTCGATATTTGATGAAAACAGATAAAGAAGAGAGCGACCATTCAAAGACTCAAAGTATAAGATTTTTTAAACTTATATAATAGAGAGAAGAACATAAGCAAGCCCTAGGAATAAAATTATCACAGATCTCTTAAAAACACTTGATTCTTACTACATATCCATCATAATTCCAGTTTGTTTTGGATATTCCTCGTTTTGCTTGGTTTGGTTTGGTTTGGTTTGGTTTGGTTTGGTTTGGCGGGGCTGGTTTGGCTGCTGCTTGTGTTTAAGGCGGGAGAAAGTGTTTTGCAAACGCACAGCCTGAAGGAATATTTCAACATATTCTGCACCTATAAAATAAACTACGAAAGGTTGGGGCTATAGAAAGGGCCAATAAAATTAAGTGATTTAGATGACTGTAATGGCAAAGGTAATTAAATACCTTAAACAAAGTATTATCGTTACGAAATCTAAGACACACAGAGGACAGGGTAAAAATTGTTTCTAAACCAAATTTAAAATTTGAAAATAATACAAAAAGATAAACATGATCTTAACCTATATTAAAACTTGGTACATAATAAGGAGCTCAAGACATGTTAATTTCCTTGCTCTCCCAGAGCCCTCCCCTCCAAAAATGTGGAAAAACAGAGAGAAACAAAGGAGATATAGAAAAAAAAAAACCCTAGATTTTACAAAAATTAAAGACAAAAACATTGGAAAACAGAAACCAATTTAATGGTTAAACTGAAGCAAGAGTTGGTTTTTTGCATTACTGAAAGTATTTGGCTCCCCCGTATAACTTAGCTAAAAGAGAGAGAAACCAAATTTAAAAATCTAAAATAAATCTATAACTAACATGAAAAAGTGATTAAAGACTGTCATATGCAATGTGTACACTAATTTTTAAACCTAAGTGAAAATTCCAAACATAAAATAGACACAGGAAATAGAAAACAAAATTTGAGAGTTGTTCTATTATTTCACGTCTCAGAAAACCTTTCCCTCCCTGTTGGTTTGAGATACAGTCAGTTCCATTGTCTTCTCTTTGTAATGTACATTGATTCTGGCCTTTACCCAATCAGGTGGAAATGTCAGCCTTTTACAAAGTACTGCTTGGCTCTCCCAAGGTTTTGGGGGTCCCTAGAAGGTACTTCCAGGAAGTTGCCATCAGTCCAAGTTGTCGTTTCCGTTGCTTGTTGCCAGGCTCTGCTGATGATCTTGCCCTTCCAAGGTGCAGACCTTCTCAGAGCTCGTGATGTTATGAGAAGCTGGCCTCCCTGGTGAATGATGGCTCTCCTCCACTTGAGTGATGGTCTGTCGAAGGGGTCCTGCGGTATGTCATCTGGGTGCAGAGGCGTCCCAGAGTTTACCAGGGACTCTCTTTTCATTTACGCACAACTTTCTTCCCTTGGGGCACAAACAATTTGGTTTGCTTGAGACTCCCAGACAAGACAAAAAGTTAAAGGAGTTCGTCATCACCAAGCCAGTATTACAGGAAATGTTAGAGGGACTTCTTTGAGACAAATGTCATATGTGGAATCTAGAGAACAGGACAAACAACAACAGAAACAAGTTCATAGATACAGAGAGCATTTTGATGGTTGCCAAATTGGAGGGTAGGGAGATGGGTGAAGGGGGGAGGGGATTGAGAGGTACAAATTGGTAGTTACAAAATAGTCATGGGGATGTAGAGTACAGCATGGGGAATATGGTCAGAAGTATTATGATAACTCTGTATGGTGTCAGGTGGGTACTGGACTTATCAGGGTGATCACTTCATAAGTTATATAAATGTCTCGTCACTGTGGTACACCTGAAACCAATATAATATTGTATTTCAACTATAATTGAAAATGTACATATAAGAATTTTAAAAAAGGCGAGGATGAGATGTGAGAGTGCCTTGTAAACACCACACACAGAGGAAACCATTCTTTATTAAAGTCGCCAACAAACTCCTCAATGCCAAACCCATTCAACAGTTTATAGCATTAACGCACTTGATTTTTTTGCAATATTTAAACCTGTAAGACACCTGCTTCCTCCTGAAACTCTCTCCTTGCTTAGCTTCTCCGATATTGTTTTGTCGCCCGACCTGTCCCTCCTCACTCTCTCAGGCTCCTCACAAGTTCGTCCACTCCTACCAACCCACCCCTCGATAAATATTTGCCGAATGAATTAAATTAGCATCGACGATCGGAAACGTTTGTAATAAGACATATGCACCCTCTCTTTATTACTTTTTTCCAAATCTGTCACCCCAAGTTTTTGCATCGACGCTTAAGCACTTTGTCCCGGGGAGATAATCAATTCTTTTTTTTCTTTGCTAGAAGAGGAATCCCAGGTGTGGAAGTCAAGTCATGCATCTAAAGCCACCAAGTGAGTTAAAATCAAAGATCCAGTGACATTTATATAAGCTTGACTCTTAGTTCCTAGCTCTGGTCCAAGACAATAGTGCTTCTTCAAATAACAAGTAAATAAAAATTCCCAGGGAAGTGACAAAATGCCAGCAGGCATTGTTTCTTGTCATTTCCTTGTTTCTGTTTTAATTTACTTGTTTGTTTGTTCTGTGACAAAGAAGTTAAGAAAACCCACATACGACACGCATACTTCTATCTTGCTCATTTCCTTCTCTTCCACCTCGAATAATATTTTTAGAGTTTTGAAAAGTAGTTTTCATTGAAATAGGTTTAACCTAGTGCATTTATAACAAAAATTATTCATTTGAATTATATTTTATTGAATTATAGTCACGTAAATTTATTTGAATTATAAGTTTACAATATAACAAACTTATTGATCTGAATATGTTTAGCTTACTTAATATATAATAAGACATTGGATTATTTCACTGTAAATATCCAGCCTACTCTGTTTTGAAAAACATTAACTGCCCGTTTGATTGACCCTCCAGAAGTTGCTTGAGTGAATTATTTTAGTGCTACATGGATTGGTTTTTAAGATTTAGTCTTTTGGACTGTGAAAAAAAAACACATAATAAAAATGAGATGTGATGGCGCTATAATTTGAAAACAGGCCTCGAGGCCCCACGGGATCGACGCCCACCACCACTCCTTACCTCTCTGGCCTTTTCTCCTTCTCTCCTGCCCTCACGGGCACTGCTCTTCCTTGCTGTCCCTTCTATGTCCAGGCCTCTCCCACCTGAGGACCTTCACATGGGCTGGTCCCTCTCCCTGGAATGATCTTTACCTAAAAATCCTCATGACCCACAGCCTTGCCTCTAGTTAACCTTGACTCGAACGTCCGCCTTCTCGACAAGGCCTGCTCTGACTGCCCTGCTTAGAAGCGGCTCTGCTCCCCGCGCCCCGGGCATGTCCTACTCTGCTTTGCTTTTCTCTAAGGCATTTCTCATCTTCGAACGTTCTAGGCAACATTGATGTTCATGTCCGTTTTGCGGGTTTAGCATTTACTGTGAAGGGACTTTAAGCAGAACCCGAGGCTCACTCCCCCTCCCGAGAAAGGGGTGACAGGCATCAGCACCTGCTTAGTCTGCTCAAGAAGGATCAGCCAAGAAGGAAGGAGGATGCATCAGGCTCAGGACTCCAACCTGCCAAAGGAGTAGGTTCTTGGCATTTTCGGAGTAGGCATTTAGGCTATGACTTGCTCAGGGCTGTGACACCGTGGACGTCACACGCCTTTCAAGCAGAATGGGCTGCTGAATCGCTAGTGACACCCAGGCTTTAGCGAAAAACCTAACTGAACAGAGAGTGTGAGCCTTGAACAGCAGGACCTCTCTGGGGACCCTGCATTCATGGCCACTCCCAGGCGCTCCTGTCTTTGGGAGGAAGGAGAGACAGGCGGGGTCATTTTCCTTGGTCTCCTCGCATCACTAGACTCACAAAAAGACAAATATATACCTCTGTCTACTTTCTGGAAGAAATGATAATCAGAGGAAGAGGAGGGGATCGCAACCTGGATAATCTAAATATTATTAAGATGGGATCACATAACTAAACTTGGTACTTTTGCTTGAGAGGTACACAATAGGAAGATATATAATATTCAATAAATGGTACTGCAAC
>NW_011888935.1:900064-906081 GCF_000151845.1 Pteropus vampyrus | reverse complement strand
CCTAATGAGTCAGTCCCCTCTCTGGCCTCCAGCCACAACCGGGCCTGCCACCGCCTGTCCTCCCGCCCCCACCATAGTCAGAAGCCAGGGCAGCCCCAGGCCTCAGGGGAGCAGGGCCACAGTTGAACAGAGAACAAAAGAATCAGTTCTCGGCTTTTTAGTTTCAAAATTGACTTGTAACTCCTGGCAGAGACAATAGGTTAAACAATAGCTTTGAAAGGAAAGAATGTTGATATAAGAGCCAGTTTTCCCCGCTTTAAACTTGGTAAAAATATTCCAGGAGAGAAAGGCGAGGTGCCCGGCAGATGGGCCCGGGGCAGCTGTGCTGGCTGGGACCCAGGGAAGAGCCTTGGTGTTTCGTAAAGAGTCAACAGCCAGCTGAGACCTCTGGGCTGCCAAGATGCAACTCCATCAGCAGATGCAGCTCCAGCCACTCGGCCCGCACCAGACGCCACCACGGAAGGCTGACGGGTGGCCAGAGCTAGGTGTGGTGGTGAGCACTGCAGTGGACGCTGCGCGTTCGGATCCGCCCCCTGGCTGGCCACCCCGTCCACAGCGCCTTTGGGCTATCCTTCTGGCATCTAGGACAGCCGCCCAGGGCAGATGCGCTCAGAGGAAGCTCCTAAGTTGACTGAGGAAACCCCGGTTCCTTCGAACTGACAAACACTACTTTTTATGCCACTTGACAGAACTGGTGCTCAAAATAGAGATTAAGGTGTTATTTTTAAAGAGTTACATTTTTGCACTCCTGAATGTGGTGTTCTGAAATTAATCAAGCCTGCTATGTATGGATATATGCTTATTTATAAACAGAGGGATTCAGGAAGCTATTTCAGACATTTAAAAAGGGACATCTCCAGGTAGTAGGGACGGGATGGGGTATTAGGGACTGCTGACTTCCGCATTTGTTGAAGTTTGGGGCACGTGTTAATTTTATAATAATTCTTGAAGACCCTCTCCGTAAGGAGCTCAGAGTGTATGACATCAGGCACACAGACGGAGAAATGCCTGCAGGGGAGTGTGGTGTAGGCTGCAATAAAACGTCCAAAGGAACGTGAATGAGACAGGACAAATGTTCCCTCTGAGGTGACTGTGCGAGGGCTCAGGCAAACCGTTGAGGACGCCAAGACGCTCAGCAGGTGCAGCGTCCACCGAGAGCTCTCCCTGTTTGGATAGTTCCAGATCTCGCCTGAGGACCTGGACTGTGAGGACAGGGTGAGCTAAGAATTAAATTGTTGACCTAGATTCAGAAAGCAAAGAAACCGACATCTGAGCCGTCCAAGTGTATCAATTCTCTCACTCTTTTCTATTAATCCTGCAAAAATCTGCAAATGCAACTTTTATTTTTTTAAAGGATTAATTTCTTAGAGTAGTTTTAGGTTCCCAGCAAACTTGAGGGGGAGATAAGAGATTCCCACATGCCCCTGGCCCCTCACATGCACAGCCTCCCAATGACCCGCCCCCACCAGAGGGGTATGTTTGTCACACGTGACGAGCCTGCACTGACACATTGTGAAGGCCCACCGTCCAGTTTACCTCACGGCTCACGCTCGGTGTTGTACCTTCTGTGGGTTTGGACAAACACATAATGTGTCTATCATGAAAGTATCGTTCACATACAGTTTTTTCACCAAATGTAATTTCGAAAAAATCTTGATTGGAAAGAGCTTTGCAAATGAGTGCCAAAAAAATTGATCAGCATCCTTGAAGGATGTTTCGCCATGTGAGTTCCCCAGGGTGGTACGTGCGAGAGCGTGAAGGACACGTGTCCTCAAGTGAGGCTTGAACTTACACAGTCTACATCGTGCCTCCTCCTAGAGAGCTGAGTGGAGGGGCCGGGAAGAACACTTTGAACCATGGCAGGAAAGGCCGTTTTCATTACCATTCCTATCATTATCCCCATCACCAGTATTCTGCTTATTGACAGCAGCGGAAGCCACGACGTGGGAGCCTGAGGATTCCAGGCCACTAGGAGGCCACGGAGGACAGAGGGCTCACAGGGAGCCAGGCGCCGGGCCTGCCGCCGTTACGAGGGCTCAGGTTTTACTCTGAGTGGAACGAGAAGCCCAGGGCGGGTCGGTTGCGCAGATACAATTCAGAAGTTAAAAGCATCATCGGGCTACTAGGACCTGAGCCCACTGTCAGGGGCAAGGGCAGAAACAGGGCCTCGTTAGAGGCCAGTGCGACACCACACACACACACACACAGGCTCTGTGCAGGGCTAAGGGGCCCTCGCCTGCGCCTGCCTCCAGGTGCCGAGGCAAGCTGCATTGTCATTATAATGTAGCCTCTCCAAATAAAAAGGGTCAGGGCGATGAGCCCACTGCCCGTTCGCAATAAAATAATCTCTTTGGGTTGGTGATTAGCGAAGGCTGGAGGCAGCAGGCCGGCAAGGGGTCGTTATGGCAGCAGGGACGAGTGAATCGGGAAGGGACGGTGGCCTCGGACGATGTGGCGGAGACAGAGGAGTCTGGGTTTGCACCTATGGATGGGGAGCCGGAGCTCTGGGGCCCTGGCCCGGCTGTGGCCCTGGGCTCACGGTGACATCGTTCCCACAGTGGCACTGCTGCAGGAAGTCCCAGCTGCTCGGGACGGGAGGGTCCTGCCCACCCGCCTGCCCCACCGCTCAGAGGGGACCCGGCAGAAAGCATCTGCCAGCATTGGTCTGCGTGGGCCGCCACCACGGAACGGCACGCATGGGGCGGCTTAAAGGGCACGAATTTCTTTTCTTGCAGTTCGGGAGCCTGGAAGCCCAGGGTGGAGGCGTCGGCAGCTATGGCTTCCTCGGAGGCCTCTCTCCTTGTCTTGTGGATGGCTGCATGGCTTCCACGGCTGTGTCTTCATGCGATCGTTTCTCCACATGCACATTGCTCATGCCTATTTGTGTGTCCAAATTCCCTCTTCTTCTAAGAACACCCGTCAGGCTGGGTCAGGGCACACACGCCAACGGCCTCCTTGCGACGTACTCACTCTTTAAGGCCCCACCAACAAATAACCATCGCATCCTGACGTACCAGAGGTTAGGGCTTCGCCATATAAACGCGAGAGACACAGTTCTGTCCAGAACACAATGATTCTGTATGTTGTTCAGAGCCATACACACACTTAACCAAAAATGGGTTCCTACTCTGAAGGGTTAGTATAGAGGAAATACAGAGATGAAATTGAAATGTACTAAAATACATTGAAAAGCAAACAAATTTTGCTTAGCAGTAGGTTCAAGAAAATCTCTTTCCCCAAGGAGTTAAGTCACTGTCAAATCATTTCCAGCCAGTGGTAAGCTGGGTTAATTGTCAAATACTTCAGAAAGATCTAGTGGGAGAGTTAATGGCAGTTATTATCTTAAAAAAAAAAAAATACATTTCTTTGAAATGCTATTATGTTTCTGAAGCACATAAAAATTTCCAAGGAGAGCTTTGTGCAACAAGGCAAACTGAACCGAGAGGCATGCATCAGTGGCATGCATCGCTTCTGGAGTGACAGCTGTGGGTAACGTCAGAAAAATCTCATGATGTTGAGGTAAATTTTCCTGAAGTGGAAGAGGTGAGAGAAGCTTCTGAGGACGGAACACAAAAAGCTCCGAGAGAGAAAGAACAGGAGGGGAAATGGCAAGTTTTAGAACCTCGCAGGTTTCCTACTGTTTATAGCTCACGGATCCAAATATAGCTGTATTTTAAGTTATTTAAACATCCGTTTCGTGTGAAAATCCTTCTCTATAGATCTTCTTTGCCTTAGGGAAATAGCCTAGGAAAGGAAAATCTGGAACCTTATAGATCCCTAAAATGAAATGATTTGTGCCAAGGACACCTGGGTGACTAGATTTTCTGAATATAAACAAAAGAATTTCTGGAAAAAAAAAAAAAGAAAAAAGAGCAGAATGAAAAATATTAAAATGGAAGAAAAATAGGGAAAAATTCATGAAAACGGAGACACAAGCACCTGGTGTGGCTAATTCTTACTTCTCCTCGGTTACTGTTTTAACCCCGCACTAACCCGCATCAGAGATGGAGCGCTCCCATCTCGCTTACTCAAGCTGGATGATGACGGCCGTTTCTCCCGAGGTTAGTTTTCGAATAGCAGGGGACGGTCGAACGTTTGCAGGTTCCTTGGCAGCGGGGGAACTTTTTTTTTTTTTTTTAACGTGAATCCATTAGACATCTGCCCGTCTTAGAGTCGTAAACGCATCCCGAGTCTGATGAAGCTCTGGATGCACCGAGGACGCGCGCCGAGCATCTCCGGAGCGGGCAGGTGCCCGTGGACCAGGCCTCGTAAATGGCTGCGCGCCAGGGCATCGCGTCGTTCGCGCGTGCGGCACGCTCTCGTCGGAGCTGTTGCGGAGAAATCACCTGTGAAATTCCAGCGGAGGATCCGCCGGTGTGTTTAACGGCCCGTGGACCCGGCCGCCTTTGGCTCCGGCTCCCCGACTTCCTCTCGCTGGCGAAATGTCCCGAGGCAGCTGAGCTGGTTGGGCCGCAGCGCCTCTTCTCACTCCGTCTTCACCACTCCCGGGAGCTGCGTGCTCATCGCATCCTGGAAAGAACCATCGCTCTGGTTCTGCTCACAGCAGGTCCGTCTCACGGCTCCGATGAGGGGCTTAGTCCCGTAACCACGCTCTGGCGAGCAAGGAAACAAAGTGCCCCCTGCCTTAGCGTCTCACTTGTCCGATTTTCCAAGAACAGTCCACCTTCGCGATGCAGTATGCGCGTTTCCTACCGTCGCAAAGTGAGCTGGCACTCAGCGAAAGCGGTGTTGGCAGAAGTCTATCCACATCCCATCTCTCTCCCTCCCTATCCCCCGCCCCCTCTCTCTGTCTCCTCTCTCTCTCTCTCTCTCTCTCTCTCTCTCTCTCTCTCTCTCTCTCCACCCACACACACATACCTGCTTTCACACATTTTACACGTCTATTTTAATCCGGGCCCTATATCCAGGCACAAAAAGATGCACAGATGAACAAGGTAAAGCGGTAATGATAATTCAATACAAAAACGCTATGGCAGTCATACAGACCGGAGACCATTAGAGCACGTGCTAGTTCGGGGCCCCCCCACCCACCTGAAAATGTTCGATCTTTAGATCACGGCCTAAGGAAGGCTTTTGAGTTCAGGGAGCTTATATGGGTGGTCACGCCAGGAGGCAGAGGTGAGGAAGTAGGGAGAATGGGAGAAAAACTAACCAAGACTGTCCATGAACAATGACGACCTCAGGGGCACAGTCCCACTGGGGACCACCTGAAGACCGGTGTGGAAAGGGCCTCAGATCACCTCGCTGGAGGGTCCACCGACTGCTGTCCCCCATTAACTAGGAGTTAGTTGCCTCTGCTTCTATTAGCTTCTGCCACACGTCCACGTTGCTTCCACAAACAGGCTGACCTGGTTTCTCGTAGATTCAGAGAAAGCTCCAAGGGAGCAAAATGCAGACACTTCAGATTTGATTTGGGGAGGGACGAAGCGCCAGAACTGTCCTCGGGTAGGCCAAGACGACGTGGCACAGTGCGTCCCAAGTACCTGCTGCAGATGAACCTCAAAGAAGGAGCAGGAGTAAGTGAAGAAGTGGGGCTTGCTAATGCACGGAGGGGCTCAAACAAAGGGGGAGACCGTACCGCTGGAGATGGGCACACGTTTGGGCTGGCTGGGTAATGTGAGAGGAGAGAGAGAGAGAGAGAGAGAGAGAGAGAGAGAGAGAGAGAGAAATCCAAGAGGGGTTTAGCAGGCAGACTGATAAGACTCGTTAAGGACAAATAGTGTTTTAATAGGAGTAAAGGGGAGAAAGAAGTTTCTGGTTAGGGCGACAGAGTAGGTGGGTACAGAGGGGGTGGGACAGAGACCTATTTGTGGGGTGAGGAACATGATGAGTTTGCTTTGCACTTGAAACGTCTAAGGTGCCTGTAGAACTTACCGGATGCGCAGATCTCACAGAGAATTGAATGTTTAAAACTATGAACCCATTAGATAGCTGCCTTTATTTTATTTATAAAAGCACTCGAGTCTATTTAGGATCTGGGTGCGTCTGGCCATAAG
>NW_011888935.1:883131-899269 GCF_000151845.1 Pteropus vampyrus | reverse complement strand
GAGAGAGAGAGAGAGAGAGAGAGAAATCCAAGAGGGGTTTAGCAGGCAGACTGATAAGACTCGTTAAGGACAAATAGTGTTTTAATAGGAGTAAAGGGGAGAAAGAAGTTTCTGGTTAGGGTGACAGAGTAGGTGGGTACAGAGGGGGTGGGACAGAGACCCATTTGTGGGGTGAGGAACATGATGAGTTTGCTTTGCACTTGAAACGTCTAAGGTGCCTGTAGAACTTACCGGATGCACAGATCTCACAGAGAATTAAATGTTTAAAACTATGAACCCATTAGATAGCTGCCTTTATTTTATTTATAAAAGCACTCGAGTCTATTTAGGATCTGGGTGCGTCTGGCCATAAGGTAACCATCACTGAGCTCAGGGAAGAGGTGAGGGCTAGAAACGTAATCTGTATAAGCCACTGTCAGGGGTTACCTGAGGGTGTAGGTCCAGGTGAGACCATGAAGGGACAGTAGGTAGAATAAGGAGAGAAGAGAGTCGAGGGGAAGGGCCTCGATGGCAGGCGGAGAAAGGGAACTCTGGGACGGGTGTTGAGAACCTGGGGTTAGAGGTAGGGAAGGGAAATTATAAGAAAGTAGTAAAATGGAAACCAAAGGAAGAGAAAAAGCCAAAAAGAGAGAGGCCCGCAGGGTCAGACACGGCAGGAAGGTCAAGGAGGATAAAGGTGAAAAGCAGCCTTTGGACTTGGTGACAGGGACGTCGTTGGTGATCGCGGCACAGCGAGAAATCGCTATTCCTATTCCGCACCAATGGCTTTATGTCCCCTTTTTCCTTTAATCCTCAAATCCACCCTCTGAGCTGTTACCACCATTTTTGTCTGAGTTTTACAGATGCGGTGTGGGAGGCGCAGAAAGATTATGTCACCAGACTAGGACATGGCAGAACCGAGATTGACGTCTCGGCCATCTGGACCCCAAGCCCAGCACCACACTGTGATACCTCACGATGGCATGACTGGCAGGAAGGGTACTTTCCCGTGGAGACAGGAGGGAAGAAGGTGACAAGTGGGTGGAAGCGGATGTTTGCAGCGTGGGGGAGGAGAAAGCTTTTATAATTCATGTGGGCTTCCGTTTTCTCTTTTAAGATGACTAGTTCCTCTACTGAGACAAGGATGGGTGACAGGAAGGCATGGTAGGGAGACGGGACAAAGGTAAAACTTTGGAATACTTGGTGAGGGAAGAAGCAGACGTCTCTCATTCTGGGACCTCACAGCCCTTTTGCTTTTGAGAACTGTCTCTCCTCCCTCACCCTCTACCCAGCTGAAATTGGATCAGCCTGTTACCATGTCCCCCAA
The DNA here is from genome assembly GCF_000151845.1 of Pteropus vampyrus. Classification (NCBI taxonomy): domain Eukaryota; kingdom Metazoa; phylum Chordata; class Mammalia; order Chiroptera; family Pteropodidae; genus Pteropus; species Pteropus vampyrus. The sequence continues at coordinate 897,963 of NW_011888935.1, read as the reverse complement.
ATACGACATAAACGCTTTCGCAGCCTCAGGTCATCCCCGTGGCCCACCTGGTTGACCCAGCCAGGACCCTGTATCTGGTCCAGCGCAGCCTGAGCCTCGCTCTGACTCCACTAGGGTGAGCGCATCGCCCTTACACATGGGGCCTGGAATGTTTCAGGTGACGGAGCAGCTCGTCTCATCTGTGAGCTCCACACACACCTCCCTACGCTGCCCCTGCCAGCTGGTCCCGCCCAGAACCTAGGTGACACGTGATGGGCTGCACGCACATGGCATTTTCCCGCGATGGTGGCACAGCTACAGCGGGGTGGCAGTGCCCTGTTACAATTTGATTTAACCTTCTGAAAACTGTCTCTCCTTGAGTATAAAGATTGTGAAACATGAAAGCCTAGAGACATTGTTGGCTGTGGGGTTTCAAGGGGATCCATACATAAAACACTTGATGTATATATATTGATATTTATATGGACATATATGTATATTGCTATATCTCCAACCAAGCTCAGAACCAATTGAGAAATAGATGTGGAAATAGGCAACTGGAGATCAAGATGTCCCATTTATTGCTGATCAAAGTCGGCCTGGAGATCCCAGGAGAGTGTATAATTCACGGGCCTGCTTATGTTCCGTCCCTGAATTAAACAGAATTACCCACCTAGTCACAGCTGCACGAGAGCTGGCTCCCCGCCTCCCCATGGGTGTCTGACCCTTTAAAACTTATTGCTTGGAGGAGCGGAAAATGTGTGTAGCCTGCAGGCTGACTGATGCCGAAAAGAAAGGAAGAGGGATGCTGAGCCACACGCATTCGATCCCTTCCCCAGGGTAAAAGGCCCTCGTGCTAGGCGGAGCCTGGGGAGTGGACTGCAGGGGGTGGGGCAGTTACTTAATAGCCCCGCCTGCACCTGGAAAAAAGAAGGGCGAGGGGCCCCGTCCGCAACCTCGGTACTGTCTTTCAAGGTGCACCAGAGAAGCAGAGGAAACTGCCTGCAGGAAGGAGAAACAGAAAATCAGAGAGAGAAACACAGCAGATGTGAGATGGAGACAGTCCTGTTAGCGTTTGAGCCTCTGGTCCAGCTGTTCCTCCTGGCTGCCCAGTAGGAGCTACAATAAGAGACAGAGGAGGCAGAAAAGATCTGAAGAGGCACCAGAAACCGCCAGATCGGAAGACCGTACAGCTTCACCATGAAGTCAGCTCAACAAACTAATGTAAAGAAGTAATCTACTTGTCTCTTTAAAAATTATACTACACATTCCTACTTGGAAAGTTAATGTACGGAAACCAACATATTTCTGCAGTTTTACATAGACTCCTCTTTTCAGATTAGTTAAAATAAAACCATTTGTAGATGATTATTGTAAATTATCTTGTCTTTAATAATGTATCAGCCTCTCTCCCCACCCCTACGACCCGAACTAGCTAAGCAATTTTAGGTCTTTCTCGTCATCATTCAACATTTACCAAACAAGAAGAGCGTATCTAAAAACAAATAAACAAACTGAAGAACTTACATGAGATCTCTCCCCTTGACACAATTTACTAATTTCATGCAATGTATAATAATAACGCCAGTACACGGCCGTTCAAGACCATCCCTCAGTCTAATGGACGCCCCCAGTAAAGCCCACAAGTGGGCGTCGTGCTTGGACTGTGGAGTGTTCCAGCATCACTCCAGGCAGGTCCTCCCGCAGCGACCGCGGACCCTGCGTTAAATTGCTTTTCGTTTCGCTCCATCCGGGTCTTCCTAACGTTGCTCACCTTCGGGTAAACTTGCCTTGTGGCTCTGCCACAATTTTTAACCAATCCCTGCATGAAATCTCCTTTGTTTGAAATACTTCAAATGTTTTTTTTTCCCCCATGAATGGACACTGACAAATATATATAGATTGGTGTGTGTGGGCCTGGACGGGGAGGGGAAAGAGGGTGGAGGGGTTAAGGAAATATCCTTTTATTTGCACTGGTAATATCACACTGTTCGTATTGTCTTGTATTTTAATTTTTTCAATTAATAATGCATTTCGGAAATCTTTCCACATCATCTCATATGAGCTAGATCTCTCATTGATTTTAAGACCTTCAAAATATTCCCTCGGTTGGACACAGCATCATTCATACAACCAGGACCCTGCTGGGGAGCACTAAGCTGTTTCTGAGATTTTCACTATTATCAACAGTTCTGCAGTGAACAGCCTTGCATGTATATATTTGCATACTTGCACATGGACTTTCTGTGGAATGACATGGACTTTCTGGCTTGCTCCAGTTTTTAAAACTGTATTCAAGACCCAAACCTGCCTGTGGCCTACTTCTGGTAATTGAGTCACAAATTTGATTTTCCATGTGAGTCTTGTCATTTACAGCAGTCCAGTCCCTAAAGAACCGAGACTCTGCTTTGCGGTTGTCAGTTCCCTACCAGAGAGTAAAACTCTGCATCCGAACATCCTTCCATGTGTCTTGCTACCTCCTAACAGACTTCTCTCACGTCTACTTGAATCCTGAAATGTTTTCTGCACCTAAATGTCGATTTTTCATGCTTTGTCCTCCTATTGCGACACCTGTTAAATGTTGAATCCCACTGATACAATTTCCAGTGACCATCATTTTTTGCTTTAATTTCTGGATACCGCTTTATCTGCCTAACTGGATTTCTTGCATCTGCAAACGAACTTCTTGAAAACATAGAATTACATATTATTCCTCTCTGTAGCCTCAGGGCTTCTCTCACGATAGGGGCTTGACCCATGCTATGAGGTACTTGTGCATCTGAGAATAGTCAAAGATTAGGGGGCATAGTCCTTGTGAATGCAAAGGCTATACTGTAATGAGAGAAAGCTATTCAGGATCGGGAGAGAGAAGGAAGGTAGAGAGGAGTACAGCGAGAGCTTGCGATCCTGGCGGCCGGATGCATGGAACTGGTCGTGGCCCCATCCTGGCTCTAGCGCAGCTGTGAAGGGGGCGGGCTCTCAGGTGGTGGGGCGGAGACCCGGAAGAGCATCGTGGCTGGGCGAGGCCGTCCGGGAGGGTGCGCAACCTCGTGATGCTGGGGCGTGGTCTCAGAACGGCGCACGCGCATGTGCTGAGGTCGCGTCTGCCCCTACTGCTCCCCAGGCCCAGACCCCAGTGACAAAGTCTGCGGAACCCGGGAGGCAGGAGAAAGACACAAACCCTCAAGGTTAAAAGTTATAAAAATCATAAACTATTTCGGTGAGACCACACACATCCCTCTGGGGCAAAACAGGAGGAATTTAAGCATGTCAGTAATAATGCAGAGGAAAAATCATCCTTAAAAGCTTCTACTTAGCAACAGGTGGTAAACACAAAAAGCAGACTGCCAATTATTGCCAATATGATGGCGGTAGTTGCAGCGTATCGTGAACTACCATGGCGCTGTAAACGGCTTGCATTATTTGAGGGAATATAAAACATCTGAGACTTTTATATATGTAGTCTCAATTTTTCCATAACAATTGTCTTCATGATCTTTTTTCCATAAAATCTTGACGTGGCTAACTGAAAATTCTCCTGCCAGTGGCGTTTTCCAGGGCTCGCTCTAATTCCTCCAGTCAGAAGGGACTGGACAGTCGGTCTACCTAGGGAAGGGAGTGGCATGTTCTGGTGGCAGTAAAGCCGAGGTGCGCCTTGAACAGGAAGAGAGAGTTCACCCACCTGACCAGACAAGAGGGGTTGATGCCCCAGGCAGGGAAACACTGTGAACAAAAAAGTACGTGAGCCTGAGAGCAAGCCATGCTTGGGAACCACGAGTAGGTACAGTATCGTTGGAGCATCAGATAGAAGAGGCAGTGAGTGTATTCATTATCTATTTTTGCATTTACATGTTATTACAAACTTTGTGGCTTAAAACAGCATCCACTTATTAGCTCAGTGTCCGTTACTCAGGAGTCTGGCGTGTTTTAACTGGATGGTCCACGCAGGGTCCCCTGAGGCTAACATCAAGGTGTCGGCTGGCGGGAACCTCACCTGGAGGCTGGGCTAGGGGAACATCTTCTCCAAGTTTCCTCAAGTGGTTGGCGGTTGTAGAGTCGAGGTCCCCATTCCCTTGTCGGCTCTGGGCTGGGGACCGCTCTCAGCTCCCACGGGCCGTTCTCAGCTCGTTGCCATGTGTCCCTCTCCCCTCGGCGATCGCCCCTCACAGTGGGTTCCTCTCACTGCTGAATCTCCCTCACCTCCCCTTACGCATCCAGGAGGAGAAAACTCTGCTGTTAAGGTGTCCACGTGATCAGGCTACGCTAGCCTGGATGACCTTCCTATGCCACTGCCATCTGGTCAGCAGCCCTAGTTCCTCCTGCCACCTTAGACTTCTGCCTACCACGGACCGGATCTCGAGAAATGCTGGACAAGCAGCACCCTGGACGCCTCACCCTGCGTGGATGCTGACCACCAACGGATGTCTAAGGGAAAGCCAACGAGTGTTAAAGGATGAGAAAATCACATAAAATAAAGTCCGTTACCTCAGCAAAACTGAAGTGTTTTGCCTCAGGAAGGGAAGACAAAGTCAGATTTCGAAAGGCTGACGAGGAGGATGGTTCAGCTTTCTCTGTGAAGAATGGCCGTGGGCGGAGGTCACAGGTGAAACTAGCTCAGTGCAGCACAGACGGAACTCACATTCTCTGAATTCTTTGTATTTCTTAAAAAAGGCTCTTAAAAATATTGATTCTGGGACCTCACCCAGCTCCGTGGGGCCAGACTCTCTGAGAGCAGGTTAAAACCAAGTCGAAACTGCCGCTTTCTGTGTGTCTCTTCCTATTTATTATACCCCGAGTCTACCCCACTACTAATGCTGCTTTGCTCTTTTTGATTTCTTCCTAGAGTCCCTTTGAAGCCAACTGATATGAAGTATGACATGGATATTAAGTGACCGGGCTGCTTTTTGTGTTTAGCCACCAACATGGGAGATTGCAGACACGTGCCGTGACAGGGATGAAACTTAAAGACACTACACTAAGTGAAATAAACCAGACACAGAGGACAAAGACTGTATGATTCTGCATATATGAAATACCTACAGTAGCCAAGTTGGTAGAAGCAGAGAGTTGAATGGTGATTGCCAGGGGTTCGGGGGAGCGGGGGTGCAGAGTTATGTTTCATGGGGACAGAGTTTTAGTGTTGCAACGTGGGGTGGATGGTGGTGAGGGTTGCACGACAGTGTGAATGTTCTTTATGCCACTAAGCTGTACACTTAAACGTGGTTAAGATGGCAGATTTTACACTATGCATATTTTACGCCAATTAAAAAAATGTTAAGGGAGATCGCATCAATGAAAAGGCATGCGAGTTCCTCAGCAAGTTCCTCTCCCTGGGGATTCCAACTGTGCCTGCATAGAATGAAAGCACTTTCATTGAAAAACAAAATTCCCCAACTCTGTTTAATTTGAAGAATCCAGAGCTTCAGTCACAGGCTGGCCATGTGCTGGAAAGGAGCATAGCTCTCTGAATATAGTAATTTCAATAAATTTATTTAATTTGCCTGGTACAGACGGTTGAACAATCACTTGACTAGATTGTGATACAGAGAGAAAACACAAACACGGAGACTTGTTTTCAACAGGCAAGTCTTCACGAGTGATAACAGGTAATCTGTAATAGACCCTCTTTTCCCCTAAAATAAATGCACAAACACATAAATCTCAGAGTGCCAGATTCCACCTACCTCTGTATTCACGTCTAGGCACTGAGTTTGCCGTGTTCTAAATATAGACCTGGCAAGAGCTGAATGTCAAACGTGATCAAGAAACAAATGCTCCTCCTGCAAGGCTGTTACTTTCCCATCTCTAGGAGAGCTCCTAGCTCATGGTCTGTTCCTAAACTATGGATTAATCGCTCTTTATTCAAATTTCTTCCTCCTTAAACTTTCGCATAAAATATTAGATTTTTAAATTTCTACCACTGAAGCAATTCTTAAACTTGATATTAGCCTAGTATTTGAGGTTTCATTCTTTCGGAAGCCATCAGATACGTAATCGTACAAACCCAAAACCCTGCGCCTGCTCTCCACGCTCACCCTTACAACACTCAGCAAGGGATTTCGGTAAAGAATCTCATCTCATTGGGTCATGTGTGTTTTATACTATAATAGCCTCTGGCTTAAAAAAAAAAATCATAGTAACAAAATAGCACCTGCATTTTGTTGCAACTAGTGAACAGATCTGATAATAAGTAAAATTTTGTATTCTTCTGGGGAATCTAGATATAAAATATCTATTAAAAGTCAATAAGAAGTTTGCACAGAATCATATATGTATCACGTATGTTACATATATATATGATGACACTTAGCATCTTCTGTTTCTGAGACGGGGAGTTAGAGACATGTATTTTCTGGTTAATCATTTAGGCTTATGCTTCACTGTGTCATGGGGCTGACTGATTCTCCACCCTACTGTCCTCTAGGAGTTAAATATTATATTGTGATTAATTGCAAAATGCTAAGAGCATTACCAGAAGGCAGCCACTTCTTCTGCCCAATCTTTGGCCCCCGTGGGTCCATACTGAGGGTTTTGAGGCCACAGCCTCCACCGCTTCTCCAGCATCATCATGAGGCTGACCGTATTTGGCTCTTGTCTCTGTTGGGTGTTTCATCACTATGACTCGGCATCTGAGTGTGTGTATATGATACAAAGTTAGTCCAGGCTAGAGGCACTTGGGGATGTTCTGTTCACTGACCACAAATTTTAATGAAGCGCATAATCTGAACTTGGGTTCTGTTCAATTATTCGACTCCTCAAAATTGTTTACCTTTGAGGAAAATCGTCAGCAGCTATAATTCAATCGTACTTTTAAATTTTTTCCCCTTGGATGTATGCCAGGCTGTTAATCTCGTTTCAGTTTACATTGGTGTCCTCAATACCACAGTCTAGTTATTTCCTGGTTGCGGAGTGCTTTTAAAAACTTCTTCTCTTTAATATCTCCTATATGCTGCTATGCTTAATTTTGTTCTAATTTTCTTTCCTTAAATATGTGCAAAGTGATTTTTTCTTTTTTAAAAAACCAAACCGTTCCTTACTTCAGAACCTTTGCCATGCCTTAAAACTAAAACACTGTTTCTTAATCTATATGAATAAGAAATTACATTATAATCTTCTCATGAAAGGAAACTGGCTTGTATTAATACATTTCAAAGGGGAAGGGTAAAAGGAACCACTTGGAAGCACGCTAAGCTGCTAACACAGCATCATAAGTATTATATTATTTACGTTTCACACTTGACAACTCAATCTGATAAGCTTGGCTGGAAAACGTAGCTCGAGTTTAACATTAATAGAGTAGGCTGACATTTCCCAAAGTCTATTCCATAAAACCCTCGTTCCACTTCATGTATATAGCTATGATGCCTCAAAGGTTCTTTTATTCAAAAACGTGGGAAGGAGGGTGCACTGCATAGCGCTCGGAGCTGGATAAAACAGGCAGCACTGCCGGCCTGCGCATGCGTGTCTCCGAAATCTGCAGGCACTGGTACTCTGCAAAACACCCTGTGCGAAAGACTGGTGTGTCACATCCGTTCTTGACCTGGAGGACAGGCTGGCACGGTAAACAGCTAGTTGAAGTAATGCTCTAAAATATTTTGTAGCTTTCTAGGAGCGACAACGAAAAACTTCATAAAAAGTCTCGAGGTCTCAAACTGTCCATTTAATCAGTTACCTTCGTGTTACTGTTTTATGCAAAGAAAGGTGAGATGTAAAGATGTGTGGCCCATTTTGGGGGTGGGACACCAAACGAGTGAACAATGTCCACAAGAGCAGTTGCTGCGGGGAGAATCTGTCTAACAAATACCGCCGGTATACGTCATTGTGATGCATAATGGAGAATCTGTTTTAAGCTTGGAGGAAATGGAGAGTTTAAATACCCCACCCCACCCAACACACACACACCAGCGAATGCGTGTAGCTTCGCTGGAAAGGATGTAAGTGGAAGTCCGCCTGGGGGGCCTTTTCTCCTTCTTCTTCTGAATGCAATGCTGACCTGTGGCTGGGAGATGCAGCAGCCATAAGTGGTCATGAGACTCACGAGGACAAAAGCTGATGGGCTGAGAATGTCGGGGCAAAAACAGAGAGAGGGAGAGAGAGAGGGAGGGAGGGAAGGAGGAAAGGAGGGAGAAGACAGGCATGGGTCCCTGATAGCCTTCTTGAGCCACTGCAAAGGCCCTGGACTGCTGTGTCTGAATGCTTTTTATAAGACACAAATGAAATCCTATTTGTTGAAGCTGCCATTCGTCAGGCATCATGTTATCTGCAGCTAGAACACCTTCCTGACAAAACCAACACTGCCTTGGCTGAGAAAAAGAGCACTGTGGAAATAATACATGTGTACAGTAGGTGAGCTGCAGATTAGACGTGGCTGAGCGCATTGGACAAACAGTGGGATGAGTCCTCCAGGAGCAGTTTCCTGAGAAGCCTCTTGGGGGAAACTCATCCTGCAGAAGGCAGACGCCAGATACTGCACGGGCTTGACTCAGTACGAGAGCTTTGCTTGTTTGAGGAGGAAGAACAGCATTAATATTCAAATATCAGTCTTAAATATCAAATACTGATATTCAAATTTGTTTATTGACCAGGAATCCATCGGACTTATACTGGGTCATTAGGGAAAACTGAAGGAGACATTTACTTTTGTACAACCTCACAGCACAAGCTGGGCTTCCGCTCCCGCCCTCCTGAAGAGTGTAACACAGAAGAGATGCTCTCTGCTGTTTTGGAGCAGAACATTGTGGCGCTTCGACACCTCAAAGGCCCTGCTGTGTCATCTGCTTCAGAAGGCGCTGATGCCCAGTAAGCTGGAAGATGCCAGGTGTGAGATGTTAGTACCCAATGAAGAGAAGAAATTTGTTGGCAGGGACATACATGTAAGATATTGTCAGGGGACAGAAACATTTGGAGGAGTCTTTGCAGGACGACTCAGAAAAGCTGGAGGAGTCAAAAGTCCATTCAGCCAAAGGAATTTGGCAAATGCTATTAACACAACTCCATCTATACCTATGGGCTGGCGAAGCCAAAGGCAATTAATGTTACAGAATGTGCCACACACAGCGTTCACCTTTATTTCGGCTTCCTCAGGAAGGACCTCCCCAGGGCACAGTGCTTTATGGCACTGAGAGAGTGACCGGATCACAAATGTCATCTCCCTCTCTCCTTTCTCTAAGCTTTCTCTCTTGCAGAGTGAGGCACGGGCCATATGCGCCATCCTAGATAACACCTTTGATTCTGGAATTTTAAGGGTAAGGCCAAGAGAGAGTGGAATTTAAAAGCTAGCTGTTCAAATGGGATTAAGCACAAATTCGCACGGAAATGTGAAGTACAGCACAGGGAATGCAGCCTATGACATGGTAATAACTACGTCTGGTGCCAGGCGGGGACTAGACTGGTCAGGGGGTCACTTTGTCGATGATATAAATGTGTAATCGCTATGCTGTACACCTGAAACTAAAATAATATTGAATGTTAATTCTAATTAATAAAATTTTTTTAAAAAAGAGGTAAAATCTGAACTCTCATACCAAAATAAATGAATACGTTCCAAAACACAAAATAAAGTAAAATAAAAGTTGGCTGCTCAGAGCTGGCCACAGGCCTAGGAAGAGGATGCACTGGATTTTAAGGTCCCTATGTTCTCCTCCTAGTCCAGCAGGACAGGAAAGGGGACACAGATGCAGGGAAGAAGCTCTAGGAGAGTGTGCACTGGGCTGGAACCAGTTCCAGTATTTTATTTCTTATAAATCACAGCACGACAACAGGTGACAGGCAGTCAGATGCACGTACGGAGGGGAAACAATAATATATACTCAGAAACTAAAGAAGGCGACACTGAAATCATTTCAATTCTCCCTCTTCCCGAGTGTGTGTGCACATGTGTGCAGACACACACACGCACGTGCACACGCACACACACACACATGCACACAGGGGCCATTCCCGAGCATTCCTCTGCCCTACTCGGTAGTGGAGCTTCTTTAAAACAGAGGGATGGGACAGACTGTCGGGGAGGCAAAGTGCTATACAGAGATGCCCACGGTCTCTGGAGTCTTGCTCTTGCAATTGCTAGCCATCACACGTGGGTAAGGCATATCCTGTCTTTAATTCTTAGTTTCCTCGCTTGTAAAGTACCACGTTATTTGCCTCATAAGGGTATTGTGAGGAAAACATGTTTGTATGTATGTGTGTATATATATAATAAAATACCTTATAAAGAATGAAGTGCCTTGTGGATGTTCATTATTCATGTCGCATGTGCAGAATAGGGTGGCGTCCTGACAGAGTGTGCAAAAGGTGCCAGGATCTGGAATACTGCAGGGTGATTCCAGCAGGTATCCTGATCAAAAAGACCACGGCTAATTCCAGAGAAATATGCAGGATTGGAAGGATTAGCCGGATATTGAGAATCAGGAAGTTTGAATTTTCAGTACAGGGCAGGAATGGCCAGATGTATTTCAAAGTCTTCAGTAGGATGGAATCATTCATTCTTTCATTCCATAAAAATATATTGGTCCAACAAAAAGATAAATATTGTATGACTCTCATCTACGTGGGGTACTTAGAATAGGCAAATTCATAGAGACAGAAAGTAGAAGAGAGTTTACCAGGGGCCAGGGAAGAGGGAATGGAAAACTATTGTTTAATAAATATAAATTTCCTGTTTGGGATGATGAAAATGCTGTAGAAAAGGATAGTAATGATGGTTACACAACACTGTGGATATAATTAATGACACCGAATTATACACTTAACAATGGTTAAAATGGTAAATTTTATGCATATTCTGCCACAAAAAAAAATATTGATCCAGAATCCAAGATTTCCAAGAGTTCTAACATAGAAAAGCAGTCATAGCTAAAAGCCAAGCTTGTGCAAATACACAAACTTGTATTTTTTTTTATCTAATAGCTTGTTGACCTTAAACAAAAAATCAGTGGGATATTTCTCCAGTAAAATGAGTTTATTTGGGTCTACGGCCATTCCACCCTGAACAAGCCCGATCCCGTCTGATCTCGGAAGCTAAGCAGGGTCAGAGCTGGTTAGTACTTGGATGGGAGACAACCTAGGAAGACCAAGTGCTGTAGGCATAAAATATTTAAAAAATAAGGGATTGTAAACTGACAAGGTCCTTGCAATCTGTGAAGTCAACCAAGGGTTGTCTCACCTAATAAATAAATAGATAAATAAATAAGTAAGTAAGTAAGTAAGTAAGTAAGTAAGTAAGTAAGTAAGTAAGTAAATAAATAAATAAATAAATAAAGGGTTTATTTGAGAACCACGAAGAGCTGCAATCTGGAACACAGAACCATGATGAGCTGTGTGCAAGTCCCCTATAACAGACTAGTGGGGACTCTTCTGCAGAGGGAGGAGGGACATTGGGAGGGCTGTCACAACCAGAGTTCTCCCCGCTGTGCTTCGTGACCCACGTAGGGCGTGAAAGCCACATGCCTTCACAGGATCTCCCAATTCATTTTCAGTGAGGCTTCTGTTTACTAAGTTTTTCACAAGCTATGTGAAGGGCCTTATTTATTAAAGCTGCATGTTAACATCTGTAAAATGGGGATAATAACAGATCCTGCCCCACAAAGTTACTTGAGGATTAACTGAGATCAGATAGGGAGGTACTTAGCAGAGTGCTCAGAACATGATAGGTGCTCAATAGAAGTTCATCCAGCAATAATAGTTCGTGAGCAAAGGCCCTGGTCACACTTGCATGCACACCTGTGAGCCAAGGAGGCTCTCAAGTCTGGGCTTACCGTAGACGAGGAAGAAGAGTTTAAAATACACAGATTGCCTCTCATTACAGTGGGAGCAGAGGGAGAGGCTTTTTAAGATGCTCTCTGAGAAGGGAACGAAAAGAGGAAGGAAGAAGGTGAGGGCTGGAGGTCAAGGGCGGCAGCGGTTCCCCTCTAAGTAGGGACATTTAAGTTGCTAGAAGACGAGGAGGGCTTCTTGGTCCCACTTCTTCTAGTCTCGTACTTTGGGCGTTGTTGAAAACTTTAAATAAGGAAGCGTAGGGGAGGAGGAAATTTTCCTCTGCCTTCCAGGTTCTCCTGGCCGGTCTAATAAGAAAATGGACATGAAACTGATTAGCAGGAGAAAATGATCAAATTTCATTACCTACATGTGTATGGGAACCCCACATATATATGAGAGGGTCAGAGACCCCACATGCAGGAGAGGTTCCAAGACAGAAAAGGAAAATGAGGTACACGCGGCATTTCGAGCTAAGGATCACCTTGGGGCTTTGGAGGGGAGGAAAGTAAGAAGAGCAGCTGTTTAGTAAACAGAAGTTTGCCCTGCTCTACGGATGGGTCAAACGGGTCATCTCTGATCATCTCTTACTACAGGTAAGGCCCCTACCTCAAATTCTTCCAGGTAGTTAAGGGGGGAGGGGTGGTGCAGAAGTTTCTATTGAGCCTGCAGGGTCTTGGTTGCCTTTAGCTCAAGAACAATCTGCATTCCGCAGAGTCACATCTTGAGGTGACTCATTCTGAACCCCTACAGAAGGAAAGAAGGAAGGAAGGAAGGAAGGAGGGAGGGAAGGAAGGAAGGAAAGAGGGAGGGAAGGCAGGCAGGCAGGCAGGCAGGCATGAGATTTCCTACCTTGGATTCTATTTCCTGACGCACATAGACTATGCTTACACATTTGACAAAGTGTCCCAAGTCTCCTAAGACAGCAGGCCTGCCAGCGGGTGAGCACTGCTTTATATTATTTTAGTTTCTCCAAAAACGGCTGTAGGACATGAAAACCTTTTCCTGCTGCAGGCAGGAAATTGGAGCTGATGAGGGAAACTTAGGTGGGAAAATGAAAATGAATTTAGTAGGTATGGTATTTTTTTATGTCCCTTGAGATAAAACGGAATCTGGGCTTTGTGATTTCCCTCCAGCGCTCTAATGATAATTTCACTTTTTCATTTAACTGATTTCTACTCTAGAACTCATGTATGACCCCCAGTTGGGGGGAAATTTGGAATTTCTATATAGAAAAAAGATTTGCCAAATAGAAGGAATGAGAAGAGCTATACTTCTCCCAACACGCTCCTGGCTGCTGCAGCCATGATGTCTCGCTCGGTCAATGGGGATGACCCTGTTGAACTTTCAAGGAATGGCCAGACTGTTTTCCAAAGTGGCTGCACCATTTACGTTTCTATGTAAGAAAGTTTTAATTTCTCCAAATCCTTGCTAAGACTTGCTACTGTTGCCTTTTTTATTACAGCTATCCTAGAAGTGTGAAATTGTATCTCTTTGTGGTTTTGAGTTGTATTTTCCCAATGACTTTTTATGTTTTTATTGGCCTTTTACATATTTTCTTTGGAGAAATGTCCATCAAATCCTTTGCCTATTTTTTAATTAGATTAATTGGTTTTTATCATTAAGTTGTAAGAGTTCTTCATACGAGCTCTGGATACAAGTCTCTCATTGAATATATGATTTCCAAATATATTCTCCCATTCTGTGGGCTGTCTTTTCTCTTTCTTGTGTCCTTTGAGGCAAGAATTGAGTATTACTTTGCACATCATATGTAAGAGTATCATTCATGAGTTAGGTGAGATGGAGAAAGAATTTAAAGCCATTGAGAATGGTTGAAGGAGACATCAATGTTTAACCCAGAAAGAAGAAAAGTAAACAGAATTATGCCTCAATCTTTACATTTATAAAATGCTGCCATGAACAACGGAAAGTTGTTCATGATATGAGTTACTCCCAAAGGGAAAAGTGGTACCAAAAATGAAATAGAGCAGATTCAGATTCAAATTACCTGACTTTAAACTTGGAGTTGTTTATTTAAAATGAGGCTTCATAGGCACTCTCTAAATTTGAGGCATTCAAGTAAAAACTAAATAGTCACATTGCAGTGGTGTGGTTGGAGAGAATTCCGAATTCTATGGAAAGTTAAACTAGATAATCCCTTGGTTTTCCTCCTCTCTGAATTTTATAATTCTATTAAAGTACGCTTTTTCAAATTATAAAATATTGGTTGACATAAGTTTTTTTTTTCTTTTTCTCGCTTTTTGTGTGTTTTTTGAAGTGTTGTTTTAGTGTTATTTTAAAGTGTCGGTTTTCAAAAAAAAAAGTCATTTGGTAGAAATCATTTTAGAACTACAATTCATAACTTTAAAAGTTTGAAGGTTTTAGCATCCCAGTAAAAACAATATTATATAATTAGCAATTATTTCATAGTAGGATGGTTCCTGTTATGTGTTAATAAATAACTCACACAAAAGTAAACATAAATCTTGCCCATTTAACTTGACTTTTTCCCCCTCTCAGCTGTAGAGGTCAAATCCAGATATCTTCACAGAACAATATCACTCCATTCTCCTCTGTGGTCATGACAGGTAGGAGGGACTTGCTAAATTGTTCACAGAGCATAGAAGCCAGAGAATAAAAGAGCTAGAAAACATTTGTTAAAACATTTTCTGGCCAGTGGTACAGAGAATAAAAGAAAAATTCCTTTAGACACAGAGTTTCGTATAAAAAGCTTAAAGTACAAACAAGTTCAATAAAATCATTGTTCATTTTCCTTGGAAAAGATATAAAACCCAGAAGTAAAGTCCAGGAGAAAATTGAGCATGAAAAAGAAATCCAAAGATGATTGTTTTTACTGCTATAAAGCAGGCTTAGCAATAACCACTCTGTCACTTGCCCAGGGCAGCTGAAAATTTGTACCAGATGAAGGAATAATAAAGAATTCTGACTATTTTACTCTTATGGGAAGGGCTGACTGTTTGAAACAAAACCAGCAATTGGTAAATGTTTTAAATTTATTTTCATTTTGTATAAGAAAGATGTGGGGACAGGAAAAACAAACATCCCAGACGGCCTTAAGAAAGCAAAGAAGATACAACT
>NW_011888935.1:879537-883081 GCF_000151845.1 Pteropus vampyrus | reverse complement strand
ACAAACAAGTTCAATAAAATCATTGTTCATTTTCCTTGGAAAAGATATAAAACCCAGAAGTAAAGTCCAGGAGAAAATTGAGCATGAAAAAGAAATCCAAAGATGATTGTTTTTACTGCTATAAAGCAGGCTTAGCAATAACCACTCTGTCACTTGCCCAGGGCAGCTGAAAATTTGTACCAGATGAAGGAATAATAAAGAATTCTGACTATTTTACTCTTATGGGAAGGGCTGACTGTTTGAAACAAAACCAGCAATTGGTAAATGTTTTAAATTTATTTTCATTTTGTATAAGAAAGATGTGGGGACAGGAAAAACAAACATCCCAGACGGCCTTAAGAAAGCAAAGAAGATACAACTGTTTAAAAACAAAAACAGAGCATGAGCTGCTAGAGTGTCCACAATGCCAGGGTCTGAACAAAGAACATTCGCCGTCAATTTAAAGTGCGACAAAACCCACCAACATGGCCAGGGTGAAATAAAGAAGCTACCGAGACGAGTTAGCGTAGTGAAGCGAAAGCCATGAAAAACTCAGAGACAAATGCATCACGACTCTTCACAAAGTCACCACGGGAGAAAGGATAATGGATTCCCCGCGTGTAAGAAAGTATCGGTTGTAGGGAATCCTGATTCTGGGGCGGAAGGTTCTGGTTCTGGGTAGGGAACCCTGGTTCTGGGCCAGGAGGTTCTGGTTCTGGGTAGGGAATCTTGGCTCTGGGGCGGGAGCCCACATAGCAGGAAGAGGGGCACAAAGAACAGCGTTCAAAATGTTTAAAATCAGCAGGAAAATGGTTTTAGCTTTAAATTTCTTTTAAATAATTAAGATAGTAGAGAATATCTGCTCATTTAAGTTTTTCAACAAAAAGTCCTGTAATAAATGGGTGATAGAAAGGAAAATTAGGCAAAAATGTGTACCATTTTTTTCTAACGCGAACTCTCATGTTTCCCACCAAACTTACCGCGGTGACATTTAAACAAACTCCCTGGCGATGCTGAAGGCATCCAAAGGCGAAGGAACGCTGCAGGAACGCTCTCTGGAGCACCGCCTTCCACACCGGAGCACGAAATTACGTCGGGCCGCTAAGATGCCTTTCCGCAGCTGACTCAATTATTTACTAGGACATGGGGACCCAATAGCTACATGCTGCTGAAAAGGCACGGAGCAAGGCAGTCGTGGAACGGCGAAGAGGAAGCCTAATTAACTTCTAGAATGATGCCTCTCTCTTTTCATCTGCAAAGTGGGATGAGGAAATCTACCCGTTTGGGGCTTCTCGCGGTGCAAATCCAGTGGACTGTAACCCGGTATTGATGGTGTAAGTGGCCTCTGGGTTTATTACCAGGAACGAAGCCCTCGGAATGACTAGCCTGCTTCTGCGGAGCCCCAAGGGGCTGCCGAGGCGACCTCGGGTCCGGCCCTCTGGTCCTCCAGTGAACTTCTACCAGGCTGCCACACTGCTGTGCAGGGTCGAGGTGCTCCTGAGATGTCCCCTTTCCGCTCTCCCAACCCCAGTAGTGAACAGCTTCCTCTTTCTTGCTCAGGGCATGATGGATACCAGCAAGTGGCTTTTTAATAAGATTTTATGACATTTAAGGGATATGAGAAAGTATGACACCGAGAATAACGTGTAACTTCCGGACTGGTCCAGACGCATTCTCAGAGTGATCGCTCCCCATCTTTCTCCTAACCTGCATCCCATTCTAGCCAAACGGAGCCCTGACTCCAGAGAGGAGAGAAAGTCTGACGCCTGATTCCTATGCCCTCGTGCCCTGCCGCAGGACAGTCTTCTGCCCCAGAGGACTGACGATGGGAATGTCCAGGCCACCCACAGGAAACCCTACTGCCACCCACAAAAGTGTGGCTGGCCTATGGCCCCTAGTAAGACAATCACAAAAAAGTCTAACATTAGTATGCAGTTGCTCCTCGACTCGCAATGGGGTTACATCCCGATAAACCCATGGTAAGATGAAAATACTGTAAGTCAAAAATAGATCGAACGCACTAACGTACAGCCGTCGCGGCGTAGCCCAGCCTCCCTTCAGCGTGCTCAGACACGCACGTCATCAGGCCGTAACCCCATCATGAGTCCAGCAGCGTCTGTGACTGCCTCCCTCTCCTCACCAGAAGCAGGAGACAGGCACCGGCATTTTGTAGACGTGATGGGATGTATCCAACACAGTATCCAAAAATGCTGGCAACGCAGTACACCGCAGAGCATCGCTGTCCACCCTCGTGGCCGCATGGCTGACGGGGAGCTGCCACTCACTCCACGGCCACGTCACGAGGGGGCTGTACCACCTTCCACTGCCCCGGAAAGGACCCAACCTCAACATCTGAAGTACGTTTCTACTGCATGCTTACCACTTTTATGCCATCATAAAATTGAAAAATCTTAAGTTGAATCATCATAAGTCGGGGACCACCTGCATTCCCCAAATATGGGTTATTCAGTTTTGAAAAGTGCCGCATGTGGCATAGTAACAGCTGATGTAAATGGCACTGTGCCAATTTCAGTAAAGACACTTACCAGTCTCTTCTCTTCAAGGGTGCCATAATCTTGGAATCCAGTTCTATCCAAGGAACCTTTTTAAGTAAAAAAAAAATACATACATATATATGTAAAAAGTACTTTAAGACTCATTTTCTACGTAATGCAAGAAAATATCTATATAGTGCCAAATAGTTATAGATGTATGAAAACATTCTTGACCAAATTTCTCACTTTCCTTCTAAATATAGCTGTCATGTACTTTCAAGTGGTGAGTAATCAGCAGTAACAAGCCAAAGTTTAAGAGAACATTTAAAGCATTTACTGATTTTTCTCTTCATAGTGTATACTTAATATGGTTAGTCCTGAGCTCAAATACAGATTTTTTTTTCCCCAAAAGTTAATTGGAAGACATTTACGTGGAACTCAAAGCATATTGCCCATTAAAACATTGCCAGAGATGGGATTTACTTTCCTGAGTGAACCCACAAAAGGCAAAGTATCTGAAACCGGAAAGATTTACTTATTCTTCTATTACAAAATATACTTAGACGTGTTCTGCATATCAAAACATTTTTAAACACATATTATTCACCCCCTTCACAATACAATTCAACGCGACTACGTATAGTATAAAGAAAGTTCAAAAGATGGGAACGGAAACTCGAAAAGGAGGAGGCAAGGGGCTTAGAGGGACTATGGGGAGAAAGGCTGGACCAATGTCCCGCCTCCTTTTTTCTAATTTTGATTCGCTGGCTTTCGCCACATTTCTTAGTTTCCCCAGCCCCTCTGGATCACCTCGCAAATGCACACGCAGGCGCTGGGAGTGGCGGGAAGGGCGGGCACGGAAGTCCCTGCTTTTCTCCCCTCCCCCTTCCCGGTTCCCCCCAGTTCTCTCTGTCATCTCCGTTCCTCTGCGCATTCCCCTCCATCTTCTCTCTGCCTTTCTCTCAGAAGCCCTCTATTCTTCCTCCCCAAGCCCACTGCCCGCATTCCTTCTGTCTTATTGTTCCCACCTTGAACCTTTAAATTCCTCTCTAGCTTATGTCCCTTCTGAA
>NW_011888935.1:876305-878462 GCF_000151845.1 Pteropus vampyrus | reverse complement strand
TATATTACATTCGGAAACAAACTCTACTGAATAGCTCTTTAAAAAGTATTAGTTAAGGCTTTCTTTTGCATAGGGAGGCCCTCTTTCAATCTGCAAAACTTTTTCCTCTCAAGTAAATCTTGTCCTTAAAAATAGCACTTTCTCAAAACAAGAGTGATAAGACTAGACCCAGATTCCTGGCAATAGGAACATTTGCCTAAGAATTTTTCTTCTTTAGGAGTCGGGGGTGTCCGTGCATTACCTATGTCAGGCTACAAGGGAAATACTAATTTACTCATTCTAGAATGGAGATTCTTTTTTTTCTCTCTCTCTCTTTTTCTATCCAAACCTGTGGACCCCCAGGAAGAACGACAACAACAAAAAATCAATCCAGCTCTACATAAATATGTAATCTAATATGTAATCTTTTAAAAAGAGAAATAGAAAGTATTCCACTTCATGCTCTAGCACAAGAAATATTTAATAAACGCAGCCAATTAAAAAATATTGTTGTTCTTCCTTTGGGTGACCCTGAAGGCAGAAGAGAAGGAAGAACGAGGAAGGGAACAGAATCGTAAACAAAATGAGAGGGATAGATCCGGAGACGGACACAGACAAGTGGACATCTAAGTGGGAAGACAGAGAAAGACAGAGGCCACAGCGGTTTCAAGTCTCTGTGGAAGGTCGCCGAGCGCAAACGCGAGGGGCGAAGCGGGCGGGCGTGAGCGGGGACACCGAGCTCCGTCCCGGACGCACTGGGTTTGCGGGGCTCCGAGGAGGCTCTCACTCAAGAACTGGAAATACAAGACTCAGAGCCAGAGACTTCGGTTTAGAGCTCGTCCCCTCGGAGATGGCAGCTAAAGCTGTGGCAGTGAAAGCGGGGAAAGTGTGAGCCGGAGAGTAAAGGAGAAGCTGCCGAACGACTCCATCCAGCTCCTGCCGCCGTTTTTTCAGTGAAAGCGACGCGCGCGAATACGCTGCGTTATTTTGCAATCTTTTGCTTTGACGTTTTGTGATCATGGATCTACACGTCCATTTCTAATTTGGTTTATAGCTATACTTTGTTTTGATGGTCAAATATTTCACAGAATTGAAGGGCGAAAGTACCTCATGAGCAGCACAAACCAAATAACTATACTTATTTTTCTATCCTATATGTTAATTATGCAATTCTGTTGAAATCCGGATGGATCAGTTTCTATCTTCCTTGATATCAACCGGTTGTTCTTGGAAATTAATTGGAAATGTTGTATTTTAAAATTTTTAACAAGTGGGTTCAAAACCCACTGAAACTTTATTTGTTAGATTTTTAAATTGGTTAGAAAATTATATTTCCAAGTTTTTAGGTGTGCGGACATGACAGTTTTAGCAGGTGGCATGTTTATATCCATCAGTTAAGCAACAAAATTACTTCATGATGGAAAAAAAAAAAAACCACTGTCAAACTTCTGTTTTCGAAATGCTCTCTTCGTAACGGAAGTTTATTTTGGAAAGTCATTAATTTTCCAATCTCAAGCTGACTTCATTTTAGATCTGATTAGACCGTTATTTTTTCCCCTCCTACTGTGGCTGATGGAAGAGCACTTACCAAAAGGTCAGCGCTGCCATTGCACGTTCCCTTGGCTCGCAGTATTAGTACCATCTTCAATCAGTAGCCTCTTTGCAGTGATTTTAAAAACACCATGGTCACCTTTTGAGGGTTAGTTTGTTTAAAACTAGATATTATAATCCATAAATCCATGTAAACTGCAGCCCGTGGCAATATGCTGAAAGCAAGCAAATGAATGTGATCACAGAGGTCGCCCTCCTCATTGTGTAATTCTCAGTCTTGCCTGGGGCGTCTTGTGTCCTGACAGATCACGGGAGACGATGTCATTCTGTCTCCAAATATGAGCAAAGCTATTAAAGTGGACCTCGAAATGTTAGGAAACATTCTCAAAACATACGAATGGGACATTTGTGTTAAGCACACAGGTTCCCAAGTATGGGCTGTGGGTTTAGAATCCGCATCTTTAACAGGTCCCAGGGGTTTCTGATGCAGGGGGTCCCCAAAGCACATTTGCGGCAACTCTCTCCTAAAGGTGAAAGAAACCCTCATACCTTGCTGGTGGGACTGCAAATTTGGTACAGCCACTATGGAGGTTCCTCAAAAAACTAAGAATTGATCTACCATATGAT
>NW_011888935.1:872483-874610 GCF_000151845.1 Pteropus vampyrus | reverse complement strand
GTAGTATAAGAGAATGTGATAGGGAAGTTGACTTAGGATAAGTTAGAGAAGACTTCCCGAAGGAACTGGAATTTGGGTTGGGATTAGAATAATAAATAGTGTCTATTCGCTATTATATGTACAATTATTAAATAGATACGATTTATGTAGAATGCGCACAAATATATACACACAAATATATATTAAGTGTATACAATTAGATATACTATGCAATTGGGGGTGAAGGGAAATCAGTGAAAGATATCACGCAATGAATGACACGATTGGATCTGCATTTTAGAAAGACCATCCTGTAACTTATGTGGAGAAGAGACGAGAGGGTGACAAGATTGGAGGGAGGAAGACATTAGGAGGTTCCCTGCAACAAAGCAGGGTGCTGTGGTTAAGCTGCGAACCGGGCAGAGGCAGGGAGGCCGAGGAGAGAGAAAAGCGTAGATGGCTATGCGCGAGGGACTCAACAGGACTCGGCTGTCATTTGGATGTGAGAAGTAAGGGTATGAAAAGGTTTAAGAGGCGCCTAAGGTTTCTAATTTGGTGAATGGATTAAAATGGGCTACTACCGACTAGCACAGGGATACGGGAGGGAAAGCAAGTTTTGTGGAGAAGAGATGGATTCAATTTTGAATCTAAGGTATCTGTGAGCCCTTTAGATTAGGATTATTCAATTTAAGGACTTTTGATATTTTAGGCCAGAACATTCTTTGTTGTAAGCTGTTGTCCTGCTCACGGCAGGATGTTTAGTGGCCTGACCCACTAGATGCCAGTACTATCCTATCCCCAATTCTGAAAATCAGAAATGTCTCTAGACAGCCAAATGTTCTTTGGGGGACAGAACTGCTCCTTGCTGAGAATCACTGATTTAGATGGAGGTTGCTCCCAGGATTTCGACTGTGATACAATTGCTCATGCTTCATCTCAGCCCACACCTTCTCCTGAGCTCTGGGTTCACATAAGACATGTCCAGATTGGCTGGACAGGATGAGGAACCAATTCAGTTCAGGGTGATATTTACATTCCATCTGCACGAATTCTATTCATAATCCCATTGCCAGTTCTTTAAAATGCATGAGGGGCACAAACTGCTGTCGAATTCCTATATGTATAGAGCCATTTCTTGAAGAAAGAGAAAAATGAAAGAATACTGTTATTTTTCTTTTGGGACTCTTTTTCCTGGGAGTAATGGCTCCTCAGTAGCTAAATAGGTAGATATTTTAGGACCTTAGGGAAATCTAAGAATTCAGAAACAGACTCTCAATGACCTAAAATTGGTCAAATTGGGTTGTCCCAAATTCATGGATTTAAATGTGTCAAGGAGAATTCGTTCCTACACGTCCTCTTGGTGTAGGAATAGAGCTGATGTTCTATTTTATTGTTTCCTCCAATAATAAGTGAATGTATGCTTATAGCAGAAATATTTTAAAACATAAAAAGGATAAACAAAAATTTATAATTATTCATGAATGGATCACTTAGATATAACCTAAATTTTATCCTTAGTATACATTTCTCATTTTTTAAAAATTGGAATCATGTTGGATATATAGTTTTGCTTCCTAGCCTTTTAAACATCACATTGTGAAGATGTTATGACTGTTGCATAATTTAGTTAGTCGTTCCTACTGAACAATTAGTTTTCGGTATTTCAGTATAAATAATGCTGCACAAAACATCCCTGGACCAAATCCCTGATGGCATCTCTGTGTATTTCCTCAAGCTGGAGTGCTAGAGGGCTGTAAAACGTTTGCAGGCCCCTGATATTGCATTCCAGAATAACTGTTACACTTTACACGCCCGCCCGTGATGTGTAAGGTGAGCCTCCTACCCCATTTTCACCTTTGTTACCAAGGCTTTAAAAAGAATCTTTGCCTGTCTGATGTGCATAAGCGTTTTTTCCACCTTAAGATGGGCAATCAAGTCTGTGCTGTCTGTTGGTTTCCAAGGGGCACAATGCCCATTGTAGTAGCAGTGGCAAAGGAAAAGCCCTCAGGCTGACTGCGGCTGGGAGCACCCAGGCGGGTGCAAGGGGGAGGCTGGGAAGTGGGTTTGCACCCCGCCCCCCAATACTGCTTTATGCACAGGTGCCTCCCACGACCCCTCCCCCGTCTTAGGGGCATCTGGCATCATTAT
>NW_011888935.1:859428-870623 GCF_000151845.1 Pteropus vampyrus | reverse complement strand
GAGGTTGGGCCGCTAGCCTCCACCCTCTTAATCACACAGTTGGTCTTTCCGGCATGACCCGCCCCCATTGAGTTATATGGGGTCCCACCGTGAGTCACCTCATTACTGTAAACTCAAGTGTAATCCAAAGGGGTTCATGAATAAGACACCCCTATCTGTGCCAGGAACCTGAGACAAAGACCAAATTCTTTATGACAGGCTCCAAAGCACAATTCAAAAGCTACTGACTAACAGAGCAAACACTAAGCTTTTAAATATAACACAGTCTAAAAAGATTATAAATTCCATGAGGGCAAGGGACTGGTTTACTCACTGCTATTCCCCCAGTGAACAGCACATTGCACAGCATACAGTGGGCACTCAGTAACTTTGCATGAAATAGTTTCCTTACTCAATCAAACGTTGTCTAGCACTATTTTTCCCTAGTTACTTCAATCACCAAAATGTACTTTCTCTTCCTCATATTAAGTCTGTAAGCTCCTGGAGGCCAGAGGTCTTTGTATATTCTGACTAGGGATGTGTTAAATGCTTATTAAGCAAATTAATCCTTCGTTAAAAATAATCACAGTGGGTTATGCTTAAAGAATTATTTACTTCAAATGACACGGTAGATTAAAAGAAAACATATCAAGAAAACTACAGACCAATATCTCTGATGAATACAGATGCAAAATCCTAAACAAAATCCTAGCAAATCAAATACAACAATACATTAAAAAGATTATACGTCACAATCAAGGGGCACAAACATATTCAGATTGATCAGTGTGATACATCGCATAAAGAAAATAAAAGATAAAAATCATATGATCATACGAATAGATGAAGAAAAAGGATTGACAAGATACAACATCCATTTATGGTGAAAACATTCAATAAAATGGGTATAGAAGGAAAGTACCTCAACATAATAAAGGCCACATATGACAAACTCTCAGCTGACATCATACTCAACGGTGAAAGACTGAAAGCTTTTCTCCTAAGATCAGGAATCAGACAAGGATGCCTGCTCTCACCACTGTTACTCAACATAGTAATGGAAGTCCTAGCCAGAGCAATCAGGCAAGAGAAATAAATAAAAGGCATCTAAGCTGGGAATAAAGAAGCCAAATTGTCACTTTTTACAGACAACATGATTTTTTACACAGTCTACCAAAAAACTATTAAAAACAATAAACAAAGTTGCAGAACACATAATTAATGTATAAAAATTCATTCCGTTGCTATATACTAACAAAAAAATTTCAGAAAAAGAATGAAAAACAGTTCCTTTTGTAATTGCAACAAAAATAATAAAATACCCAGGAATAAACCTAACGAAGCATGTGAAGGATCTATACACTGAAAACTACAAGACATTATTAAAAAAAATTAAAGAAGACACAAAGAAATGGAAAGATATTCTGTGTTTGCAGGTGAGAAGAATTAACATCGTTAAAAGGGCTGTATTATCCAAAGCAATATACAGATTTAATGGAATCACCATCAAAATTCCAATGGCATTTTTAACTAAGAAATAGAACAACAAAAAATCATCAGATTTGTATGAAAATGCAAAAGACCTCAAAGAGCCAAAGTAATTCTGAGAAAAAAGGACAAGGCCAGAGCTATCATACTCCCTGACTTCAAATTATACTACAAAGCAACAATAATCAAAAGAGTATAGTATTGACAGAAAAACAGACACGCAGACCAATGGAACAGAATTAAGAACTAAAACAAATATAAATCCACATATATATGGGCAAGTAATTTTCGAAAAAGCAGCCAAATGCATACATAGGAGAAAAGAAAGCCTCTTCTATAAATGGTGCTGGGAAAATTGGAAAGTCATACGGAGAAAAAATGAAAGTAGGTGGCTATTTGTCACCATACCCCAAAATGAATTCAAACTGGATCAAAAACCTAAATATAAGACCTGAAACAATAAATTGCATAGAAGAAAACATAGGTACCAAACTCATGGCCCTTAGTCTTAGAGAGGATTTTATGAATTTGACCTCAAAGGCAAGGGAAGTAAAAGCCAAGATAAATGAATGGGACTATATCAAACTAAAAAGCTTCTGCACAGCAAAAGAAACCATCGACAAAACAAAGAGGCAATCTTTTGAATGGGAGAAGGTATTTACAAACGACATCTCTGATAAGGAGCTAATATCCAAAACACATAAAGACTCATACAATTCAACAAAAGAACAAACAATCTAATTAAAAAATGGGCAGAGGACATGAACAAACACTTCTTCCAAGAAGATATACAAACAGCCGATAGACATGAAAAAACGCTCAACTACACTAGCTATTAGGGAAATGCAAATCAAAACCATCTGTTAGAATGGCTATTATCAACAAAACAAGTAATAACAAGTGTTGGAGAGGTTGTGGAGAAAAAGGAACCCTCATACACTGCTGGTGGGAATGTAAATTGGTACAGCCACTATGGAAAACAGTATGGAGGTTCCTCAAAAAATTAAGAATAGAATTATCATATGACTCAGCAATACCTCCTCTGAACATCCACCTGAAAAATTTGAAAACATTTACTCGTAGATATATATGTACCCCTATTTACAGTGCAGCCATGACACAGAAATAACCAAAGTTCCTTTGATAGATAATTGGATAAAGATGTGGTACATATTATTCAGCCACAAGAAAAGATGAAATACTGCCATTTGCAACAGCATGGATGGATCTTGAAATTATCATGCTAAGCGAAATTAAGTTGGATGGAAAAAGTTGAGAACCGTATGATTTCACTCATTTTTGGGATATAAAACTGAAAGCAACCAATGAACAAGACAAACAAACAAACAAACACTCATGGACACAGACAACAGCATGGTGGTTACCTGAGGGAAAGGCAGGTGGCAGAGGCAGAAAAGGGCAAAGGTGTCAAATACATGGAGACAGAAGGAGATTTGACTTTGGATGGTGACCACACAAAGCAATATAAAGGTGATGTATTATAGAATTGTATGCTTGAAACCTATATAATTTTAACCAATGTCACCCCCAATAAATTTAGTAAAAAATAAAATGGATATCACACATGATTTGATCATAACAAAAAATTCACAACGGCAATTTTAGATAATCATTTACAATTAAATTTTGGGGTCTCTTGTTTAATTGAGAAAAGGCCGTTAAGGGTTAGGTGCATGGAGATCAATAGTTTAGAAAAAGGGTTAAGCATCATCTATGTTCAAAGAGAGTTTTTTTCTTTTTTAGCTTTGAGGCATAATTGACAAATAAAACTGTAAGATATTTAAAGTGTACCTCATGATTTGATATATGCATACATTGTGAAAAAAGTCCTCCCATTTAATATATCTATCACCTTATGTGTGTGTGTGTAGTAGTAGTTTTTTGGTGAGAACATTTAAGTTCTCTCTTAGCAAATTTCAATTATACAGTACAGTGTTATCAACTGCAGTCACCATATTATATATTAGATCCTCAGACCTTATTCGTCTTATAACTGGAAGCTTGTACCCGTCTACCAAGCTCCCCCTATTCTTCATGCCCTCCAGCCCCTGGTGTCCACTTTTCTACTTCTAACAGTTTTTGAAGCTGTTATTAAATTGACATTTTACTACTAGACATACGTGCTAATGTTTCTGTAACTACAGTGATGGGCAGTGCGCTTTGTACGAAGTCATTTTAGATGGTGACTTTTCCTCCCTCTTGCCTCCCACTCCAACTATATATAAAGGACTGTTTATTATAACCATTTGGTTCTAAGAAAAAGATTTTCCATAACACACCACCCACATCCATGCTTACTTCTTCTTTGCTACCTATTTTGACTGTTTAGCCCCAAACTAATGACTTCCTATTCTTCTCTAGTGTCTATTTACTATATTATCTTTTGAAAATTACCACTACATAGTACTGATTAGTCATCTATTGTATCAGGCATCGTCTCTGACACCTGGGCCTATAGTCTTAAAGAGGTAATGCCAAGGAATCTAGTAAAAGTGAAAAAAAATAGACATAAAATGATTAAAATTTAAATGTAAAAGAAACTAATAACCACATCACACCCATTAGGAGGGCTGCTATAAGAAAAAAAAAAGCAAAAAATAACAAGCGTTAATGAGGATATGTAGAAATTAAAACCCTTGTACACTGTTGGTGGGAATATAAAATGGTGCAGCTGCTGTGGAAAATATTATGGTGTTTCCTCAAAAAATTAAAAATAGAATGGCCATGTGATTCAGAAATTCCACTTCTGGGTATATACTCAAAAGAATTAAAAGCAGAAACTAAAAGAGATATTTATACACACACCCATGCTTATAGGAGCATTTTCACAATAGCCAAAAGGTGAAAGCAACCCAAGTGTCCACTGATGGACAAATGGATAAACAAAATGTGGTATATACATAGAAAAGAATATTTTTCAGCCTTAAAATGAATGAATTCAGACGTATGCTACAACATGGAGGAAGCTTGAGTACACTATGATAAACAAAATAAGACAGTCACAAAAGGACAAATACTGTATGATTGCACTTATATGATGTGATGGTTAATTTTATGTTAACTTGACTGTGCCTTGGGATGCCCAGTTATTTGGTCAAACGTTCTGGGTGTGTCAGTGAGGGTGTCTGGGGATGAGACTAACATGTGAAATAACAGACTGAGGAAAGCATATCGCCCTCCCTAATGTGGGTGGGTCTCGTCCAATCAGTTGAAGGCCTGAATAGAACAAAAAGGCTGACCTTCCCGTAAGAGTGTTGTGCCCTTTTACACCTCTGTCAAATGTAAGAAAAGCTACTTATGATAGGAATCAAGACTTCTAGAATACCCTCAACATAATATTTACATTTAATCACCACTTAAGATCCATTAAATTATCAAGTTGCGTAATTTCTGAAAATTGGTTACCCACATTAACATTTCCTGAATACCTACTGTGTGATCTGCTAACATATCTGCTAATAAAACATATATATATATTTGAATCCTCACAACTATTATTATTTCTGTTTTACAGATGAGAAAATTGAGATGCAGAAATGCTAAGTAATTTACCCAATGTCACACAACCAGAAGTGATGAAGTATGACGGGAACCCAGATTTGCCTGGTTCCAAAGCCCACAGTCTTATGACTTGATATTTCTTCCTTAGTTCCACTTATTTACTCACAAAGATTTGAGAATTTGAGTTGCATAAGTATATTGGCAACTACTGAAAAAAAAGTGTTACTATTTTTAATATGGAGAGAGTTCTGAAAAACAGAACAATATTTCAAAAAAAATATATGAAGGAGAATTAGACAATTAGTAACAAAAATACAAATGATTTTTAAACTTATGAATAAATGTTCATCCTCACTGGCAGTCAAAGGGATAAAAATTAAAATATCAATGAGACATCAGTTTGAGGGTACCTAACAATTTTTTTATCTTTCCTCTCTCCCTCCCTCTCTTCCTCCCTTCAGTGATGATAACCTTTGTAGGCAAGGGATTAGGGAAGCAGACACTCTCATACAAACTGGTGAGAGTAAATGTTGGTACAATCCCTTTATGTTCCCCAAATTTACTTAAGATTGTTAGGAGAAACAAAAACAATCTTCTCTTCCCCTTCCTCATCAATCCACTTCCTACAACGGTTTTCAACTCTTTTAGCTGATTCTTGATATTTATCTTAATATCTCTAAAAATATGTTTATATTGCTGCTTCTTGAGTTTTCTGTTTTAGGCATTATCTATTGACGTTTCTACTTTGGAAGATGGGAATTTAGCTCCTATTCACATCCTTGCCCTCACTAGTCACTATCCTCGTACCTTGCTACTAAAGTTATGTCATAATTTTGGCTTAATATTCAATGTTTACATCAGTTACAGCTGAGCCACATTCTAGACATTATACTTTACCTTTCCTGAACATTCTTTTTTCTTTGAAATTAATATTTTGCTTAGTTTTTCATATATTCATCATTAGCTCACTACATTCAAACCCAATAGTATTTTCCATTTTCTTGACAATATACCTAGTGACTTTGATCTTCTTAAAGATGTCTCCTTGAATCCTCTGGCCTGATCCCATGGAGACTGGTGGCCTTTTGGCCCGCTGTACAGCAATCTCCTTTGAACCTCTCTTCACCATCGCTCCTGGATTCTTCCCTCCTGTGTCACATCTCTATTTCCCAAAGTCCCATGTCTTCCTCTTTCTTGGCTTACTCCCTCTCTTCTCAAAAGTGGTGCATTGGAAATCAATTGTTTTTGAGATTTTGCATGCCTGAAAACATCTCTCTTCTACCTTCACTCTTACTTGATAGTTTGGCTGGGTATATAATTCTTGAAAATGATTTTCCTTCAGAATTTTGAAGACATTGCTTCATTGTCTTCTGGCTTCCACTGTTGCTACAGTGAGGGCAAATTTCTCGGGGGGGGGGAGGGGCGGAATTAATGTATAGCAAATAGACTTCTTGCTATAATATATCCTGAAATAAAAAACACATGGCAAGAAGTACCATTTATGCATTCAATATTCAACAAATTTAGGTACTATAACTCACTACAAAAGTGAAATAAAAAGTTATGTTATGGCATCTTTATTGTCCTGATGAATAGGCACCTGGAGTTACAGTGTGTCCCTCTGTTCCCGTTAGTTATGACTTTGGAAGTCTAATGACATTCTGATTCATAACTTTTATATGAAGACCAATTTTTCTCTCTGGAAGCTAGAAAATTCTTTTTCTTTTCTTTTATTTGGGGGGGGGGCGGGGTCCTCAGTTTACCGAAATTTCACAAACAGCTTCCTTGGGCTGAGCCCTTTTACTTTGAATACTTGCTACTTTGATTTCTGGGAAATTCTCTTGAATTTTGATGATCCAGTAATTTACTTCCCTGTTCATTCGTTCTCCAGGAACTATGGAACTCTGGAATTTGTATGTTAGATCTCTTGGACTGATTCTCTAAATTTTAAGTCTTTTATTTTCCTTTTTTTAGTCTTTTTGTTCCCCTTTCTGGGGAACTTATTCAATTTTATTTTCCAATCTTTCTACTGAGTTCCTTTTATTTCTGCTATAAAAATCAGTCTTTACACACAACTAATTTTTGTCTTTGTGGATTCTCTTATCTTTTTTTACTTCATTAATTTTTATATCTTTACTATTCCTTCTTTCAACTTCCTTTGGATTTAATCTATTATTTTTTTTATACTTCTTAAGTTGAAAAATTAGCCCATTAATTTTCAGCCTTTAAGCACAGTATGACTTTAGTTCCATATACAGAATTTAATAGGAGGCATTTTTATTATCATTCAATTCCAAGTGTTTCCTGATTTTATTTTCTTGACTATGAATATATAGAAGCATATATTTTTAAAAATTGGCATAAAATTTATTTCTTACTTAATTGTATTAATATCAGAAGTTATGTTCTTTATTCTTTGATTTTTGTTGAAACTTTCTTACGTCTTTTAATATAACCCATTTTAATGTATTATTTGTTCTTGCAAATAATTTATACTCTCCAACTGATTCTTGCTAATTTTTTTTTGTGCTCATCAAAGTTTGTTAATGGTGCTGTTTGAATGTTCTATATATTTACTGAGTCCATTTTAAATGAAAATTATTGGCTTACACTTTTTCATAACGAGCAAATATTGTATATTAATGCCTCAAATCTACCTTACTTTCAAGTAGAAGCCGCAAATTCTTAAGGGGTAAAAATAATTCTATCTAGAATCAAGCAGACAGATGTGATTTTTTTGCTACCCCTGCAGTTTTTTTTCTCCTATTCTACCATTTAACTAACTGTATAGCCCTCTGCCAGTCCCGGCTTTATGCTGGGGCCTTCGACCTCCTTCCTTCCCTGTGGGTGCTCCCAACAGCTATGGGCAGAGATAGTAGAAGTAGATGTCTCCCAGGCACCCAGCACATTCAGTGACCCCTTACCTTCCCAGACTCTTCTTCCATCTTCATTCTTGGTTTTAAAGAATTTTCCCTACTTTCATATAAGCTTGAAAATTCATTTTAAATGGCACTTTAAAATATTTTAGGTGTTTTGGTGTGAGAGGGTTTCTGCTAGTGTATCTTATCTTTCCCCTCCCCTCTCTCTGTCTCTCAGTCTCTCTCTTTCCCTACCTCTCCCCCTCAACTTGTCATGGTCCTGACTTTTCTTATGTCATAAGGACTATCTGTTCTATCCTTTTTAAGCACAGCAAGCAGCATTTTCTCCCTTACTGCTGTAAAAAAAAAAAAAAATGTTCATTGCTTTACATATCTTCTGAATTGACAGGATGTTATTTTATTTTCTTTGTTCCAAAGTATTTCCATTTCTCTCCTTTTCACTTGTTCTTGATTATAGAATGATCTGTTCTGACCTGGTGTTTGCTGGCAGACAGACTGGTCAGACTGCCTTTGGCCCTCTTTACTATACACTTCTGTGTTTCCCTTCACAAATCTTAGGATCTAGCAGGCTTTGGCTCTTGTGGTTCCTCTGGGATGAATCCATAAAATAGATGGAATATTTTCATATTCTACCACACACATGACTTTCCCATACTCCGGACAGAAGGAGTTCAAGAAACACTACAGTTCCAAGTCTTCTCAGAGCTGCTTTT
The DNA here is from genome assembly GCF_000151845.1 of Pteropus vampyrus. Lineage (NCBI taxonomy): Eukaryota > Metazoa > Chordata > Mammalia > Chiroptera > Pteropodidae > Pteropus > Pteropus vampyrus. Next base: position 862,042 of record NW_011888935.1, on the reverse strand, counting down.
CTGCCCGTGTCCTTGTCAAAAAACATTTAATGATGTAAAGGGGCCCTCATCTGTTCTCTTCTTCCTCTTTTTTCCAATTCCATGATCAGTTTTATTATTATTATCTTTTTATTTTGGTTGCTTATGGATGAGGGGAGAATACTCCCAAATTGTTTTTATGAGAAATGTGGAAGAGGACGAAGAGGTGGGGCAGCCCCGGCAGCAAAACAGAACATTAGAGAGAACGGATGTCTAGCTTTATGACTAAAATGTGTGGCGTGTAGTTGATCTCCTATAGGTATTGTTAAAAACGCACATTCTTGGGCCCTTTCAGACTGCTTGAGTCAGAATCTCAGTATCTCAGCCTAGAAACTACAATTTAACAAGTTCTCCAGATGATCAGGATACGCACTGAAGTCTGGGAACCACTGGTATGGACCTGTGATTTCTCAGTAGGGTGGACACTAAGAAGGGATAAAGCACCTACCTTCTTCTATTTGGAAATAGCATGGACGGATTATTAATTGCCATCCAGTTACATTAATATGGTAATTAAAAAAAATATTCCTTCCAGACCCTGGAAAAGGCTTTACAGTCCATACTAGTTTTTGTTAGTGTGATTAAAAAATACACACACACACACACACACACACACACATACATATAGTTATTTTAGTGTGAATTTGAGAGAAGTTACACAGAGGTTGTGATGACTCTCTCTTAAAACTAAGTAACTCTGGTTCATCTTTCATACATTGCTAAGGTCTATTTTTTCTCATTCACTGTCATTAACAGATTCACTGTTTTGAGCAGAGACTATTTTTTACTGCCACTTAGCTAGAACTTGGTGCTTCCTGTCTTCTTTAGTCAATTCCAAGTTCATGTCACTGCCTAAAAAATGGTCAAAATGTCTGGTGGTCAGCCAATTTGCCTGTAAGGTGAAGTCCAACTTCTTCATCCAGCTATTCAAGATTTCCCGCTCTATTCTTCACGCCAATCTTTTCCTCTGACAATCCCTTCTCCTACTCTCCAAAAATTAAGCCACTCTCACCTGGCTGGTCTCACTGTCCAGGACTCTAAGTTTCTACTCATGCTCTATATTCCTTTTTGGTTTATCCAAATCTAAAATACCACTGAAAGTAAAGCTCTGGTCCTACTTTTTCTCTGGCTCACATCTCTCCTTCACATTGCAGGTTATCACTCTAAAAAATTTTCACCATTTTCCCATTTCCTGGTGGTTAATGTGCAGTCTTAACCTCTTGCAAACAGCATGGTCCCAATTTCTCTTTTCAGTCTTTTCTCTACAAACTACTGTATGTATTTGACCTCCAAACAGTGAGTCTCTCTCTGATTCTTGGTTTTGCCGTGTATTTTCAGCTCTTTGTATTTTTGCATATGGTCTTCCCTCTGCCAGATATGACTTGCCCTTTTCTCAGCCTGACAAACTCTTACGTATCTTTCAAGAACTATTTCAAACATTTCCTTCTCTGTGAAACCTCACTGACCTCTCTCAGGTGAACTGCTTTACCTCAGATTACCCTGAATCTAAATATCCCAAACATAATTCTCGTTGTTTTGTAATTCTTTATTTGTACGCAATTTTTTATATGTGATATGAACCCATAGCTAGAGTACATACTGTTTATACAAGAATTACTCAATAAATGTAGTTGAATGACTGAATGCTTTAACCTGTATAGCTCTCCCCATTGTCTTAACTCCAAGAGCTATTTGTGCTTACACCAGCCATTTTGCTAAATTACCTTAGATCGTTCTTCCACTGTTTGAAGTGTACTGAATTCCAGTAAGATTAAATGGCGACGTCAGATCAAACCTTCCAGCCTCAGTTAATTCATCCGTAAAATTGGAGGAAATAATAGCACCTCAATCCAAGTGCTGCTGTGAGAAATGAGATAACGCATTAAAGTGATTAGCACATGCCTGGCTCATAGCGTGTTTTCAAAGTGGGTAAACATTTCGTAAACTATTACATCTTACTTTTATGTCATTTTTCCCTCGTAGTTTCACAGGGTTGTTGTGAAGATTATAAGAGAACATATATGTAAAACCACATGGCAATGCACTGCACAAATGTTTACCCTTATTATCAGTCCCCCAACTAGGTTAGAAGACTGTTTCAGCCTTCACCCCTTAAACCTAAGTCCTCAGCAAGATACACAGTCTTCTCCAGCTTAGCTTCTTTTACAGCCTCCTTCCACTCTCTTCTCAGCAGCTATCACAAGGTTATGCATGTGGCAGGTGCTCAATTTAAAGATAGTGACAACTCTAGAATTAGCAAGTCTTTTAGCTGAAAATAAAGCCTTCTGCCTTCTTTTTCTTTGATGTTTGCTTTGTATAACTTGATTTTAACAGTTTGCCTTGGTCAATTCACTCCTGACGTTCTGGAGATGCTGTATAACTACCTTAGGCTCAGTTTGTTTTGTGGTAGGACCACTTCCGTTTCTGGCATGTGGGAAAGGGAGGGACCCTTAGCCATAGTCCCACGTTTTTTCTCTTACTAAACACGTAAATTATGTTTATATAATTCTTGCACTGCAGAATGACTGAAAAACTGCTTAATTTAGGTCCTTTCTGACATTTTGGCAATTTCTACAAATTACTAAGAAGTTTTCCA
>NW_011888935.1:825616-858708 GCF_000151845.1 Pteropus vampyrus | reverse complement strand
TTCTCCGCGCGCACAGCCCAGATGCAGGCGCCGGGCTCCACCTCGCCGCTAACCGCTTGCAGCGCGGGCAGAGCGTTGGCACTCTGGGCCCCATTCAGCAGCAGGAGGGGTCTAGACGCGCCGAGGTTCCCGATGACCTGGAATAGTGCCGTCCCCTCCCCACTGCTGCGTTCACCCCCCAAAAATGCTGACTTGGTTATGGTACACGCAAAGGTTAATTCATGCAGCAGACCTCGGAGGTCGTTCAAAGTCAGACTTGACTTTCGCTCTCTGTGTCGAAGGCCTGGAAGCCGATTCGTGCCATGTTCCAGCTACAGCTAGTGGTGGCTCCAAAGAACCCACCGTTCAACATGTTTGAAATGTGTCAACGAGCCTTTCCAAGGTTTACAGGCGGTTTCCTTTCTCACGGGTTCACATTTTCTTAGAGCCGAAAATTACAACTTCATTTCGTTAAAACCCCTAACTCTACAAATGGGTAATTGAGACCCAGAGCGAAAAGTGGCTTGTTGGAGACCACACAGCTAACCAGCGACTACATTAGACTTCTAAGTTCAGTAATTTTTGGCCCTGCGTGAACTGGTTTTAGGAATCTCTGATTAGATTGTCGGAGTTAGAGCATTTCTGCTGCTTGAGGGAAGGGCTATATGTTGCTGCTCTTGAATGGCAAAGTGATTCTAGACAAGATTTTGTCAATGTTATTGTTGCTTAGAATAATGGAAGTTTTCGCTATGAAATTGAAGGTATCATCGTTCCTCTTGCTTTCCCCATTTTCCGGCACAACAAATAATTCTCCTTGCCAGGAAACGAGGGAGTTTGAAGTCCCATGCATTTTATTTTAGTCATTCACTTACCAATTTTTTTTTTCCTGTATAGAGTTATTTTGCCCTTTTATCAGTTATTAAGACTTCTAGGGAATTTGTTTATTTATTTTTTATTCTTTGAGTTTCTGTTTGTTGCTCTTTTGTCCTAGGAGGCAGAGGTCAAGGGTAGAAATGTAGCATAGTCTGTAACTTGGGTTTTGGAGTTAAATAGTCTGGGTTGTAGTATATTTCTGCACTGTCTAGGTATGGAGATTTGAGGATAGGTTACTTAATTTCGTGTCCTAGTTTTCTTAAATATAAAATGAGGATAAGGAGGATATATCTGAAGGATTGTCACGAGGCTTTAATTAGTGGATACAATCTCTGGCACATATTAATGTTCAATAAAAGTTAGCTTCTTTATTATTCTTAGTATATATATTTTCAGCTATGTGAGAGTTATTCTGTTTCCTTGGCTTTAGAAGAAATGAAACCAGTCCTTTTTATGTTGAGAACTATCAGAACTATCTGAGTAGGCAGATGGAAGAGAGTTAATTCAGGTGAACTTTTTAAAAAAGAAAAATTGTTCTTTATACATGAATAATATTGATTATAAAAACATTAGAAATCCACTTAAATTTTGTATTATATAGATATTGGTAACTAGTTATACATGTCCTCAAAATTTGTTTTATATCCAGCAAATCAAAGTATAGGCTTTCCTTCAAATGTGAGTCATGGACATGCTACAGACAACATATTAGCTTCTTAGAGCCAGTCATTGACCCCGGCAGGATCCACAAGGAGTAAATTATGTTAACTCTACTTGGCCTGCTACTGTAAAGATTCATATGATTGATGATATGAAGACTGAATAAATGCAGCTGGGAACTCACCAGAAATCTGTTGTGAACCAGGTGTGAACCAGGAAACAGGAGGTAAACTCTGGCTACCCTGGGATATGATGTTGGCCGTCAAGGTTGGAGTGTCGCATTTTGAATCAGAAGTCATACGTAAACCAGTGTAAAACCACAAATAGCAGTATGCCGCAATGAATTGCACTTTGGGCTGGAAAGGAGCTCTCAGCTGCACTCACACATGTGACCACTAACTCATCTCCTCTCTGCATATAATTGACCCTGCTTCCTAGTATGTAGTTTGGAAAAAGAGCAACAAGGTACATAAACAATAGGTGTAAGTTATATACTATTCTTATTTTTCCTGGTCTGTATGTGTCTTTATCTTATTCATCTTTATATCCTTTTGATGCCTGTCAACACTTAGCAAGCATTCAGTGGTTTATTATGTTAAAGTTCATATGTAGAAGGAGCTGGAGAGGCTAGAACTGCCTTGCTGACTTTCAAGATAGGAGCTTCATAAAGCCTGTGAGCAGAAGGAAGAGGGAGTCATTTATGTTCAGAAGAGAGAATCCCCATGCAATAAATATCCATCTCTATGCATTTTTGTGATTTGAAGATTTTGTCTTTGGGCTACAATAGAATCGATGACTTTGGGGAGGGGACATACAGAACTGTGGCTTCAAGTGAGAAATAAGATATAAAGGGAAAACTGCTATGGTCCAGGTCTTAGCACTACATTTACTAGGTATTAACTTGGGAAAATTATTAGCTACTGTGAACCGGCAGCTATTTTGACCCTGAATACTTTGAGATCCTGTTGTGTTATTAAAGAATTTGGCAGTAAAATCCCAGAACAATTAAAACCTAATAAATCACTGGAAAGACCTGTATTAGTACACAGACTAACATGGAAATTGATGATAGGTTTGGTTTTCTCTTTGGTTTAAGTTTTGTATTTAAAAAAGAAAAAAATGGTGACACTTAACCAGGAGTGACTCCTTTCCCCCAGCGAGTGTTAGGCAATCTCTGAAGACATTTTTGGTTGTCATAATAAGGAGAAAGGGGATGTTACTAGTATCTAATGGGTAGAGGCCAGGGATGCCATTAAACATTTCACAGTGCACAGGATAGCCCCACCATAAAGAATCATCCCACCCAAAATATCAGCAATGCTGCTGTTGAGAATCCCTGAACTAAAGCAACTTCTTCATCAAAGCTACAAGTAAATGACTTGTGAGTTCATTTCATAGAGCGGCATGTCCTAAAGCGTGTATGTTCATAAACATAACCTATACCTTACAACTCGGAAGGGAGTAAGAGCTTTAAAAGCATGTTTTAGGTGGGCTGCCACAGATGTGCCTGAGATACATAGCTGAGAAAAGCGTTTTTGAGGTTGGTAAAGATCTTGACAATATAATAGCTTTGAAACATCTGAGGAAAATATCTAGATTTCTCATGGGTTAGCTAAGATTTAAATAAAAATCTCGGTCATATAAAAAATTTAAAGAATTATTAGAAACTAACAATATGAAATAAAAATCTGATAGTATTATATGTTACAAAATTTGTTGTTGGGAAACACTGACGAAAGAATAAAATCTTTTTGATATTCAACCCATGCTGACGGCCACAAAGGAAAACAGTTGTAGATGATATGATTGGTAAAATTGTATATGGACAAAAAAGTTTTGATAAATCTTCACTATAATGCTTCGGATAAAAGAAAAATAAAATGTACTCTATAAAAATTGATAAAGGAATTCTTTGGCTTAATTTTTTTCTGAAAGCTAATCGATGAAAATTTACGAATGTTAATATTATTCTAATTAAAAAGTTTGTTTTCGGAATATCGTCAGGGACAGAACATCCTGTATTCCTCTTTGAGCATGTATTTTCTTGCTCTGCTTGTCTTCACCTTCCAAAAATTGTGTTAGTTAGCAGTCATTTGGTTGTAAGTGACAGAAATGTGCACAGAAAAGCACTGATTGGTTCGCGGAGGTGGGAGGTGCAGTGGCTTCAGGCCAGGGCAGGGCAGGATGGTGAGTGTCTTTTGGGCTTGGGCAATCTCTGCCTCTCCCCTGGTTTCTTCACTTTCCACTCTCCACCTGTCGGACCTGCTTTCTGTTCTAGTGCTTTCAGTGTGTGGCAGGCTTTTTTCAAGCAGCAGCAGTGACAGCCTCATGGACACTCCAGACTTTCGTTGCCTATACAATTCAGTGTCAGGAGAAGAGAACATGTTTACCCATGAGCTCTGACGAAAATCCTGGAGAGAAGTCTATAGACCACGATCATGTGGCCGTCTCTAGAACGTTGTGGCTGGAGGGCGGAAAGTTCTGGTGAGGCTCGGACAGGTTACTTACTGCCGGGGGTTCAGGTGCAAAGTAAACGTTGGGACCAGTGTTATAAACTCTCTTCAAACTAAGCGGGATGGATCTACCCTAAAGGGAAGGATTCTATTGACAAAAGAAAGGCGAAGGAATATTGGGCACATAAAACAAAGCAGCTGTCCACTAAAATGACCTAACCAAGATTGACTTTGTACAAGATGGCTACGTAAAAGATAATGTTATTTATTATCTTGTACATAGAAATTATTTTTCTATAAACCTTTGGAAAATCCCCTTGAATTAAGATCATTAAAAGTGAGAAAATCGTGCCTTGTTACTTTAGATGGGGCCTTTAATTTAAATTTCATTTGGAAGGTTTTATCTTTTGGATTCTTTTCAGGGTTTTTCATTTTCAAGTACATACTCTCCATGCCTGAATAAGATATATAACAATTTGTTGGTAGTGGTATTTATGTGACAGTTTGTATACTGTACAGGATTTAGGTTAATCTGAGTTATATGTGGTTGCTTTAAAAAGTTATTTGTAATGAATGCAGTTAAATGTTAAGCAGCATATTCTATAACAATTCATACTTTTTAAATTAACAATTTGTACTTTTTAATGCTAGTTATTCTAACACTTTCCATTGAGCATCCAATATTATTAAGTATAATCTTTTTTGAAAATGATTGCATTTAACCAAATTAGTTTATTTAAGGAAAGACATACTTTAGTTTCTTCTGCCTAGGTTATATTATTTGTTGTGTTATAAGTATCTTCATTCCCCTTTAGATTAATACTTACTTAAATGAAGTAATAGTTCATTTAAACAAATTCTTTACAAATAGCTTGACTTCTGAGCATATTAAAAGATAGGCTGTGCTCAAAGATTGCAGAAAATCATGAACCAGAGCTTAAAAAATGATTAAGAAAACAAACTTTATTTTAAAACTATAATAATTTATTCATTTACCAAACGTTTATTGAATATCTGCTTGGTTTGAGGTATTGTTTTTGGCACAAAGGTAATTAAAATGCGTGCCCTGACCACAAAATGCTTTGGTCTTATAGACTGAGCAGTGATCTTCAAACATTTTTCTCACTTATCTCCTAAGTGGAGTTTGCAAATATGTATTTTCTAGGTTGCAAATAAGCATTTTCAGGTCGATATCTAGAAATTTTCTTGATAAGAATAAATAGTTGTAGAAGATGATGTTTCCAGTGTGTTGTAATTATTGACATTTAAAACAAGAATGGTTACATTTCCCTTTAAAGTATATCTTTTGAATGGAACCATAATATCCTAGTAATTTATTAGCTAGGATCTCTATTTTGAAAATAGATAAAAAGCTCTTCTTTAACTGTCAGAAAATTTACAGTATTTCCTTATCTCCTTGAATTCGTATTTCAATTATACTTACTCCTTACAATTTTATCTCAATACGTTTTAATTCTTGAAAGTTTTGTTTTTATTATATTTTTCTGCAACAAAAAAATGTCTAAATATTAAAATGTGTCTCTCATTACAGTTATGAGAGCACATTATTGAAAAGAACACCAATATGTTCCGAATTCACAAAGACTAAAGTTTGGTGGAAACGTACCCGTTAATGACATGAGTGGCACCTTCCCCCAACTGAATATTAATTGGCATAATTAATATTTCCTAATTGAAAATTAATGTGAAAATGTAAAGAATTTTTATCTAGAAACATCACTCAATTCTTGGCACACTTTCTAAGTTATAAGACTCTAATATGTTAATTTATTATCAAAAATGTAACTTTTAATCATCTATCAGCTGACAACTTTATTAGTCTTTTTCAATTTTGTGGGTAACAAAGAATCAGAAGCCACTTGACTTGAAAATAGTCACTGAATCACTCCTGCCTCACTATCTGGGAGGTTCACTAAAAAGACTTTAGCAAAATTAATCAGATAGCTATGGTTACTTTCTTACTTAGAGGCTGCTTGTTTAATGTACTCAAAAAATGTTGGTAAAATAAAAACAGTCATTCAGCACACCTTTGCCAGTACCATATTTTTTCAAACAAATGCTTTTACCTTATCACAGTTTAAATATTTTTTTGTTAAATTCTTAAAGTTTTCATAATTCACGAAGATAGTCTGTACTGTCAATACAGTCAGCCAAATTAGACTTTCTGAGTATTTTTATCTTTTAGTTCAAATAAATGTATTAATATATATATTAAGGAATGTTATAAAAACCACGGAAAAATAAATTATGGAACACATTTTGTAGGTCAAATTACTAAATGCAATAAAGCCAAGAATTAAGAAATCTAGTACTTACATATTTAAATTACCTATTTCATAATATATGATAACATAGTTTTGTTCTTTAATATAATTTATAATGAAGCAATGTCATAGCTGTTAAAATAAGTTATTTATGTAATGAAAACTATGGTAGAAAGCATGATATTTTATAAAATTTAGTGTAATGAACTATGTATGGGCTTTAGAGAAAAATTAAAAGCCATGTGTAAAGATCAAATATTAATTCAACAGTTTCTTTAGACCTCATGATCACAGTTTTGACATTGTACTTAGTGAAACAGAAAGCTAATTGGTTCAGTAGCTAGTATGTAACCTTTTCATAATAAGAGTTAGAAAGTAGCGTTTTATAAGGAGGAACAACGATAATTAAAATGAATATTTCATGATATTTGAGAATAAGTTGTTAACTATCATATTGTTAACATATATCTAATCTGAAAGACACATTTAAGTTTTCCCTGCGGTTTTCATCCAAGTGTGAAAACTTGGTACCACTGGAAACTGTTTTAGTCACATTGAAATGGAATCAGCATCAATAATTGTTTCAGATGTTTCCAGGTACCTTTTTTTTTTTACTTCCAGTAAATAGCATGTTCAGTTTTGAGAAAAACTGAAGAAACAGCTTCCCTCTATGTGCAAAGTCAGTTTTCAAAGCTTTCCTTACTTCGTGCTCTGGGTTCTCCCGTCTTGGGTTGTTTGGCAGTAGAGGCCCCCGAGGCATTGCGGCTCCGTTCCGGACCACCACAGTAAAGCGGGTATTGCAATGAAGCGAGTCATCACCTTTTCGCTGGTGGAGTGTCTGGCCTTCCAGTTGTAAAATAAGGCAACATCTATGAAGCACGATAAAGTGAAGTGCAGTACGAGATACGCCTGTGCTCGCTCTCACCCCTCCACGACTGTCTGACACAGGCCAGCACGAGCCAAAACGTTCTCTCCGGTCGGTTCTAAAGTTGCTCTTCACTTTTAGTAGAAATACATCAGACGTGGAAAGACAATCCCTAGGCAGGTTTGTGTTGGTTTTGATAACTTTTAAAGACGGCTTCTCAACCGTAGTTTAGTGGGCCCCGCAGGTCCCCTCCGCAGTGCACGTCACACTGTGGTGGAGTGAGCGGGCGGAGGGCCCAGGCCCAGGTGTCAGGTCAGTGTCAGAGAGGGACGCACGGAGGTGAGCATCTGCACACCGATCCCTCAGGGCTGCTGTGCTCTGTGCCTTTGGAGACTGTGTGTTCTGCTGTGAAGCCTGTGACTGTAGAGGAAACAATCATTGTGATGCAGCGTGAGAAATGCTGCTTTGGAAGCGTGAACCAGATCTATGCCAGCGGGAAGATGGGGTTGGAGTGATTGATCCCTGAGGGATGTGGACATTGTGCAAGAGGAAAAGTTCAGGAAGGTCCAGTGGAGAGATGAAGATATGTGAGGAGCAGCATGAAGGGAAAGTGGTGTGAGCAATGTGGGGGTTCTAGACTGAGACCCCAGCAGCTGCTGAGATGAGAATCCAGAGCTAGAGCCGGTCCGAGATGGCTGGACAATACAGCGCCGGGGACACAGAGTCCTGGTTTTCTCACGTTGAAGTTGAGGTGTCTCCGGACTCTAAATAAAGGGTCCAGTACGCTGCTGACAGGTACGGAACTCAGGAGGGAAATCTGAGCCAGAGCAGACATTGAGCACTTTAGTTATGCAGAGGTCACATTTGGGCCTTTGGTATGGGTTAGGTGACTCAGGAAGTTGTAGCATGGTAGCAGAGGATGGCCGAGGACATCGACTTTGGAGGTAGGGAGGCAATGCCTAGCCCATGTGAACGTCATTTTTCTCTTTGCCTACAGCAGACGTGGCTAATTGATCACTGCCCTATTTTGCAATGAGTCCAGTTTCCGTTGTGATTTCTTTGGATTTTTTTTTTTTTCAGAAGCCTGTTGCTTGATTTCCAAATATTTAGAGACTTTCCAGCTATTTCCAGACCTTTCTGTTATTGACTCCATTTTGATCAGAAAACATACTTTGTATGATTTCAGTCCTTCGAAATTTATTAAGACTCGCTTTATGGTCTTGCCTGTGATCTATTTTGGTGAATGTTCCATGCACAATTAAAAAGAATATGTATTCTGCTGTTGTTGGGTGTAGTGTTCTAAAAAGGCCAGTTAGGTCGAGTGGCTAACAGGGTTTTCATATCTCTCTATTCTTAACTTCTACTCTTGATCTTAGCAAAAAAGTCGAGAAGTTACTATCCTTGCTTCTGTACCCTTCTATTTTTTTCCCTTGCTCTTCCATCATTTACTAAGAGGGATATTAAAATATCCAGGTACGATATTAGATGTGTCTGTTTCTCCTTTTATTTCTGTCAATTTCTGGTTCATGTTTATTCCTCAGCTTCCTCCTGGCCAGGTCACCACCATGGGTTTGCCGTGTTCCTTCATGAAGGGTTATAGCTCCTTTTAGGATGCTTTCTGAATATGCCAGGGGCAGTGTCTCAGTGTGTTCACCCTGGGCTGTGACTAGTTCCTGAGCCTAGGTCTCCTCAGGGACCCATGTTCAGTGAGTTATTTCAGGTAACTACTGTGACAAAACCCAATGACCTTTCACCAGGCTACTTTGAGATGGGGTTTCCGAGAGTCAAGATGAAATGAAATGCCATAGGTGACGTATGACAGTATTTGCCGAATAGCCAGTCATCAGTAAGTATTAGCTGATTAGACTAGTTCAGAGGACAGTTTTTTTTTCATTTGTACAATTGAACTCTAAATATATGTATCTTCTGTATCAGAAAGTATACCTGTGTTTTACAGTGTTTCTACTTTTCTCTCAATTTACCTCATACCTGTAATACATTTATTCATCTATAAAAACTTTTTTCCCCACAGATTTATGAATTTCTTCATAACGTCTGTCTCACGGGGTTGTTTTGGGAATGTGTAAAGTGCTTAGAAGGCAGTACTCATTCAACATGAGCAGAGAGGACAGATTGCAGAGCCATTTAGGAGGCAGAGAGAATCTAAAGGGTAAACAGAAAACTATTCTGTAACGTGCCCAATAACTGGAGCACGGAATGGGGGAAGGAGAGGGGCAGGAGATGAGACTGAGACCAGATCATGAAAAGTAAGGATTGACCTTAGTTCCGAAGGTATTAAGTCATTTAAGAAATTGGAGAAAAGAAGTGACATTATTTTGAGCAGAGAAATGACTGTGAGTCTTTAGGGCAATGGAAATCCAAACATATATTGGCTGCTGTTGTGTTATTACCGTGACTTAAGGCCTTAGTCTCCAGGATACCCCTCTAGCTCGCAACCAGTAGCGTCGAAGGATGTGTCACAGCTCTTTTTACTGAGTGTCTTTGAGCCCTTTCCAAACAAAGTCCTGGGTGCAGACGCCATCAATGTGTCTACTTCGTTGTTTGGGACAGCAAAGCAGAGATTGCTCGGTTTAGCCTTGCACTGTAGAAGATCAGCCAGAAATTCATGTCGCTTAAAAAAAATTAGAACCCTGTAGATGTTATTGAGAACTTGTGCTCAGTTTTGCTCGTTTCATGTAGGAATTCTTGGCATGTATGCCACTGGGTCTTTGTCCTTTTTTATGTACCTGGAAATATTGAATTGTGGGATTCTGTTGCTAGAGAGCTTGACATTGATGTAGAAAAATAGGAACCTGTAGAGATGTAAACAGGTCGCAGATCCGTGTTAACAGTACTCCCTCCCCGCATGGATGCTTTGGATGATCCTAAACAAAACGCCCCTTCTGTATTGTTGACTCTCTTAGTATCACTATTTGTGAGAACATAAAGCTGGTTAATATATATTATTGTACTTCACCTTTTTTGATAATGTAGCACTTAAAATGTCATTTCACGGGTGCCGCACTTATCCTTTCCATAGAAGTTTTGGAGCGTGGTGCCGGGCACAGACTGATGTGTGGCACATTCCTGTAATATCCCTCTCTCTAGGTCAGGATCCTTGTCGCATGAGGCGCAGTGTGTGGTTTTCTCACGTGTAATGGTTGTTTCCTTGTTCCATTTCTAGGTGATACCGTTAATATTGGAGACGTCTCCTACAAGTTGAAAACTCCTAAGAACCCGGAACTTGTGCCACAGAACTACAGTAAGAAAGCCATTTATTTACAAATGGATAACTCTTAACTTTCCACTATGTGAATTTTTAAACATATGTAAAACGAGAGAGAATAGTATTAACCCAGTATATATACCACATTTTCAGCACATGCCAATCTTCGCGTACCTGACTCCCACCTTTCCGTGCTGGAGTATCTAAAACCTCCCCAGACATCGTATCACTTCACCATGACTGTTTCAGTAAAACATGTATTTTTTCACTACTGTTGGTTTTTAATTAGAGTAAAATTTACATGGAATAACATGCACAGATCTTAAGTATTAATTCGGTTAGTTTTGATCATTTCACAGACCTTTGTAGCCACCCAGATCACTGTCATCACCGAGCGTTCTCTCGTGCCCCTGGCCAGCCACCCTGCCTGGACACCACTGTTCTCTTTCCTGCCGCGATTGATTAGTTTTGCCTGTCCTTCAGCTTTGTGTAAATAGAATCACATAGTATGGTTTTTTCATGTGTATAATGGCCTTCTTTCCATCAGGACAGTGATCCTGAGGCTCATCTATGTTGCTACACCTATCTGTTCATCTTTTATTGCTGAGTATTATTCTACTGTATAAATATACCACATTCTGTTTAGCCATTCTCCTGTCGACATTGGGATAGTTTCCATTTGGGGATTGTTGTACGGTGCTGTGAGCATTCTTGTACAGTTATGCGATCATAAGTTTTCAGTTTTCAGTGAGTAAGCAGGAGCTGAATTGCTCTGCGTACGGGGACGCCTGTTTAACTTTGGAAGACACCGCCAGGTGGTTCTCCAAAGCAGGGGTGCTGTTTCACCCTTGACCAGCAGTGATGCTGTGCATCCTTGCCACCACTGGTATTTCTAGTCTTTTTGACTTTGCTTATTCTGCTAGGTGTGAAAGGGCAACTCATCATGGATTTTGTTTTGTAACAGCTTTATTGAGGTATAATCCATATGCCATAAAATTCACCTTTTTGAAGTGTACAGCTCAGCGGTTTTTAGTATATTCACGAAGTGTGTAACCCTGCCAATATCTAACTTTAGAGCACTTTCATGTCCCCAGAAGGAAACCTCACGCCATTAACAGTCGCTCGGTGTTTCCTTCCCTTTCTACCCTCTTCTTGCCCCACCGCGTGCCTCTGGCAGTCACTAATATACTTGGTTTTTATGGATTTGCCTATTCTAAACATTTCATATAAATGCGATCATACATACATGGCCTTTGTGTCTGCCTTATCTTATAGTGCTATCATAATGTTATCATAACTTATAATGTCTTCAAGACTCATCCATGTCATAGCACGTATCAGTAATTCATTTCTTTTTGTGGCTAAATAATTTTCTATTGTGTGGATATAGCACATTTTGTTTATCCACTCATTTGTTGGACCTTTGGATTGCTTCTACCTTTGGATTATCATGACTGATACTGCTGTAAACATTCCTGTACAAGTTTTTGTGTGGGCAGATATTTTTAGTTTTTGGGGTGTGTACCCTAGGAGGGGAATTGCTAGGTCACATGGTAACTCTACGTTTAACATTTTGAAAAATTACCAAACTGTTTTCCAAGGAAGCTGCACCAATAATGTATGAGGGTTCCAGTTTCTCCACATCTTCGTCAACACTTGTTACCGTCTGTCTGTTTTATTATAGGCATCTTCATGGGAGTAAAGTGGTGTCTCGTTGTTGTTTCCATTGCCATTTCCCTAAGGACTCACAGTCATTTCTCTGCTCAAAATAATGTCACTTCTTTTCTCCAATTTCTTAAATGACTTAATACCTTCGGAACTAAGATCAGTCCGTACTTTTCATGATCTGGTCTCAGTCTCATCTCCTGCCCCTCTCCTTCCCCCATTCCGTGCTCCAGTTATTGGGCACATTACAGAATAGTTTTTTGTTTACCCTTCAGATTCTCTCTGCCTCCTACATGGCTCTGCCATCTGTCCTCTCTGCTCTGTCCCACTTTTACTATATATTTTTTGAGTTGTTTTCTTCGTGATCACGATAAGGATGACAGTGAACAATTTAACTTAAGATAAACTTGTTCGGATTAATGCTAACTTATTTTTAACGGTATACAAAAGCTTCGCTCTGATATAGCTCTGTTCCCTTCCACTTCCTTTTGCTTTGTGCTATTGTCATGCTAATTATATCTTTATATATTAAAAGTTTATCTGTACAACTTTATAATTATCATTTTATGAAGTTGTCTTTTAAATCAGATAGAAGAGTTACAACAAGAATGTGTTTATACTGTCGTCCTGTTTGCATGTAGTCATCTTTAGCGGTATTCTTTCTTCGTGTGGATATGAGTTGCTGTCTTGTTTGCCTTCATTTCAGCGTGAAGGAAGGACTCCCTTTAGTATTTCTTGTAGGACAGGTCTGCTAGTGATGGCTTCCCTTAGTGTCTTTTTATCTGGAAATGTCTTAATCTCGCCTTTGCTGTTTCAGAGCTGATTTTACTGCCAAGTTCTTGCTTGGCAGCTTTCATTTCCTTCTAGCACTTTTAAGTTTTTGGTCATCCTCACGTTGGCTCCAACTGGTTTGGCTGCATCAGGCAGCTGTCATGTTAAGCAGGTGTTGCTGATTTTTCTTTGACAAAGGCCCTAGGGTAGTACTGTTTGCACACGGGGAGTTCTGAGTGGGCCAAATAAAGACACATCCTAAGAATGGAGCTTTTCAGGGAGCTGCTGGACAGATCAGTAGGGAGGTTCTCTGGGGACGGGGCTTCTGGGGAGCTCCATCCCTGCTCTGTCCCCCTCAGTGGTTGCCAGACTGTTGGTTTTCTCTATCGTTGTGAGCAGTTGGTTTTCAGGGTACCACAGAGATGGAGAGAGAGATGGGAGCAGGACAAGTTGAAACACCACAAAACTCACTGTTTTTACTGAGGTTCATCATGTTTCTTGGATGAAAACTTGTCAGATTGTTGAAAGTCTTTTAACAGAGTTCTGAAAGTTTTGATTTTTGACAAATTTTGCCTGTGTCCTCATTTCTTTATGGAAGTGTAGATTTCAGAGGTCCTGGGGTTTATTGTGTTTCGTTAGATTCCGTTTACAGCTACAGTGTTTTGAGGAAAGGATCAGAATTTTCTCTTCTGCAGGGTTTAGGATCTGAATTCTGGTGAGATTTTAGAGTTCTCTTTATGCTTTATGGCGCAATCTCCAGCTCGACAAAACCATGGCCAGTCTCTGCGTTATGGCTGCAGGTCTTGGATGACTGAGGAGTTCTCTCTGCCATTCAGTCCTGTATTCTGCTTGCTCCAACTAAGATCTGGTCCTGTTGCCATGCCGCCAGCCTCAACAGGCCATGTCAGTGAAGGTCAAGAGTGTCTCAAAGGTTTGTCTCAGCCCTCCTGCCCCAGCACCGTCCTTGAGAACTGCCACCTTGCACCAGATAAAGACCTGCTCGGAGGGATTTCTGTCGCCTTTTCTGTCCCACCGCCTGCCTTCCGTGGCTTGTTACCTTGCGCTAAGGATAAAGGTGAGCAGTCTGCAAGAAGGATGCCTCTGTCCTGCAGCCGGCTTCAGTGTGTGCTTCTGTACACTTAGTGAAGGCCAGTGGAAAAGAGTTAGTGGGCAGGAGAAGATTGCTCTGTGGCTGGGACTTCTCAGTAGATTCATTTATCATGCCAGTCTACATGTGGCCATTGTGAGTTTGTTAAAAGTTTACCTCGTTTATCCTGATACATCCATGGCACAGTCTTCCTGCCTCTGCCATTCCATCAGGGATGAAAACCAGCTCTAGGTCTCTCATCCCCTTGAAAGGGCTTATTACTTTTTAGAATTTAATTCATTGAGGTTTCTCTGTACCCTTAGCTGTATGATTAGTTTTTAAGAAACTGATCTTTGTAGATTAACTGGTTGTTAGGTTCGAAGTAAAATTCTCTTCTAGCTAAGTAGAAGCGGGAGTTATTTTTAATGATTTACCGGATATGCCTAATTATAACATTGTAATAGACAAGTTTTCTTTTCTGGAGTGAGACTAGTGACGTAATTCTTTTATTTTACTTATCTAGAGAAAAATTAACAAAATATATCTATTAAATCATACACAGCATAGGTACATAATAATTGAAAAAATCACTCATTTTTCTGATTTCTGGGTCTTTTCCTATTATGAATGTAGCTAACTTTTTACAAATAAACTCTGGAAGTGAGGAATAATATCCACTCTCAGTAGACAATAGGAAAACTTTTATATAGTCTGAGTTCTGTAGGGTAACAATTGGCTTGGTGGAGAAATTATGTTTAAAATTTTGTCTCTACTACTTTCCAGATGTGTGAATTTCATTTTCTTTCTTTCCTTTTTAGATGTGTTAATTTCTGTAGTCATTTAACTGCCCCGAGTCTCCTTGACTGTATGGGGATGATCATTTCAACCTCATGGATATATTGTAAGGATTAAATCAAACAGCGTATATGGAATACATAGGATAGCGGTCGGCACACGGTGCTCAATAATTGTGAGTCCCCAAAACAACCATTTTGCCAGTCTCCTGATCCTTGTTCCTCCTTTTCCTTTTCCATTATTCCATGCCTGTGACACTGTCGAGTGTGGGGATTTCTCAGGGCTGCTCTGGTTCTGCTTAGGAGGTGTGCTGGAAACATCTCTTCACATAGTCTTGCTCTTAAGGCTGAATCTGGAATACAGTTCATCTCGATTGGATTTTGGATTTGCTCTCGGGTTGTTTGCAGGGTCAGGAATGGTGGTGGACTCTTCGAACGAGCTTCAGTTTCCTTTCAGAGGCCTTTTCCATCTCAACTGGACGTGGAGCGCTCACTGCTGACAACTCGCAGCAGGGAAGTGCTGACCGTCCCTTCTTTCGGCAGCTAAGATCCACAGCCTCCTATCTGGAGTCCGCTGAAATGTTTTGCCACAAATGCTTAATCACTTGGGGGATCTTCTGATTAAGTGAGAGGAATAACAAGACTATATATACTAGCTTTAAGAATCCAAGGGATTTTAGTAGTAATATTAACTTTTAAACTTAATAACATAGGCTTTGAGTGAATATGTTTTTCCATTTTGCAAATGACCAAGGGGCATTACAGTGGTTGGCCCAGATCAAGCCCCAAAGTGTAAAAGGTATCTGTTTATAAATATAAGATAATTCCTATAAATTGTCACCAGAAATCCCCAGAAAAACGAAGAAAAACCCTCAACATTTTCTGGTTTAGATACTTTCAGTTTTTATCACTGTTTTTATATGTGTCTTATATAATCAAAATTTTTCATTTCTTTAGTGTTTGGTTATTAGTAGCTTAGCATTTATATGAAGAGAGTTTATGTTGAAAGCAGTTGGATGGTCCACAGACTCCAGGTGGCATTTTCTGTGCTTGCGGGTCATTCACCATCCTTCCCACCATGTTCACAGTACAATATCCTGATCCATATTGTTTGTCTATCGAGATGATGATGCATATGTTTTACCTAGTAGTAAGCTGTTACATAGTCGCTACTAGTCTTCCTTATGAACAACTGTTCCCATTTGTAAGGAAAAGACTGTTGGGAGTTTTGTTATCTTGAAGTAGGATAAGTGGCTGAGTTAAATCCACCAAGATCTTATGCATCCTCATGAGCATTATGTGGTTGCTACATACTGGTTGGACAGATGTCCTGCATACTATAACATGTTTTTATGCATCTATTTACTGTATTATGTTCAAACATTGTGCTCTTTCAACTTTTTTCTCCTTCTCTCAAGGACTGTTTCCAAAATGGGAAAATTGCAGTTCTCTGGCTTGCTATTACATGATTGATTAGAGATTATGGGTTTTGGTATAAGAAAACTTTGATGGATTTTTTTCCCCCTCTTGGAGCTATTTAAAAACATATTCTGGAAATGATGTTTGAACTTCGGTAATATATTACTTTCCTTCCTGTATTTATGCTTCAGTTTAGCTTTTTGCCTTTTGGACATTTAATATTTTCAAATGAAACATAAAATGATAGGCTTTTGTCAAGGAAAGGAACTTTAGCAATTATCATCTCCGAAACTCATTTCGTAGCCAGAAAAGTAGGACCACAAGAAAGAGGTCCAAAGACTCATTAATTAGTAGCAAAGCCCAGATTTCCTGTCCGTTGGATTTCCCCTTTATAGTCTGCCGCCGTGTCTCTGGCTGCTTTTCTTTAAGTCTTGGAATGGGATGAAGAATGACATGTTAGGAAGATTTTAGAATTTAAAAGTGTGAAAGATTATTGAAAAATATTGAAATAGTTGAAGCATGACAATGCTGTTTTATTTCTATTTTTTCAAAGTTATTAATCAGAGCACTGAAAATCACCGTGGTCTTTTAGTGATGAAGAAATAAAAATCACAGTGTTGAAATATGAACATTGATGTTCATATTTCACATAATGGTAGAAATCCTGCTAACTGGCCAATACCGTAGACTGGAATATTCTTAAGTGGGGTCTAAAGCACTATTCAAAACCTCAGGAAAGCAGCATTATCTCATCAAAGTAAAATTTCCTAAATCGGTGACCGTCTGAGATAATGAATGCTTATATTTTATAGTCAGTTGTCAACTTCTCACTCACGCTTCTGTGTTCACAGCGTTGGGCACAGCAGCCATCTTTCTAGCTGCACATCTGTGGTTCAGTACCTGGCATGTAATGGACACAGGAGCTGGACCGCTCTTCAATTGTTTTACTAGCTCGGTCTTTTCATCTCTCGCCTTGACCATTATAACTTCTGGTTATCATCTTACTCCCTAGTCTCTCAGCGGCAAGTGCTGAAGTGGAGAATTAAAGCTTTTTTGCCTTTCTGTACGAAAACCAAATCTCATGGCTTAGATGAAATTGGCACCTTTTGAAAAGAGGTTCCTTCATGTTTTTGTGCTTGAAGTTAAACTACATAAAATCAAAGCAGGTTATTTCCTCCAGGGTTGGCCTTATGAGGTGGTGCTCCAGGGTAGCAGCTTTCAATAGACGACTTTAAACCTGACCTCAGAGTGACGTTTCTGCGCCTTTATATAATCTTGTTGCAGTCCATGGCCCAGTTATGTGTGAAGTTTACTGGACACACTGACCTCTCATGTAGGCAGTTAGGGCCCACACAGGTTTTGCGCAAAGATTACAGCATTGTGCTCTTCAAATGGTGAGTGTTGGCATAAAGTCAATAGGTTGAGAGGTTTTTTGGGGGAAAAAAACCTTTTATCTTTAGTTTGTAAATAGTTTTAAGAGGTTTGAGAACCTCATCAACATCATAAATGACAGAACACCATGGAAAAAAACGACGTCATCTTTGTGTAAATGTAGGTAATGTGGAATAATCTTTGCAGCTACTTGTCGGTTTTAATGAATTAGTGACAAAGTTTACTGGAAGGCCTCCAGGAAGCTGATTACCTAAGATTCCCTTACTTAATAGGAGCTTGAAAAACAATCTGAGAGGCAAGGCCTTCAATGCTTAAGATTTCCCTTATTTTTAGTAGTTGTGCTAATTGCCTCTATTTTATGAGAATTTGAGAAAAGGATTTTGTCTGAGATTTCTTTAGATGTATTTTTAAGAATAGAGCCCTCCAAAGGAAGAGTCCCATCAACTTTTAAAGCCCTTTAAGGTGACCTGAAATCTCTAGTCTCTGCAGCAATCTTTATTCAGTGCCTAATTTTTCTTTAATCTTTCTCCCAGGCACCATGTTAAAGATGGCTCAACATTTTTTGATGCATTTTATTTTGTTTAATGACCATTGTTGCTTTCTGCAACTTTCATTGCAGATGTGCAGTTTTTGAGCTGTGTAATATGTTAAATAGGCTTTTTGGGACCTACCTGGTAATTTAGCCACCATTAATGACACTGTTTAAAGAGAAAATGAATTCACGTAGTAAACTTCTTACTTAAACATCGCATTTTTAATGTGTATGTAACACATGTGATAGACAGAGGATCAATACCCAAAATATACAAATATATCTTACAGATTATTGAGAAACATCATGTGGTCTAGTAAAAAACAGGCAGGATTTAAATAGGCTTGTCAGAGGAGATGAAATCCTAATAAGTGTATGAACATGTATTCTAACCCTATAGAGAGATACAAATTATACAGTAAGATAGAAATTTTCATACATCACCTGGGTCAAAATTTAAATGTATTATGATGTCCAGTACAAGGTTCCAGAGAAATGATGTTGTTGTACATTACTTGTATAAGTGTGAGTGCATATGACCTCTTTGGAAAGTAGCTATTACATGGTAGTAGCTATTAAAATAAAAAATATACATACCTTTCGATATGGCAGTTTCATTTTAGGTTCTATCCGAAAAAAGCAGCACACAAAGAAGGATATTTGTACACAATATATATGGCAACATTTTGGTGTTTCTGGTAGTGGCAAAATCTAGAAGCTATCTGAGTACATCGATAGAGGAATGATTTAATAAATTATTGTATATCCATGTTTTGGAATCTTCCACAAATGTTAAAAACAAACATTAGATTTCTATCTATAGACCTAGAGGATGTCCATGTGATATCGTTAAGCAAAACTTACAGACTGCAGACTTGTATATAAAGTATGATACCATTTTTGTTTAAAAAAATTATTTCGAAACACCTCTTACAGGTGTTTTATATGTATGTCTACCTATATACAGAGAAGAGTGTGGAAGGATGCACTCCAGGCTCTTAGCTTGGCCTCCCTCTGGGGCATTGGCTGAAGAGTGGGGTTGGAAGAGGGAGGGGTCAAGAGAGATCACATACATTTTTTTTTTTTTTACATTTTGGATTTTTTTCTTTGTTATAGTAAGCATGTATTAGCCAAACCTAATAAAAACCCCATGTTTAAAGTGAAGCTTTCATTCAAATAAACATTCATTATAAGTCCTAACTGCTTTTTCTGTGACCTGACTCATAAAAATAAAACGTCCACGCTTTATGTTTAAAAAATTTTGACTCGTTATGCAGGACCTGAAAATTGCTGGTTCTTCTGAGATGTGTTCATAATCAAAGGTCATTCCTTGGTCTCATTTTGTGTTTTTGATTGTCATTGTCTTGTCGTGAATGTGAGTAGCTATACTAAGACCAACAAAGATATTTTCAGTAAATTATCGTAATTTAGCAATACTTTAGAGAGAAACACTTTAGGGGGCTGAGTTGCAAATTGAATTTTGGATATTAAATTGTGATCTAAAGACCAGTCAAAACATTTTTATTTATTGTACCCATCATATTGCTACTTTCTCTATCACAATTCTTCCCTACTTCCCGTATGGCTATTATTACTTTGAAATATGGTTTTTTAAGAAATATATAACTTTTTGTTCCTATTAATAAAATAAAACACAGTCAGTACAGAAAATTTGTAAAACACTAAAAAACAGGATAAAACCTAGCCTAATAAGAAAAGATATAAACCTAATAATAAACACTGTTAACATTTTAATATATTATTCTAATCTGTTTTAACAGTATTACTGAGTATGATTTACATATAACAATTTTCATATATTTAAAATGTACAATTTCATAAGTTTTGGCATATGTATATAACCATGAAACATCACTATAGTCAAAATACTAATAAAATAAATTTGTCACCTCCCCCAAAGCTTACTTGTGCCCTCGATACTGTCCCTAGTTCCTCTGGTCTCTGGGAGTCACTGATCTTTATAAACTTATTTGGATTTTTTAGAATTTTCTGTAAATGGACTTATAATATATACTATTTTTGTCTAGTTTCTATCACTCAGCATAATTATTTTGAGATTCTTCGATGTCTTAATAGTTCATTTCTTTTTCTCGCTGAGTAGAATTCCATTGTATGGAAATAGTATAATTTGTTTATCCATTCACCTGTTGATGGACATTACTGTTACCATTTTGAGGCTTTTGAAATAAAGCTGCTCTGAACATTCATCTACAATTCTTTGTGTGGACATACGCTTTCTTTTTTCTTGTGTAAATACTGCACGTGAAATGGTCATATCACGTGGTAAGTGTTGAACTTTGTAAGAAACTGACATTCTGTTTTCCAAAGTGGTTGTATCATTTTGCATTTCCACCAGCAACATATACGAGTTCCAGTTCCTCCACATTCTTGCCAGCTCTTTGTATGGTCAGTCTCTTTAGCTCCCTTTCATACCCGGTTCTTACTGGCTGAGGGCTGGACAAGGTGCTTTCCCTGCAGTCCTCACAATAACCATATTCAGTAGGTATTATTCCCTCTCTTTTGAAAACAAGGAACCTTAGGTCTAGAAGATTCAGAATACTTGTCCAAGGACACTGAAAAGGGCAGGATGAGAAATTACAATTAGGTCTGTTTGGCTTCAAAGACTTTTTCTTTCCATTATATGATGTTGCCTCTTGGAATACTTAGAAAATCTCACTATCTTGGAAGGATTTATTATAGTGGAATTTGAATGATGCATAATTTTTTGAAATTTTAATTTTAATGTTTACATATGTGACAAATTTGAGCTTGTGAAGGGAGAAAATTATAATTTAAGTTCTTTTAGTAGAATTATTTTAAAGTCCTTGAATATTTTTGAAACAAATATTGGCTAGAAATTGAATGAGGAATTTAGCCCAATATGAACCAGATGTTTTATTTTTACACAGAGAAGGAAATTATGGAATATAGGGTCAAGCTCCCTGGTGTTACAGGGACATGATTTTGTCATTGTGTGCACTCCTAGAAGGTAACATCTTGTGCCTGAACACTGAAGCTGGGGCTCTCTCTTGCGCTCTGGGCCGTGTCTATGTTAGGTTATGCAGGGTGATTTGGCGGTTGTTTTTGCAGATGTTCGTAATGTACAGTCTTACATCTTGTTTCTATTTCTGGAATGCTTTTAAGTCTGACTCATGTTTTCTTGAGGCCATCCTAAAAATACAGCTGGTTTCAAGATTAATGTAAAGTATACCACAGACACAGCAACGCGTGGTGCTCTCTCTCAGTAGTTTAATGCAGTTTCTTGACAAATATTTTCTTTGATGGAACACACTATACTAAAATATGAATAAGTGAAAATGGGGGTTTTTTTTTTTCTTGGAGAAGTGGGTCCTCTGATAGTATAATGTAAACAACAGAATGAATTTGAAATTTTAATAAAAAGAATTAGACATGATACCTTTGGTATCATCCAAAACCAAGAAATAGATTTAATGGCCAGACAAGCAAGTCCACTAAATTTGATGTAGCCTGTGAGGTCCATACTTAGACCCGAAGGTAGAGCCTGTTAAAAAGATCTTGGAGGGGCAGTAGGACATAATGGCTGGAGTGCAAGCTTCGGACTCAAGCAGTTTAGGTCTAAATCTTGGTCTATGCAGTTATAACCCGTGGACAAATGATACCACTGTAAAAACTTTGTTTTTTGGTAAAATAGGAGTATTTAACAAATGCTTATATGGTACTTACTTCTAAATACCTCATTTAATCATCATAACAACTTTATAAGTAAGTCCATTTATCATATCCATTATGCAGTAGAGAAACTCAGCCAGAGGGTTTAAATAACTGGTCAGATTACATAGGTAGTAAATAGCAGAACAGTTTGACTCGAGTCTATATCCTTACACACTATATAGTCTGCTGCCTTCCAGGAATGTGAGATCTAGATGAGATACCGTATGAAAAATCATTTGTATCTTTACCTGGCACTTGACAGGAATGCAGTAAATTATAGCCACTGTTATTACTGTTGTCGAGGGCGGGTAAGAGAAGAGAGTAGAAGTCTTTGTGAAGTTCTAGCATAGACTAAGTCCAAGGCCACGGGATTCAGAAGGTGCTTATATAAATTAAAACTATGCAGACTTGAAATGTGCCAGACTTGAGAGCCTAGATATCTTGACATCAGAACTCAATCTAAAGGTGGAACTCACTCACTGCTGACTTGCCGCTCTGACAGATTCACCTTTCAGAAGGTGGAGAAACTGAGAGGAACTTTTTCTCTGGGCTTAATTGTGATTAAGTAGAAATATCTCATTAGTGGTGTGCAAGCAACAGAAACCTCGGAAAAAAATGCGGATGCAGATGCAGTATTTCTCAACAGGGTACCATTGGCATATTGGGTGGATGGGACTGTCGTAGACATTGCATTTAGCCTCCCTAAATGTCGGTAGTGTAGTGAATTATCCTGCATCACCAAAGTTTTGCAACAACTAACAGCACGCCAGACACTGCCAGATGCTCCAGCTGGGATAGAGTCGTGGCGGTCGGAACTGCCACTAGCTGGGAACCACTGTCGAACGGCAAGAGTAAGGAGGAGACTGCTGAGAGCAGTCGGATGTGCCACAGGCCAGGGCTTCTCATCACACAGGGAGGTCAGGCTGAGGAGAGGACACTCCCGGGAGCTTGCTCGCGATAATACACGACTCCCAGGGTTCCCGCTGTGAGAGACACCGTGCCTTTCCCTGCTACATAAGAGGATACACTGGTGTACAGACTGCTCTGTGATGGTAGGGATAACCCTGATTCTTCTCCAGTCTGTTAAAAATAACAATAAATGATTTCTAAATCTCAGTATTGATTATCACTGACAACATGTGAGGGGCAGATCTCACATTTGATTCGGAACTTCTGCCTTCAACTTTAAAAGAAATCCTGAAAATGACCATAGTTCCACGGTCAAGGCGTTCAACACGGAATGGAACTATATAGAACGAAGTGGAGAACCTGTAATTATGAGTAGTTGTGAATAGTTATAAACAATAAAAGATAGGAGGAAGCCGAAGAGACCGACTTGGCTTTATCTTCTATAACCCTGGAAATTTCAAATTTTAAATAGTCAAGTCCAGGTAATGGCTGGCCAGGCACATTGCCAAAGTCGAACACGGAGAGCGACCCAGAACTGTAAGAATAGTGTAGGGAAGGCCTGTGGCCAAAGGAGGCTGAGATGTGTGAAAATGTAAAGATAAAGGACTCCAAATGTTAAGTTGTTAATGATACAGTTGATATTAGAGTTCAAGGAGAGGAAGTAGGTCCACAACATAGGGGACATCACTTAATTTACTGATGGAGAAGTTAGAGCTTCTTAACTCTTGTTTTGTTTCATTCACAGCAAGCGGACTGACTCATCTTGAAATAGAGTAGACCGTATGTCACAAAAATAGGTTTAACATGTACATGAATGTTCATAACATCATTATTGATAATAGCGAAAACGTGGAAATAACCCAAATGTCTATCGGTTGATGAACACATAAATAAAATGTGGTATACATCTATCCAATGGAAGATTATTCAGCAGTTAAAAAAATGAACTACTGATACATGCTACAACATGGATGTG
Source organism: Pteropus vampyrus (assembly GCF_000151845.1). Classification (NCBI taxonomy): domain Eukaryota; kingdom Metazoa; phylum Chordata; class Mammalia; order Chiroptera; family Pteropodidae; genus Pteropus; species Pteropus vampyrus. The sequence goes on along the minus strand of NW_011888935.1, from coordinate 835,108 downwards.
CCTTGAACATATTAGGCTAAGTGAAATAAGCCAGTTACAAAAGACTGCATATTATAGGATTCAGTGTACATGAAATATCTAGAATAGGCAGATCTAGAAAGACAGAAAGATTAGTGGTTGCATAGGACCAGGGGAGATAAAGGATTGGGAGCCGATTGCTAAGGGGTATGGGGTTCCTTTTCGAAATAATGAAAGTGTTCTAAAATCGATTGTGGTAATGGTTGCTTTGAATATACTAAAAGCCATTAAATCATACCTTTAAATGGATGAATTGTATAATATATGAGTTATAGCTCAAATAAAATTGTTATTAAAAAGAAAAAAAAAATGGGTTTAAGCCTGAAGGAAGAAGGACAGTAGCTAAGAGAACATCTGGTGGTTATAAACGAGGTTGACTGTCAAAGGCTCAGGTGAATTGTACCCTAGCAGTATAAGGCCCCTTGATAGATTCTCATATATAGTTCTTAGAGCAATGTTTCTTAATCTAGGACATTTTTCTCCAATTGTCTTTCCCAACCCTATGACATTTGAATACCATAAGTATACTGTGTATCTATCTATCTGTTTATGCATGATGGCCTTTTGGTGAACAACAGACCATTGTAATATCCGAGAATTTTTCTCAAGCCCCCTTCTAGGAACCAGTTTTTGTCCCCGCCCCCACGCAGGGAATGATTTCCTCCCCCTCTGCCCCATATATGTCCTAGAAGATTCACAGCGGGAGGATGGAAGCCAAGCCTGCCCTGGGGTGATGAGTCTCCTGCCTTTCAGACCGAGGCACTTGATGTCAGGAAATTATGAGATGCTTCATGTGACCCAGTAACATGACAAACCAACCAGTCTGCCCAAAACCTTGTCCTCGATCTTCTTAGCAGAAGAAAATGAGAAATTTGTATTTATTTTTTCCAATTATTATACGTTAGCTTTTGGGGGCAGGCAGGGGGACTACCTTAGTGATATCGTGCGGTCAGAGTGGGGTAAACAGCCCACCTTCATCCTCGGTATGGGTTCTAGTTTGATCCTTGAACTCTTTCATGACCTCACTGGGTGATTAAACAAAAATTTTAAAGCATAGAATAATCAAGACATAAATATGTACATATAAATATATGTGTGTGTGTTTATGTATAAAATGGAGTACAAGAATGAAACAAACACTGTAGCCCACACCCAGTCTAAGAACTAGACTCACCAATACCACTGAAGCCATCCGTGAGAATGAGCCATGCCCAGGTATCCATTATCCTGAATTTATCGTTCTCTTGCTTATTTGCTTTTTCAAGCACTGTATGTGTATGTATTTCTTCTAAAGAATGCAGTTTTTGCTAGCTTATTGAGCTTTATCAAGATAGTATCATATGTGATTTATTCTGAGACTTAATTTGTTTACCCAATATTATACCTTTTAAGAGTCAAACATATTGTTGGAAGCAGTGGTAGTTCATTACATTTTTGTTGTTATGTAATATTCTACTGCGTGTGTTTTATTCATCTCTTGTCTCCAGTTTTACTTTGAACGACACTGCTATGAATATTCTATATCTCTCCTGATGTACAAGGCGAGAGTTTTTCTTATGTACTTAGAGATGCACTTGCTGGGTCACTGGGTGATTTACAAATGAGCAAACACAAGTTAATTGTATTAATTCAGACATTTTAGAAAATGTTTTGGCAGAGGATGAGCAGATTAACAGGTGATTTAATAGTAGACTTAGTCTTCTATTCCCAGAAGAGTTGGCGTAGAGCAGACTTAAATTCTAAAGAAGTCGTTTAAAGTCTTCATCAAACTATGAAATTTGAGATCTCACAACCCATTGCCAACTTACGTTATAATATAGTTTTCTTAAGTTTTCTAGACTACAATAATCGTTAATTGTCTGGGAGGATTTAATCATAGCTCCTTTTTAGAACAAAATGATTGGGCCTTAAAACTGTGATAAAGTAATGATACTGTTCCTCATATCATCCTTGAAAATCACTTCTATTCCTTCCATGACACAGGTTATCGTTCAAATGTTTTAATAAGCTTTTACATGTTAGATTATGTGATATCATACACTTTGTCCTGTTTTAATATTGATAATGATGGTTTTATTGCAAAACATTGTGAAAATTTACCAGGTGTATGTATCAATGTATGTGTATATACATGTATTTGAATGTATTTTAATATAATATACTATCTTCACTTATTGCTTGGAGATTTATATTATATGTAGTAGTCTGATTTGGATTTAATTTAATTTTTTTTCCTCCTTAAAGTTTCAGACTCTCTGGCTCAATCTGTAATTCAGCATCTGAGATGGATAATGCAGAAGGATCTTTTGGGGCAAGATGTCTTTCTAATAGGACCTCCCGGGCCTCTTCGACGCTCTATTGCTATGCAGTACCTGGTAAGCAGTCAATTCCTATGCATTCTAAGACTCTTAACTTTGATAAGTTATGTTGTAAAAACAGGGGTCCCCAACCCCCAGGCCGTGGACTGGTACCGGTCCTATTAAAAGCCGGGCCGCACAGCAGGAGGTGAGCTGCCAGCAAGCCAGCGAAGCTTCATCTGTGTTTGCAGCCGCTCCCCAGCGCCAGCATCAGCGCCTCAGCTCTACCTCAGATCATCAGGCATTCGATTCCCCTAGGAGCATCAGGCCCTGGTGCCAAAAAGATTGGGGACCGCCGTTGTAAAATAAATCAAGATTAAGAATTTATAAAAATATCAGGATTAGCCATTACTTGAAAAAAATTGTTAATTTTACTTGAAAAAAATTGTTAATGTTGAAGAATGATTTGTTTACATAAAGAGTTTAGAATAGTTATTTGGGAAGAAAATGTGTATTTGCCTTTCACAGCTTTAGCCAATTCTTGCTGTAACTAGAAAGTCCTCCACTTCCAGTGGAAAAGAAATGTAAATTCAGTCAATGAGCAGCAAATAGAATCAGCAACTCTGAAATTACAAAACAAAACTTAGTTTTATACTACTTAGGGAACATCTGTTTATCTCAGATCCACATTTTTAAAAGCCAGATAATTTTTTTTACTTTTTGAGGTTAAGTGACCTTTAAGGGAGCCTAAGGTTTATAGGTATTTCTTATGTGTTACACATCCTTTTTTTTTTTTAATAGAAGAGAAAGCACGTTCATTAAATAACTCACTCAGGCTTTGTCAGCTAGTCAATAATGGAGCTAGACTTCAAATCTCATTAGTTTCCTTTTCCCGACATGTCATCTCAAATCTTTACAGTTCTCTGAGCACGGCTGTGATGTGAGTTGAAATATTCAATTCTCAACCCCAAGTAAAAAAATTTACAAGACTTTTTTCTACCGTGTTGTCAGCATTAATAGGCAGTGCTCTAGTGATTAGAGGGAAAATTCTATCAGATGACGTTGTTTTATTCTGAAGATACTTTTTAGGATAAAAAGGAAAACCTTACTTAAAACTTCCTTGTGTTACTTGACATTAAAGAATTAATTTCTATGCTTTTGAAATATAGGTCACATACTCTTCTATGTCAGTGGTGAATTTATTTTGGTACTTCTAAAATCCTGTAGGGCAGGAATCACAATACAGTGAACAAGTCAGAACCTCACTGCCTCTAGCCCATACCTTTCATATCTTTTGTTCACAGAACCAGTTTGTGAGGTGTAATGTGCCATTGTGTGCGTTGTGTCCTCACTGTGTTAATGTACAAGGCCAACGTGTGTTGTTTGAGAATGCAGAGCCAGCTACTGAGGATCCCTGATTTGGAATCTCTTTAATTTTAAGATGTGCACCCCGCTACCTGGCTCATTTCGAAGACCACAGTATCTCACTTTGCTTTTATTTCTGGAAAGACTTTAAAGCTTGTTCAGAAGGAATGTGGAATGACAACCATCACGCTGGTTCAAAAATGCAACAAAAGTCTGTAAGCATGAAGCCTGCATCTTAAAACAAAACAAAACTTTAAATTGTGAAATAGAACTGTGGCAGCTTTAGGATGTGAAAATACACATAAAAAACCTTACTGGCCTGAACTGCCTTGCAGACTCTGCCGTGGGCACCATTGCCGTGCAATACAAGGGCCTATGCTCAGTGCTAGCCACAGTGGGTTAGTTTTTTAAAGGCAGAAATTTGGGGGCAAACCTGCTGAATTAATGAGAAATTAAGTAGAAGTAATTTGATAGTTGTGTTCATATTTAACTCCTATAAAAAGAGTTAAGTAGATAACACAAAAGCACAGCAGACCACTGCGGCCGCCTCCACCTGCTGCTCTGGAGCTGTGAGCGAGCTTGCTCAGAACGCCTCTGTCAGGAGCGGCTGCAGAGACTCTGGTGCTTGTCTTGGCTGATGACAATCCTGGGATGAAGCTGTCAGGGCCGAGGATCGTATCCTCGCTGTGCAGTTCAGGGTATTACTGTGGTACCTTTTAGTGGTAAGGGGCATGCGTCACTTTGTCAACCAGTGTGAGAGGGTTTTTCGGTGAGTGTGATCACGTTCAGCCAATCCATGACACAGACGTGAAGGTCCAGTGATGTGTTTCAGAAGCAAGAAGGAGGTATCTGGCAAAAGAGAACTTGCTCCTTTACTCCAAAGCTGTGCTCTCACAGGCAGTTCATTCTTACTTAGAAAAGCATCATTTGGGATCACCATATCTTCGCCACTGCGATATGTGTTTTCTCTATTTGAAATATTTTTCTTCTTTCCATAAAAACTTAAAGTTATGGGTGCATGGGAACAGGCACAGTTTTTAAAAATAATGACAACAATAATATATTTTTATTAATATCACACGGAGATGCGGTGGAGAAAAAGGTCTCTTTTCTGGAGTATAAAGAAATGAGATGAATGGGCATGCAAATAACGAGCATTAATGGCGTGCTCATTCAGCTTTTTTCTTTACACTCCAGTAAATTCATTTGTTTTCCCTGTTTAGTAAAAACCTCATATGCCTAATTTGATTGGAGAATATCACTGTTTTTAATTCAACATTGTAATAAATCAAGGGTAATGTTAAAAACTTCTACATAGTTGTTACATGTAAGCAACATGACTTTTGGGATGGGTAAATTATTCTAAAAGAAATGGTTTCTGCATATGTGTTTTTTTTGTGTGTGAAATAATTCTTTTTTTTTCCTTCTCCTCCTCCCTCTCCCCTTCCTCTTTTTCATCATTTTTTTTCTTCTTTTCCTTCCTGAACAGCTATGTTTGTGTCTCTCCCTTCTGTTGACCTCCCTGTTGGTATTAATCTTATTTTCACACTTGGTAGAGTACCTAACATATTGCATACAGTTGGTAAACATTGGCTAATTAAATGAATTAATTTAAATCATCCTTTTAAAAAAAAGATGAACATTACTTGCAGAAATGGCTATCATTTGGGAGAAAACCAAGTAGCCTAATTATTACTCATGATATTTGAAAAGAATTCTATAGGAGACATTAAGATTTATAAGATCCAATTGTGACTATTATTGCTTAAGTAGTAAATAATTATTAAGTGGTAAATTAGGGGGTGCAGTAGCAGTAGAGCTCTGAGGAGAGAGACATACATGTTTCGATTAACGCTCAATTTATTGTATTTTTTTGCAAAACTGAGGCTCGAAAATGTTTTAATTCAGAATTACATCTAAATGCCCTTCTCCAGGGCAGGGGCATCGTCAGCTCCAGAGCATGCTGGGAATTTGATTTTACTGTGGAACAATTTCGCTCTCTGCCCTACAGGAGCTGACCAAACGGGAGGTAGAGTACATCTCCTTGTCAAGGGACACCACGGAGAGCGACCTCAAGCAGCGCCGAGAGATCCGTGCGGGCTCGGCTTTCTACATCGACCAGGCGAGTCCTCATGACGCGCAACACGGGACGGGGTGCTCGCGGTCTACACGGCGCTGATTGTTAAAGTAGAAAGGGAGTAGCTTTTGTAGCAGTGACAGATAGATGCACTGTGCTCTCTTCAGACGGATTCGATGTAGGTTTTTGGTTTTTCTGTTCTTGGAAAATGTCTTCCTGATTTAGTACGAAATCAGAAACTAGATGAAATCAAAGGTTCTGAAATGTTGGTTAAAGATCACGATGCTGATTTCTTAATTTTCAGTTACTTTCTACTACCTGCCTATAGAAATTTGATATTTTTAAAAAAGAATGCTTAAACGACGGTGGAAGAACTGGCTTCGTACGGTAGAGCACGGATTTAAAAACATTTTTCGATTGAATTTTATATTTGGATTGATTGTTGCAATGTAAACAGTTGGAAAGAGAAAGTGGATTTTTATATGTTTGTAATTTTAAAGACAGCTTAAAACGGGCTATTTAGAAATTTCAGAAATTGAGTTTTTATGTAACTGAATTTATTGATTAAGATTTACTTCTTGAAACAAATTATTGAGATGAAACTCTGTAATATACCTTCGTGCCATTCTAAAAATCATATTTTCATATATCTATTTTACCAGTTTATAAAATGTTTAAAGTGCTACATAAATGTATGGTAGTATTTCATACTTTTATGGTTTCTTGGGGAATCCTACCCATTATGAATACCAGTTATTTAGGAAGTTGTGCTGCATTAACACCTTCAAAACCTGTGACCGAGGTGTAGAAATGTTTTTATTCTCTAAGTTGCTTCAGACTATTTATTGAGATTGTATCTGATTTTCATAGTTTTTCTTCTGTCTCATTTCCTGGCAGTTAATATTCCTTACTGTTGGTTCATAATCAGATCCTATCCGTTTTTTGCTTAAAGCCACGCAATCTCATCACACCTAGAATAAAATCCAGACCCTTTCATATGGCCTACAACACCTTACAGGACTTGATCTTATCCACTTCATCTTCTTCCCCCTTTGCTTTGCTTTCCGTGCTCCAGTTATAGTGGCCTTGCTCTCTTAAAAAGAGACCAAATGCTTTCCAGCCTCAGAGCCTTTGCTCTGTATTATCTTCTCCTAGATCTGCGTATCGCTGCCACCTCATCATTCAGATTATAAATTCTGGGAACATTTTAGCTAAAGTAGTCACTGACCTTGCCCACCCCATTCCGTGTACCGTGCTGTCATATTACATAGTGTAATCTTCAGAGCACCTATCACTCTCTGGATTGGCCTAATTATTTCTTTGTTTTTATGTTTATTGTCTGTCTTCCCCACTAGAATGTAAGGATCTTGCTTATCTCTGGCACCAGAAACTGTCTGGAATATACTTGGCACTTATACTTGATGATAGATTTCTCCTTGGATAATCAACCTCATTAAATTTTAAGGAAGTTAAGAGTAAATGGGCTCTGGATGAGACCAGGGGGCTTTCCAGTGGAAAAGATACCTTTCTTTTTGATATCTGTTTTGAGTCATCAGAATGAATAATACTCATCTGAATTCTTCATGGATGGAAGTTGCCAGTTGATTACCTGCTGGTCATATGTTTGTTAGACTAAAAGATCTTTATATTTATTTTATTGAGAATTTTTTACTTATTTAATAGTCTTAACTATTGAATTTGATATCTTGGGTCAAGAGAGATGCGGTGTCTTCATTTCCTGTCAGGCGACGCCTCTAACCTAGATGGGCCAGTGAAGGTGAAAAATACTTGTGGCCACCTGGTGGGTGCTGGGAGAGAAGTTTGGGGTTTTCAGTGTGGTCGGCATTGTGTGTACATTTGAGTGATGTCCAAGTAATTACGAAATGACATTTTAGCTGAACACCTTGGCAAAACTCCCAAAGCCCAGTTGGGGGTCATGGCCATCGACCACTGCTTATTTTCATGCAGGATTAAGGATGATTGATGAGGTTAGACTCGACTGCTACTCTCCAAGGTCACAAGTAGGTTAATAATTCTGTCGTGGAGAATTTGTATTTTCTTTCAAAATAATGATTATTTTTTTTGATTAATCAAGTCACAAATGCTCAGTTTCTAGATTATATAATATAGTACTTATTAATTAACAAGTATTTATTGAGATGACTGCTATGTGTTGGGCACTATCTAGGTGCAGTGAACAAAAGAAACAGATTCTTTTCATCATAGAGCCTGTGTTTTAGTGGGAAAAACGAAAGAAACATCGTAAGGAAGGATAGTACAATAAATGCTAAGAGCACATGGAAGAGTATAAAAATTACTGCTCATTTTCTTCTCCCGTCAAGACCAACAGTGTGAATATTTTCTGAATTTCTCTCTATCATGTCTATATGCATATTTATTTAATCATATATAATTTTTACAAAATGCTGTATACGTGTATACAAAGTTTTATAGTCTTTTTTAAGAACCTGGTATTTGATCAGAAGCACCTTCCTGTGACATGAGATATTCCTCAAAAATATGATTTTTAGTGTCCAAATAGTATTTTATCAAATACATATGACATTATTTATTTAACATTCCCATTTTATCCACATTTTTATGTTGTAGGTCATTTGGGTTCTTTCTAAATTTTCACTATTATGAATAACCCTTTGGTGAATGTCATAGCAATCTGTATCTTGTTATTATTTCCGATTACTTTTTTAGATTTCAATACTAGAAATATAATTACTAATCAAAAGGTCTGGACGTTTTCAAGAGTCTTGATATGTATTTATTGACAAATTGCTTTCAAGGAAGGCTAGTCTAACTCATACTCTCTTCAGTGCACTATGAGATCGCCTCATGGATTCTTGTCAACACTGAGTGTTTCTGGGTATGTACTTTGCCAAATTGATAGGCCTTAATGTGCGTTAAAATTATTAACCAGCTTTAATCCTTTTTATGTTTATTGGCTATTGCTTCTATAAGATGTCAATGAATTGAGCTGGTACAGAAAAGGAGAGAGGTGCTGATTAAATAAGTTACAGTCTGTTAAGAAAACGTTGAAATTTATACCATGCTTGTGTATGTAAATATTTCCCATAACTTAGATACTAGTTGATATGAAGGTCATTTAAATATTTTTTATGCAATTACTTTGGTAAGCAGATTATACATTACTTTTAAAGAAGAAGAATTGGTTAAAGAACAGAAATATGAAATTTTATATGACCAATAATTATGACACCCATGGAGAAATAGGAGACTAAGATAATTTTGCTACCATATTAGTTTTTATTTGCCTCAGAAGATAACAATATATGAAAAAGCCTAAATCACCGATATTCTAACCCTTTAAAAATCTTTTACTATCCTCATTTTTCTTACTTTACTTATTGTCATTCTCATTATTAATTCTGTTTATCGCCATATGACTCCAAAGAGAGGACTTTAAGTCAATATACAGTTGCCTGGATTACTCAAATATGTGCCAATATAAATTAGCTCAGCTACAAATAAATTAGTTTTCATGTCCAACTGACAGGAGACTCTCTTTATTCCTAAGATAAAAAAGCCAAGATGGGGAATTTCAAATGATTTTAACTATTTTAAGCCAGGAACTCTCTTTTCACATTTGTACCTTGTTAACTTGTTTGACACAATACTGTGAAGTTCTATGATATACAATATATATATTTACTATTAAATATAAAAATGCACTTTAAACAGTTACATAACATTTTAATGTAT
>NW_011888935.1:814994-824641 GCF_000151845.1 Pteropus vampyrus | reverse complement strand
CATAGTCTGTGAGATAAGCGCGTAGTCAGCGTAGCTTTACAAAAGGGAGGCTCAGAGAGGTAAACCAGCTGCCTGCAAGCACGCGCAGCAGGTGAGTGCTAGAATGACCAAAGTCAGTCCGCTCCTTTTCTGATATTTTAAAATAAAGAACTCGAAATGTAATTTTCCCCCATTTTACTTTGGCTTCCTCAGTGCTATTACAGTGTAGCCATTTTGAGTAATTGGAAGCTTTTTGGAGTCTATTTTCATTAAATCATAGCTATCTTAATAAAAGTTTATATTTTAATAGGTTCGCGAGCTTTACATTTTTTCCAGTACTGCTTTGACTCATAAACAGTGACGTCGTGCGGTACCCCTTGAGGATACTCTCATTTAGGAAATGAGGACACAGACCTCCAGATTAATCGTTTGCCTTAGGTCTTGTATCAGATCAGAAGCAAATCTGGAACAGGGACTTAGCTTTTGATTTTAGGTCATGCAGCTGCTTTTCACTTGAAATCCTTTGTGTCCACATGTTGGGCCGTTAAAGCTGCGACACGAGATGGTTTGTCCAGAAGGATCGTGCTGGAGAAAATTAGGTCTCTGGCAGCTCCATAGCTTGAAGGCAGGAAAGGGTCTTTCTGGTTGATCTGCTTTGAGAAGTGATGACTAGTATTCATTCCACACAAAATATGTGTGTGCACTGCTCCTTTCTTTTTCTATGCTTACACTAAAAAAATTATACCACGATTATTTCATTTAAAAATCTGTATAGAAAATTTTTGAAACATGTAGCCTAAACCTTCCATGCTGACAGTTCAACTTGTTCTCTTCTGTTCTCATACAAGTGTGGGCATAGAGAACTCACATCCTTCCTATCAAACTTCTTCCTAAACTTACACAACAGCATCTTTTAACTAAGTGGTTACATTTTTATTCCATAAACATGGAAAGCCCGCGGTGAGCCAGTGTTGTACCAGTCTGCGTAAAGGACAGGATTCTCACCAGCTGAAGACATCTATGGGAAAACTAGGAAAACGTCAGTGTTGTGTTTCCACACGCAGGTGCCGAGCAAACAGGGGGCAGGGGCGTCGGTGCAAGGAGGGAGGATGTTTGAGCCTCGGTTGGGCACAAACTTATAGCACTTTTTTCTCTCGACCATCTCCAGTTAAGTCTGAGATCACAGTATATATAGTGCAGTACATTGTTGATAGATTATAGTGCTGAGTGGATTTGCTAGTCAGCCGTTTTTAATATTCTTCTTTACGGATGTTATCAGATTGCATTAATAAAGTTTGGCAATACTGGCGAAAGTATTTTAATCATTTTATAGTCTGTTTTAAGGAAGAATCAGGAAGCAAGACGATACTGAAATAGTAACTAGTATTTTTTTCTATAAATTCAGTGATTCACATTTTGTTACCAAAGAGCATTTTCTTAAGGTTTCCTCCTTTAGCCAGTATTGTTGCCTACATATAACATTTTTAATTTGCATACACTCTGGGTCTAAAACCATATAAGCAATTTGAGATTTGAGAGAAATCTTCAAAATCTTGGATGATCCTTTGCATGTCAATTTTATTTTCATTTTATTTACCTAAAAAAATTATACTCATTATACATTTATAATGTCCTTTTTATATTCTTGTCTTTGTATCCAGTTGCACTATAAAGTATCTATTCTCATTGCCACTTAAAATTGTTTGTACCACAAATAATTTAACATTAAATTAATAAGAACAAAGCTTGGGAGGATTTAAAAAATATTCTTAAATAAAGTTGAGATAAATAATATAATTATGGGTCTTACTGTTGAAATAGACTTTAAAGATGTCACGATTTAGTCATTATAACTTCCAGCAGCTAGAATGCCATTGCCTGAAGGATAACTGAAGATAGAGATATGGTGCCCGCTCCCGTTAGCTCTTCCAGTAAAAGAGCGGGAAGTAAATGAAGGCTTCCATTGGGATGCTGGCAGTGAGAGTGGAAAGAGGTGATGGATGCATAAGGTATTTAGAGGTTACACTTACACTGTTCGAGGAATCGGAAGTAATGAATCCTCGGGGATGGGAGAATAAATTACACTTCAATCGAAATGGACATCAGTTTAGGGAAGAAGTCGTGAGCTTGATTTGATTCAGCACGTTGAGTTTGAACATCCATACAGAGATGTTAAAAAGGAATTTGGAAGTATGCGTATGGAGCTCAGGAGACAGGCTAGGATCACAGGGCATGTTCTTCAAGCATAATAAAATAAAGAAAATTAGAGCGCCATATGTAGTCCATGATGTGGTGCCTGCCGTGCAGTGGGTGCTTAATGAGCAAATGAGGGTCTGTGGGGGTAGCTTAGATCTTCGCCAGTGAAATAACTGATAAGAAAAGGGGGGGTGAAATGGTTAAGGGTAGAACCCTGTGAAATGCTTGCTTCGTAGAGGACAGGAGGTGAAGGAAGGGCCTGGGAAAGGAAGGGGAGAATGAATTTAGTTAATGTCCAAGACAGAAGATGAAGCACAAGAGAGGATCAAAGGAAGAGGGTTGAAGAAAAGGAGAACATGAAGATCAAGAAAAAGCCTGATTTGGTTATTGGTGCTTCGAAGTGAACAGTTTCAGTAAAATAAGGGTGATGGGAGCTTATTAGAGGCAGCGCATTTTCAAGGGGATAAAGGAAAGGATAAAGAGACGATATGAAGAGTTATCAGGAGGCTATAGGTTTTCTTAAAGTTACAGACATTTTTGTAGAAGGGAAGGAATTTGAAGATGCAAATAAGAGATGGCATAGTTGCTGGAAGAAGAATTCGGAGGAGGTGGGAGGAGATGCCACTAGCTCTAAGTAGAAAGGGCTAGCCTCGGAGGTAGGCTGAGCGACACCTTGTCCAAGGCGGACATCAGGAGAGCAGAAAGATGAAGACCCAGAGGGACTGTGATGGAGTCGGGGTGAGTCATGGAGTCTCGGTTCAGGTGCCTTTAATCATCGTAGCAAAGTCCTGGGCAAGGCCACGGGAAGGGGCTGAAGGAGACCTCGGAAGCTTGGCTTGGCAATGGCTATTACGAAGGACGAAGGCAAAACTCTCATGAACGATGCAAATTTGCAGTGGCTTCTCCTCGAGATTATCACAGATCAATCTAGATCATAATAGAGCAAATGGGAGGAGCTTCAGGTTGTGGTAACTTAGTTTTTTTAAGTTATGAGCTGTGCTGTCTTGGAGTAAATAGATTCTTGTGAAAGAAAGCTTAATTGAAACCTTGGCTGAAACATGGAATTTTCAGAAGAAGTAGTTTGTGTTTTGATTTCAAATAGTCTCAGAAACTATTTTTATGGCTTTGTCCTTTATATACCTAGCAAAAATGAGAACTTTTTTTCTGTTCTTTAGAAACAGCTAAATCACATCCACACTTTAAAAAAAAAAAAAAGAAGTAAAACTACTACTACAAGATGGCCAGGTTGGTAGAAAAGAATTAAAATATATGTGATAATAAATTTGAAGGATTATATATGAATTTATTTTATTTTTAAAATAGGATGATCATCTTGAGTCTAATGTAGTTTTCATAAGTTATTTTTTATGGTAGTATAGGGACATCTAAATTCTACAATATAGTATAATATTTACAGTTTATTAAAAGGAGGCTTGATTAAGTAATGTCTGTTTTCTATGCTTGGAAGATAAATGCTTTACTATTTGAAAAATATTGAGTCTTTAAAAAATAGCGATTGTCTTTTTTCTCCCTTTAGACATTCAGGTCATTTTGTAGCTAATTACTATAGGGAAAATTAAATTTCAAGCAAAGGGGTCAGTATAAATAAAGGCAGATTTTTCCAGTAAAGCAGTATAGTACATCTGTGAGTGAGTGTGTGTGTGTGTGTGTGTGTGTGTGTGTGTGTAGGGAAATCACAACCAGTTAATTGTAGCAAAAATATAATGTGAAGCAACTGATGTCAGACAGTGGTGTTGGATCCGTAGATAGATGCCATATCGTGATAGATAAATATGCCAAATTAAGGAGCTTAGACTTAGTAGGTTGGAGATCTGAGAGCTAAGGAAGGTTTGAACTAGGTGGATAGTACAAAGGATGAGTTCAAGAAATGTTAAGGAAGTTAAATCATCAGGACAGGGTGATAAATTGAATGTTGAAGGTAAGATAGGAATCAAGGATCCTCGCATGGAAGAATGGTGGTCCCACCTTAAATAGAAAGTACAGGAGGAGGAGCAGGTTTGGGGGGGCAGTAAGATGTGTTCAGGGTTCCAGGGGAGCCTGAGGTGCTCATGGAGTCTGGTCGGAGACACCCAGTGAGGGATCGTGCAGTCAAGCTTGAGAGAGCTTCAGGCTGGGGAGTCACCAGCAGAGAGATGGTAGCTGGAACTCACGACTGGTAGGATTACCCAGGCTGACCTCGTAGCCTAAGGAGAACTGTGGGCTGAAGATGTAATTCTGGCGTCATCGACATGGAATTGAGCAGGCAGAGAAGGAGAAAGTTTTTCTAACAGAATGCAGTGCATGGAGGCCGAAGGAGAGGTTTAAGGGGAGCGTGGTCGTGGAAATTTAGCAGCATGTATCCTCCTCCTGTTGCATGTGCAGGAGAAATACCATTGAAGGTTTCAAGGATTTTGACCATTTTCAAGGATTTTGACCGAGAAGAAGTTTTCTGTTTTGTTTAGGCTCTATCAGTTAAAGAAAAAAAAAATTTTTTTTTACATCTTTAATACTTTTTTTGTATTATAGTTTTCTTGTCTCTTACCATTTGGGGCCTACTTTATTTCCTATTTTTCTTTATTACTACTTTTCTTAAAATATACTTGGAAGACTCATGGGACTATGGCTCTAATCAGTCTGTAACCGGCCGTGTGAATCTTTCCGTTTTGGTACATTTGTAGTGTTGGTCTCACTGAACATTGCAATGAACCCAATTCATTTGGACGACGATTCCTGTTTAAAACCTGACAGCCTCCATGTGTTCTCACCTAACGTATTGGATTCTCTTGAGAAGCCCGTGGGATAGACAGGGCAGACTGTGAACTTCGTTTCTACTTTCAAGGAATCTGTTTCCTTGTTTAATTGTGTTACTGATTTACAGATAGCGCCTAGCGTTCTATTTCACTGGGCATTATCTGAAATGGTACAGCCAAAAGGAACCTTGGAGATCATTTCTTCCAGCTCTTCGTTTTATAAATGGAAAAACAGGCCTAAAGAGAGAAAATCACTTGCCTGAGATCATATAGGCAGAGAAAGCAAAATCAAGACCTGGGACCCCGCTTTCCTGGTTTGTGGTCCCATGCGATAAGAACCACACGTGTAATTTGCGCTGCGGGTCAAATCAGGCCATGCTCTGCTGTCTTCGATGTCTTATGTTGCTTTCGTTTCTTGGGAACAGTGTGCGGTGCGTGCAGCCACGGAAGGCAGAACTCTCATTTTGGAAGGCTTGGAAAAGGCGGAGAGGAATGTTCTGCCTGTTTTGAACAACTTGCTGGAAAATAGGGAGATGCAGCTTGAAGATGGACGCTTCCTAATGTCTGCCCAGCGTTACGACAAACTTCTCCAAGTAAGAAAAGGAAAATTGGCTGCTTTGTCTTAGCTACTGAGCTGTGGGTGGTGCCATTCGTTATGTAAGTCATGATTATATCAGAATAAGGACACATGTTCAGGTGACCCATATGTGTGGCAAATTGCCGAAGTCATGTCATGAGTTTGCAGTTTTACAAGACTGTTCAAATATTTGCAGACTATGTTAGAAAACCTCCAAGGATTTTACTTTTTCTTGCCAATCTAACAACTTTCCTTCCTTCTTTCCTTCCTTCCTTCCCTCTCTCCTCCCTCCTTCCTCCCCCACTTCCTTTCTCCCTTCCTTCATTCCTCTTTTTTTCTCCTTTTAATTCTTCTTCCCTTCCTACTCTCCAGTCTTCCTTTTATTCATGTCTCAACAACTGTTTACTGAAGCCTAATGGCTTCTAGACAGTGATGGGAATACAAAGCTGAAAAATTTCAGATTTTGGCCTCAGGACGCTCGAAGTCCAGCACGTATTGACAGATTTGAGTAAGAGATTTAAAAGATAACTGATGGCCGAAGCTACCAGCAGCGGACACCTAAGTTGTTGTAAGGGCCTCCTCGCTAGACCCCCTACGTCCATCCTTCCTGCCCCACAGCAGTCAGTGATTACTTTAAAACATGTGACAGATCAGGTCATTCCTCTGGTCTAACCCTCTAATAACTTCCTGTTCTCCTCAGAATAAAATCCAGAGTCTTTACAGTGTATGACCTGGTCCTGTACTGCCTCTTGGGCCTGTCTCCTTCTGTACTTCTCCTTCCTTACTCCACTCTGGCTACTGGATTTTTACTTTAAACATGCTGGATAGGTGCTCTCCTACCTGCTGGGTGCTTTGCACAGGCACTTCGTTCTTCTGGAATGCTTTTCTCCCAGCTGTCTGCCTGGCTCACTTCTGTATCTCCTTCAGGTCTTTGCTCAGACATGATATCATCAATGAAGCTGCCCTCATCCACCAATTTAAAACTGTCATGTGCCCTCTGCCCCATACTTCCTTACCCCACTCTGTTTTTTCCATAAAGTCTTCTAACCTCCTACACAATTTACTTATTATGTTTTTAGTTCATTGTCTGCTTCCCTTTACTAGATTATGACTTTTACTGGGGCGGGGACTTGTGTTGCTGTTGACATCTCAAGCTCTTAGAGCAATGTGCGGTGCTTGGTCGGTGCCCGATAACTATATGTTGGATGAATGAATGGGTGCAATAAAATCTTTAAATGCTGTGATACAGGTGCCTCTAAAGAGGGCAACAGCAAGGGACTGCGGGCCTCTTCAAAGGCCTTTGGGAAGCGGTTTGTGCCATGTCACAAAAGGACAAGAAGACAGCCCTGTTCATTCAGCTCCAGCTGCACTAGGGACTGACGGCTCTGCCTCTGCATTCTAGGACTTAGAGTCTCTCTCACACCTGTTCTGTACATACATGTATGCTACTTTTACTGCCCCAGGTTGGTGACAGATTGCTCAAGAGCAGGATGTGTCTTAAACTTCTTGGCCCTGCCCCCTGGGAGCTCTTACAAGCCTAGGATACCCAAGCACTGAGTAATAGACATTGACACCAGAGGGTCTGATTGAAATGATCCTCCATGACTGGCAGGACCAGAAGCATCTTTCAGATGCCTGCTGCGGCGTGAGCCTGCTTTCTGGAAAACCTGCCTTGCATCCCTTTTAACACTGTTTCTCTACTGTTTATGGGAGAATCTAGGTGGTGTTTTCATTATGCAGTACAGTTTTTTTTCTTTTGGATCTATCTAAAGATGGCACCATACTAATATAATTAGAAGGAGATACCTGAGAATTTTATCAGTAAGCAAAGTTAAATTCATTCATATTGTTACGGTTAATTTATTGAAATGAAAGCCATTTCTATTATTTTTTAAATCTTACTTTAAATTTTATTAATTTTATAAATAAATAAAAGAATAATCATTTATATTTATATTATTTCAAATTACAAAATAACGATTATGTGCCTCTCTCTAGTTATTGGCCACTTTTAGTAAATGATTTGGGAAACAATACTTAGATTATGGAATCATTTTTTTAAGTATAGAAGTTACTTTATAACAAGAAGTCTGATATAGTCTTTATTCATGTAGTAGAATTCTATACAAAGTTATAAAACACATTACTTTGAATAGGAATTTGGGCTTTGAGGTCAAAGGGTTTGAGTATGCAAGGAGTGGTTATTATTAAGTGAGAAGGATGTACTACATTTTCCCCCAACCTAAATATCAGGATAAATACATCATTTTTGTTGGTAACCCTAATTTCTGTATTCATAGAATCTGTCTCATGAGAACCTCACAGAGTCTAGGGACGATCCCTTCAGAAAACACCACCTTAACACAATTTCTATAAAAGATTTCAACACTGCAATTGAAGTCTCATTTATTTCTAGCTAGATTCAATATACTAAATTTGTATATCTGAAAATGTTAATGCTTCCATAGAGGTGATTATAGTGGAATTGTGTAATTATGGAAACAGATATAATTGATTTGTATAAATTTTATTTATATTCTGGTTATCATTTTCAGATAAGTAGAAAAGAGAAATATTCAGCTCTGAAAATTGTCTTCTTGATTTCTTAGGCAGGGTTAGACACAAATTCTTATTTTCTGCTGCATATGATATAGTGTCAGTGTTAGTCCTATTAATTAAATATAGGATCATGGTTTTGGTTATGCTAGAAATAATTGTTCGTCATGTTTTTACATTATTTCCTGCAGTCAGTCAACTGACATTTCTCCTATTACGCGCTAGAGGTAGTCAGTGCGTGAGTGCACAGTGATAGAATCTTGCATAGGACAGAGCGGAGGGGTACAAAAGTGCTTCCAGTGGAAGGAGAGGATGAGAAAGGGGCCCGTTTTAATGACAGGATTGCGCTGAGCTTTGAATAATGCCTGTGCTTACGCGGCGCACAGTGGGGAGGGTGTTCCAACAAGGGGAGCAGCGTTGGCGGAGTCGCACGGTGTGGCTGGGGAGCCACAGTCGTGAGGTGGGCTGGAGCACGGGGCCCGGAAAGGCGGGCCGAGGGGGTAGGTACGCAGTGCTTACTGAGCCGGGGAGGATCAGACGTGAATCTGGCCGGGAAAAGCCTTGAATGCCTTGTTACGAGTTTCTACACGGTCCCTTGGCCACATCCTTGGGAGATCTGCCGAACACTGAGGACCTGTCCCTTCGAAGGTGCACGTGCATAAACTTTGTAAGCTCCACGGGTCCTACAGAGGACAGCGAAGAGCCATTGATAAGACCAGGCAGAGATGGAAAGAATGGCATTTACCGGCGCCTGCTTCTGTCCTGTGCTTTCACGCACATTAGCACATGTAGTTTGCATAACAACCCAGTGATGTTGGCGATGTTGGTCTCACCTTACAGGTGAGAAAGCCGAGGTTCAGGGGGTGTCCTTGTGTGCTCTTGGTCTCTTAGCTAGAGTTCGTGTCAAGCACCAGGGCCAGGGTTTATAGCTCCAAAGCCCATACTGCTTCCTGTCTCTCAACTCTAACACGTGTTAGTTGTATGTACCTCCTTTGAACCTTGGTTTGTTCATTCATAAAAGGAATTAAATTTCTATTTGGATCCTGGTAGAAGTGACATGGGAAAAATACATGGAAAGTACTTACCACATAGTAGATTTTCAATACACGTTAGTTATTGAAATATACCCGTAAGCATAGCTGTCTATGTATGGTCCGAGGGCAGGCTCTGCTCCGCGGGTGGTCCGCCATCTGGGACAACCTTTTCCATCATCTGGTCCGAGCCAGTGGGTCTTCCTTGCCCTCCGGACGTTGTTTCTCTGTGTCACTGAGTAGGACTTGGAGATCTCCTTTGTGCCTCGAAACATCAGCTGCTTCCAGTCTTCAGATAGTGAGCCTTCCCTGGCGTCCTGACCCCAATTTCACTTGGTCCCCTTCTTTGGCAGTTTGGCTTTGAGAGTGTTCTCAATACAGTTTACTCTGCAACCAGGGCCCAAACTTCTTGGCCCGGCAGCTCTCGCGGTTGGAATCTGTCTCACACATGCTGTAACTTTTGGTGTCATACTCTCTCAGGATCACACCAAAACAGAGATGGATGCTTGGAACATCGTTCGAGTGAGTGAAAATTTCCGAGTGATTGCCTTGGGCTTG